>NW_026054545.1:1200000-1511851 GCF_022478715.1 Daldinia decipiens
CCTATGTAGGTATGTAGTCGTTTCCTGGCGTAGACACGATTATCGGCTGCCTCCGAATTAAGAAATGGCACGCGCCTAAAGCCTAGCTTTGCCCAGGCAAAGTGATTTGCGTATTGCGACTGCACTAGAGCACGGATAGATACAATAGTTTATCTTGTTTGGTACCACCGATTCCGCCTTGTATTTCGATCGCTATGACACAAACCCAGCGGGCCGTTATGTCTAACCGGGAATCCAAATCATCAAGCTATTCCTAATCCATATCAAAACCACCCACGCTAAGGTAATGTGATAACGAGAACAATCTTTAATGTTTGAGCCTCTTGTGAGTTAAGGAGCTACTAGGGTGGCGTTGGTTTATTTCGGAGAGCTCCTGGGCGGCTTTATTTGCCCTCGGAAATTGTTCTGAAAAGGGTTCAAAGACTCCGGGGTATCGATTGTTAATTTCTTCGGCGATAGGAAAACAATATACGGTTGAATAGGGGTATTCGCGTAGTAATTAGACGAAGTTGTGATGTAGTAACGAATATCTTCAGTTTTATGCAAGGTCGTTCTCGATTCATAACCTAAATGTGCAACTCTATGGTTCCAGTGGTGGAGAAACAGTTCTCAAACTACCATATAGGGGATATGAGTTTGTTGACTCTTGTGTATTAAGTATAGAGTGGGAACCTCTTAGGTTCAACTACTATAGTGGTATCTAGAGATAATCTTGATTCTAGGTAAGAACTTGTTGGGGTATATGTTACACTCTCCACTCTTATGTCTTATACCCAACTACCTAACCCATACTTGAGTGAGTTGTTCTAGAGTCAATGAAGAACCTCCCATCATCAGTAAGCATCTCGATGATGTTTGAACCATGTTGTGGATAGCCTTAGCCACTTATATCTTAGCTATCAAGCCAGTTATACAGTGTCAAGATTCTAGATGAGACATCTAGAACAAAGGACATGTTCAGTATGTATAGACACAAGCTCTCGCCGATAGATTAGAGTTCCTCGCGGAACAACGAAGTTGTTTCCCTACTGTTTAGTTCCACCTCGTGACACACAGAGACGTGAAAACGAAGCAACAGTTGTTTAGAAGAATGATCTGGTAGTAAGGCTGTACACGGAGTAAATTCATTTAGTCCAGATCAATTAAATATGATGTTATGTACGCTCTCAATCCATAGTCATACAATCACCTCTCAGTCTTATGCGTCAGTCCCCCCACCAAGCCTCACCATGAAATCTAGCAAATGAAGGTTAATTGAAGAAACAAAATACATATATTAAATTTAAACGCATTGTATTGTTATTAGTTGTTTATTCATAATTATTCCCATGTTATTTGCTTTGTAGTAGCTGTGTAAACTTAGTGGGCTTTGGTAGGAAAACGTTGGACTGACGCATAAGAATGGTAGATAAGTGTACATTTAATGGGTGTATGTGCGGCAATCTTTGATACTATGACGGATTCTCACTCCCAGTATTCAACTATCACGCTCTATATCAATTAGGCACTGACACCCGCAGGCGTAACATCAAATTCCCAGAGACTTCTCGGCCCAAACCCCCCTGTATAATAGGATCGTGAGAATGCTTAGTTGGGGGCGTCTTGTGAAACGAAGGTTGTTGCATCTCTCCTTTTGTCATCCGATCAACATCCTATCCCTACATTCTTTATTATTTAACCTAATCGCCACAGATGATGTCGCACATACAGGCTGAAACATTACTCTCTAATCAGATAATGTGTATGGTTTATGGTGGTTAGATACCATTGACAATCTTATGATGCTATACCGACTCCATGACACACGGAAACTCAACAGGCTAGATTTTCTTTTGTTCAATTACCCCTGGATGTGCCTACAATCTAGATAATCTAGCCTAGATCTACTTATTAAGGTTAATACGAGATTATCAGGCGCGCCTCTTCAATAAAGTACCCTCGGGTACCTAATAGTTCTAACAGTATAACTTGTAAGCAACGATCACGGCGTAGATAACATTTACTCGGGACCGATACAAATGAAAACGAAGATTGCATCAAGTATTAGGTCATGCATTAGGTTAGATACACGTAGCTGGAGATATGTGCTATGAAATGAACTAACCTAGGTAACTTACAAAGGGTAGATAACAACATAGTAATGCATTGCTTAGTATCCCACCGAGCCCGTTTTCTAGCATTTTTTGGACAAATATCACGGGCACACGGCGAATCACGGCCGATGCGTCGGACATCCTCAATCCGGAGCGGTTCCCGTTTTTGAGGGCACATGCACTAAGTGGGGAGAAGTGGACACGGGAGTATCGGAGTCGCATCCGGCACCCCCGGAATCAATAAGTTATGCTGTTGGGCGGGGGAGAAGCACGTCATTCGTAGCGCTGTGTGAATTTAAAAGCTAACGCTCCTAGAACTAACATCGTACGACGGATTTAATCTATGAAATGCACTTCTGAAATTATCACATACATAGAGCCTAAGTCCTATATTAACGCCAACTGCATACATACTGGGACTCCAGCGCGATGTTCCACTCGGCGGGGAGGTATACGTACGTCTCTCCCCTCGAGGGGTACGAGAATGCCCCGCCGCTGCCGGACGAGAAGAATGAGGACGGCAAAAGCTACAAGAATCCAGCGAGAGATACCCTCAGCAAGACCTATCTCGAGTTCCCCGATCCGCTGGATAACGGTCGTCGCGGTGGTTTGTGAGTTTCCGACGATGAGCTCCACAATTGCTATCAACTAACAGGTGCGGGACTACACCCCCTCAGTGATGTACATATCTACCACTTTCAAAACAGCGAAAGCCAGACGCGGCATGCAAAGGAGCTCTGGGAGCGAATCCGACGAGAGTGTACGATTTCTACCTACTTATCCTTCCCCTCACCTTCCCTGTGCCCTCTCTCGTAACGTAGGATAAGAGCTTTAGCGGGTTCACTAATAGCATTCGTGCACAGTTCCTGAGCTAAGGATATACCGCTTCTGGGATAAGCCGGTAGGCCCTCATCCAATAGCGATGTTTGAGGTTAATCTTTTCTCGCCGGCCCAGTTCGGCGCCTTCATCCCTTGGCTTGCTATTTATAGGGGTCCATTGTCGGTGTTGGTCCATCCCAACACGGTTGAGGAAGACGAAGGGGCTGAGCGCCGAAATCATTCGCAGAGGGCTATTTGGATGGGAGAAAGACTGCCTCTAGATTTAGATTTATTCTGAACTGGCTGTTGAGAAGCTTGTACCCTGTGTAGTATAATAGATCTCTGAATTGAATTAGTCTATTTCATTTCTTAACGCTGCAAGTATCTCATATCGGGGACGACATAAAAGTACTTATCTCTACCTTGGAGCCAATGTAACGAATCCCGCTTGTAATAAGCCAATGCGAAGATAAGGTAGAGTTGTATACCACTTAATAGTTTTCTGTATGTATCATCAAATTGGTTCTTGCCTATCAATCCCAACCCCTATACGAATGTGCTCAACCATTCCGGGAAAGATGATGTCTCCAATTATCATATAATATTCCACAAACACGAACTTTTATGAGAATGCGATATTTTCTGTAGCATAATCTGATGGTTTAAAGCATCTGACGTATCAGCCAAAATATTATCATTTGTTTGTCTTTGACCTACATGTCATCTTTGCATTGGAAAGATGCTCCAAATATTGGGTTCGTAAGTTTGGGAGTAGTGATGGGTATGATATTTTACTTCCGCAGTGAAGCAAAGCATGAGAATGATTCAGTCTAGTAGAACCCTAGCGTAAGGTTATTTCATTAATCAGCTAGCTATTACGGACCTAGGTAGGTGAACGTCTAAAAATATCTGATGACACCAACCGAATGCCCAACCATATCCTGTCTGATGACTTTCGCATGCTAAAGCCTCGATTGCTTCGGCATGTTTACAATGTGATTGATGGTGGAGGAAAGAGGGGAAAGAGGGGAAAGAAAGGGATTACGCTTCTGCGTGTCTATTTTTGAACTGTTTGTTTTAACCCCTTAACTTAACAGGGTTTTTCTGCTTTGTTGGCAATTTCTCATTTTTCTCCCGCCATGGCTTTCGGTACTTGCAGATACTTTCAACGACGTTCGAATTGTCCAGCACGAAGACGGTTTGGGACGGATTATCAGCCTCGCAAGACGAAGCGTTGCTATCACTGGGGCACTTCTGAACTTTGGCATGGCCCTCTGGTTTTATTGAAGGTTATTGCTTACTGTACCGCAACATTTTGCAAGACTTTAGATAATGCTTCGCGCTTTGCTGGTTGGTATGGGTTTCGGGGACACCCATCATTTTTCCACGTTCGAAAGCCTTGTTCGATTCGCTCTAGCTTATTCGTCCCTGCCCAATATTGTATACGGAATAGTAATGTTCGAAACTTTTTAAATTGGTAGATCTCCAGTAAAGCAAAGCTGGTATAGAATTGTGAGATATAAACAGGCTCTTTGTTACTTGAGTCTACGCATCTCCACATGATGGAGATATTTGCAAGGTATGGCATTGCGCTAACGAGGAAAACCAGTCGCTAAGCGCTTATTCTGGCGCATATTTATTTTCTTTCAACTTGAGTATCTCAGGAAACTTGTTAGCATCGTATCCGAAAACTACGTCGGGTTTCGGGACCCTCAATGTGTTGTTCCCCTTTTCCGGGGGGCAATTCTGGCTTATATATAGGGTCTTGAGAGCATATTCAAGCTTCGATTCTATAGGACCTTTAGGATCTCTAGCCTAATAGACATGAACGTTATCATCATCACCACTATTGGGATCTTTAGTATTTGAGGGACTAGTATCATTGCGAGCCGTTGGATCCACAGAAGTATTGAGGTGTTGAGAAGTCATACGACCCGCGGGGGAGTTGGGATAAGACGGAAACTTTCGCGCTCCCAACCCCAAACCAATATTACGTCTGATATTAAAGGCTATAACAAGCTCATTCATCAGATAAGCTTCGTACGTTCCCTTCAGAGCAGCGTTCAAATCATCTTGATGTGTGTCGACTATATTGTCAAGGATGTCATCCATTGGACAAGCATTAATTTCGTCTAGGTGCCTCCGAATCCAGTCTGGAAATAACATATAGCGATCTCGTGTTTTAATTTAATTACTATCGAGAACTCTCATCCGCGCATGCGCATCCGGCAAATCATCTGCCTTACGCTTAGACGAGGGTTTAGAAGCTATTGTGATACAGTCCGGGGCAGTGTATGTTGAGTAGGTTTTGACTGAAGGTGGTGATTCTAGGTCTTCGGTATCAAGCCAAGCAGCTATTCTCAGATCTCTCCTAGATTTTAACTCCTTAACAGAGAGTAATTGATAATCAATCTTCTCAATAGGGGATAATTAGGAATCGATACTTTCGACGAAAGGTGATCGAGCGTCTGTTCTCTCAACAGCATGTGATTGAGAGTTGATATTCTCGATGAAAAGTGATTGAGGTAAGAATGAGGTACGAGCTATTTGGGACGGTTCTTCCAATTTCCCCCGCGCAGGTGAGAATATTCTTGACGAAGAACGTAATTTGGGCTTTTTTATGCGGAAAGAATTGGCAGTAGATGAGTTGCTACGCGATCGCTTCTAGATAGGGAATCAAGACCAAGCGGCAGTTATTGACAAGTTTGGGGGCCCACGATGGATTTAAATATAGGAGAGTAGTATATTTCGTACTAATATATGGGATAAATATGATAAGAACTTACTTATAAATGACCTATTAAAAATGTTGTTTGGACTTTGAATTCGAGTAAAAAACAGATGCAATTATGTGAAGTTGAAAAAGACATGTTGTTGCTTGGGGAGAAAAGGCCTACCTTAATATTACAAGTCACTAAGATCTTGAGTGTCATTCAATGGAGATGTTACTTGAAACAGTTAATAAGTATCGTGCTATTTTATTTGTATGGCAAAGTAGAAAGCTTTTAAAAGATTTTGGTTTAATCTTCACTTAAATCGGTAATTTCAAATGACAAAAGTCTTGTTGAACATGAATGCACTTATACAAAGCTTATCGCCTCCTGGCGTATAAACTCTTTACTCAAAGAGTAATTTGTGGGTGGCAACAATACAGCAAACCCAAGCTGCTAGATCAACGGTAAGGCTCCGCCACACATGGATGTAAAGCCAGCGCTCTAGCTCAGCGACATTCTTCCCCTTCGCGTCTCCCCGAAGAGCTCGGATAGGGGGGATAATGAAGGGGGCCCATATCAGATGCCCCAAGGCAAAGAGGAGGCCTTTTGAAGTGTTATTGAACTTGTTCCTTCGATAATTTATATAGAATTTCAAGGGTTATTACCTGCAGTGTACCAGGGGTGTGCACCTCTATCACGAAGGATGGTGCCAGGAGAGTATCGCAAAATTGCGCCGCATGAAAAGACAGTGGCAGAGAGAAGGCCGAGTACTCTAGGGACACCGCGATTAAAAAAGGTGGTAAAGTAGGAGGGCAATAGTTGATTGCTTAATAATCGCAAGTCCGGCTTACGGAATAGGGTGAGGAACTCGTACTGGTCCCAAGCAAACCACAAAGAGCAAGTAGTTGATATGACTGGGATAAAAGGCAGTATTGTCGAAAGACTCGTGTTGTCCATGGTAAATGATGCTAGGAAAGTTCGAGGTTGCTAGTAGCTTAGGTAGGTTACCTTTGGACGGGTTAAAGATTGTGGGCCGAATGGACAAATAAATAAATCTCTTAAGACCGAGTAGACATGTATTTGTTAATACCTAGGTACCTAAGCAACATGGTGGAAGAACCTTCCCTGGGATAGGTGTAGGTGCCTTATTTACTTAAGATAACTGGTAAATGGTACGCGGTAGTATCCGATAATTAATATATGCACAGTGTGATACAATGTTGTGTAGGACAAATAGTCATACTACCTACCTAAGCAAGGGAGCTCATTTCTTTTATCCAATTCGTAGCCGACATTTAGAAATAGGTTGTCTTCTCTCCGACTCCTGCCTGTACAGATAGCTGTAAGTAAATACTATCACAATAAGGCTGCCGCAACGTTGTGCCATTTTTAGGATAGGGATGATGATGATGATAACGTTTACGTCTATTAAAGCTATAGTGTGTTGGTCCGTGCCCACGGGCCGCAACGCAAGTGGGTTCGAATCCCACTATGGTCAAACCAAAAACGGTCCAACTCAGGTTTTTCCTTAGGCACTACCGGGCGCTGAAAGTAATTCCATCTCCGTTATAAAAAGGCGTGTTTAACAGTTTTTCCCCTAATAAAAAGTTGGCTATCTAGCGCCGGCGCTAACCAGGTAGAGTAATGTTATAGGCAGGTTGGGGCTAGGGATAGGAAATAGAAGATCTTTTATGTCAAGCGAAACTCTAGCTCTGTCTCCCTTTGAAAGAGGTACTCTAGACGTCTAGAGCGCCATAGATGCGCCTGCTGTAGCTACCTAGCTTATAGCCACCAATAGACGTTAACGTTCTCATCATCATATTAAAGCTATAGCTAAGTAGCTACAACAAGCGTATTAATAGCGCTATTAAAACGTTTAAAGTACTTTCTTTAAAATTAAATAAAGCTAGAGTTCCTCTTAACATAAGAGATCCCCCGCTTCCTATTTATAAACATCCCCAGCCCCTTACTTAGCTAGCGCCAATACCAAGTAGTCGACTTTAACCAAGGGAAAACCCGTCGAATATGCCTTCTTATAACGAAAATGGAACCACCCTCAACGTCCGGTAGTGCCTAAGGTAAAAAAAAAAACCTGAGTTGGACCGTTTTTGGTTAAACTATAATAGGATTTGAACCTATTTATGTTACGATATGTAAACACGGACCAACACACATCCAGGCGTTAAATCACTATGCCATGTGAGCAATTATCGACAGTATGTTGGACGGCATAAGTGAAATGGGGGTGGGGGCGGAAAGATAAAGCAAAGCAACTCAAAATATTAGTTTTACGGCTGTAAGATTGTTGGTTGGCACCAATTATTCCCCCTGTATGGTAAAACGTAACACAAAAAATATTATGCCACAATATAGAAGTGCTTTGTTCTGCTGATGAGCTAACTACTAGGTACCTAGGTAGGTAAACGAGCGTCTAAAAATATCTGATAAGACCAGTCCCGAGATTGTCCTACAACGTCCTACAGCTTGTACTACTTCCTGGAGGCTTCTGCATATTCAAGCCTCGGTTACTTCGGCATGTTTACAACTTCGCCAGTCTCCAACAAGTATGGAGTCGAATATCCTAGAGAAACCAACGCCTTCGTGGAATCAACCCAATCATCCTGGTCCTTGACTGCTACTGGCCACTCTGGATCCGACGTGACATTCTTGATGGTTTGCACGTCAGGGATTGTGTACTCAATGAAGCAGTCAAAGTCGGCGAAGTCCCAAGTAGGTCGGAACTTTCCAACTTCTTGCTTGACAGCCTCATTGAGAACAGCCGGTGTCACGAAGTAGGCATCAGGTGTAAGCGCTACAGGAAGCTCAAGGCATGCACGAGTAAGGAGCACCTACGAGCGAATAACCAAGGACACCGTGCCTCTTGAAGATAGGTATGGCAATTGGGAGATGTTCTTCAACCATCCATTTTATGAAAGCTTCGTGAGTGTGTTCCGGCTTGCGGTAATGGGAAACTGTGTATTTGAGAGGTTTTCCTTGATTCTCGGGAGCCTGAGCCATGTTGGTTATTTTGCAATGTAGGAAACAGGTATAGGATTTATGTGATTATGCTAGTTGTGAAAGAAAGGATGTGAAAAAAGAAAGGTAAAAGTGTGAAGAAAGGGAATTTCATGTTATTTAAATATAAAATATTATCCTGTTAATTAAAACATAAGTATTAACATAAAGCTAAGTACCTAATATATTAAAAAAAGCAACTTAAATTTAAAAAATAATATGTATTTTTATATTTTAAATATTTTATATTAGTATTTAAAAATCTATTGTTATATTATTGTTTTCTTTTAATTTAAATAAAAGTATAATATAAATATTATAATATAATAACTCTCACGGTTAAGAGTCACGATGTTATCTGCCTCCGCCAGATAACATCATGACTTAGTACCTGAGTTAAAACCCTATGGAAGAACAGGTTGCAATTATTGGTAGCAGCTGTCGATTTCCTGGTGGTTCCAATTCTCCGAGCAAGCTATGGGAACTTTTGAAGAATCCTATTGATCTCGTAACGGGGATCCCGCAAAGCCGGTTTAATTCTGTTGGATTTTATCATGAAAATGCTGAGCATCCTGGCATCTGTACACCCACCTCTTGAATTTTGGCTCTAGCTAACACCTATGAATACTACTTAGACAACGAACGTGACGAAAGCCTACCTCCTTAAAGAGGACTCCTTTGCCTTTGGCAATGACTTTTTCAACATCAGCGCTAGAGAAGCCGAAGCGATGGAGCCCCGGCAGCGTATAACCATAGAAATTGTTTATAAAGACATTAAAGAAAGCATTGGAGGATGGTGACGATATAGAAAGCATAGTACGGAATACAGGTGTCAATCAATATGGCCAGGCTGATTGCAAACGCGACAGAAACTGCTGAAAAAACGGCCTTGTCGTCGACGGGGTCATTATTACAGCCTCGAGGCACACAGCAGACAGTTAATTGGGATCTTGAAATTGCAAGCATGATTGATCGACTTCCTCAGTCTAGCCCGATTTCCCCAACGCCCAACAAGAGGCTCCTAAATGAAAGCAGTGGCCTTGTGGTCGTCTTAACAGGCGTTACGGAATTTATCGGAACGCATCTACTGTCACGTCTCATACAAGACTCAAGAGTAGTAAAAAGTCACAAGGTCGTCGAATATGTCGGTAACCTCTCAGACGTTAGCCCTGGGTTCTCAGACTCCTAATTTAAGTCGCTGATCGAACACGCTTATGCCATTATCCACAATGGCGCCGATGTATATCTCTTAAAGACCTACCAATCCCTACTACGGGCATTACCACGCATTGGGCAGAAGGATGTTACAGGACAATGGGACTTCGTCACGGCCGAGGATGTGGCGAGGGATATAGCCGAGTCGGTCATTGGATCTACCATGGGTCATATCAATTCGGCACAGCGAGCATAACATAATTTGTCTGCACGCTTCGTCAACCACTGCAGTCAATTGAAGATTCCACATTGAAGATTCCACACGCAGAACTCAGGGAATATCTCCAAGACATGGCTGGAGGGCCCCTACGAGAAATCGAAATGAAGGAATGGTTAACAGCGGCACGTGAAAAGGGGCTTCACCCTTTAGTGCACGAGTTATTCATGGCGTTCGATAAGGGGGGACTTTACCACCCCTCGGATATACCCCAGAACAAATCCTCAGTTTCGTCAAGCCACCATCCCTTCCAGTACTTCCATCGAGTTGCACAATCTTGCACCTTCTCCACGGTTCTCGTATCCCATATTTCAATAGACCGAGCCACCTTGGAGTCCCAAATATCTCCCCCGCGAAGGACAGCAGGCCACCGATAATCGATCACGACTTTATCCTCGCTCCAGGCCCATACGACCCACAGTCCCCGCCGTGCGCCGTGATCCTCGCAGATGACCAAGCTCTGGAGGGCGCAACCGTGCTTGCGGGACTGGATGTACTGGAACATTCTTATCACGCCGTGCTTATTGAGTACGTCTTTTACGCCGTAGCCATTGTGGATGAATGTGCGGAGGTGTTGCAGCGGTCGCAGCCTCGCGATAGCGTCCAGGTACCCAGGCCAGCCACTACTAGGGGTGGGGTGGTCGTCGTCGGGGTGGTGGTCACGGGGAATATCCAAGCCGAGCCAGGCCAGCCGTGTACATATGCTGAGTTGTTCTATATCGGATACCGAGAGTCCCGGCCCCGCACCGGGCTCTATCGTATGGAAACGTAACTTCCGTAAGCTGGTGGCATTCTGTGCACTGCGACTGAGGTATTCCATCAGCGCGGCCGACTGGTATCCGGTTAGAGATAGCTGAGGCACACTGATAGTAAACGGGATTTTCCCGGGGGGCAGGCTTGATGTATTGGGTTGTTTAGGTTTATACATATAAGTGGCTAGTTTGAGCGTTTGAAGAGATGGGAGAGATTGGCCCGCGAGTCTTTCCGCCAACCTCTCTATTATAGAAGTGCTAACTAGGCTCAGTGACTCCAGCTGAGACCACGGTATTAAACTCCACTGGGACCAGGCTTGGTCCGAGACGGAAAAGTCGCCATGCAGAGCTAGGGATTTGAGATGGGGCGTTATAGGGGCGATATTCTCTAAGGCGCGGCAGCTCTCATACTCGTAGTTAATACAGATGTAGCCGATAGATTCCGAATCTGGGAGCTCCAAACACAAGTGTTCCAGGTTCTTATGGGGTCTCAGTAGAGTAGCTACTTGACGGGATGGTGATATGGGGGATTGGGCACTTTTCCAAAGCCCGTAGTTATCGTATGGTCGGTGAACGAGTGCAATCCGCAGGGAAGTCAAGCTTGAATGGGACGCAGACTCCTGAGATTTGGATGAGGCCAGAATAGAGACATCCAGGGTCTTACAGTCCAGTGTGTGGACGTAATTTTGCAAGGTCACTGTGACATTCCGGCCGATATAGTTTGAATCATAGAACAAAGCGTTTCTGAACTCATTCATAGGTAAGGACTCTTGGCTGTCGTGAGTTGTTCGGTCATGACTTATTCCCGCATTCGGATGCGCATTTTGATCCCCACCAACACTGCCAGATACCCGATGTAAGCTTATCTGAAAATTAACATGATATGGGCGGGCTATCATGCCTACCTAACATGCTTGAGATTATGAAGCCGAGACAATAGTGTTTTAAGGCCCAGGGCCCACTCACTTGTCACCTCGGGGAACCCGATGCGAATCACGACTTCACGAATGTATTGATGTAGGTGTTCATGGGAGTCCAGAAACTCCAAGTGGTCTAGAGCTAATTCGTAGGGTTCTGATAAAGTGTCGGCTTCAAAGACAAGCCGCCTAAACAAAATGGACGCAGCTAGCTGATGCCATGCCTTGCAGGTTAAACTGGCATTCTTGAGTGTAAGAAGTAATGGCTCATCGACCTCACGCAGCTATGAAGTATTGAAGTATCATTACTGAGCAGATGAATTACAACATGGGCTTGGCTTAAGACTAACCTTGTCGAATATGAGCTCTTGGAGTTCGATACTCAAATCTGCGAACCCTGCCATGATAACGCCGATTCCCAAGCTTCGATCCGGGAATAGGGCATACTAATAGCTGATATACAACTGATTTCAAGTAATCTCTGTTGACGATGAGTGGAGAAGATGAGATTTTATTCAACATTCTTGAAAGCAGTGGGGTCCTAGCGGCTCGATGGGATACTCTCATTGGACTTACTATCTATTTCAATATTTCGATATCTGTTTATCAGAGGGAGGCATATCTTATTCCAGCAACTCACTTG
The DNA here is from genome assembly GCF_022478715.1 of Daldinia decipiens. Lineage (NCBI taxonomy): Eukaryota > Fungi > Ascomycota > Sordariomycetes > Xylariales > Hypoxylaceae > Daldinia > Daldinia decipiens. The sequence goes on from NW_026054545.1 coordinate 1,212,386, forward strand.
CATATCGAAGCTGTTGTTTGTCATTTGACCTGAATTTCTACGTTGATTGTAGATTTCATGCTATGTCTTAAAACATAACTGAATAATCCGTGATCTGTTAGGATTCTAGACGAGACATCTAGAACGAAAATATTTGCGGTATCTTTTGCCACGGGCTTCCATAGGTACCTAGGTAGCCAGGTTCAGAGTTTACTGCGGAACAGCGAGGTTTTCATGCGTTCTGGTTCCACCTCTTGCTATGATCTACCTCACCCAAAATGCATCTGTGCGAACTCGGCGATCTCATTGTTGAATCTCTCCGGCTCTTCGTAAAACAGCCAGTGGCCAGAGTCGAATACTGATATCTTTGCCGTTCCAGGGCGTTTCGACTCGATTTGCCTTACGGTCTCCTTCATGCCTTCGAGAGGGAAACAACCTGTTCTTCGACCTGCCACGACTAGAGTAGGCAAGATGATATCCGCGATAGCTTCACGGTGATCGTAGCGCGTGTGGTCGGCTAGCAGCTTCGCTAGCCAAGTTTGGTCACACTGCGCGCTAATGCGCGTAAAGAATTCCTCATCGCGTCGCCGTCGTTCATCCGACAAATCGTCAGTAGTCGGCTCCGGCGCATGTCGGTATCCCAAGCAAGATTGTACTAGACCTAAATGCGCATTGGCCGAATCATATATCCACTCCCGCTGCGCAGCTTGCATGGTTTGCTCGTCGTAACAACCCAGGTGGGATTTCGACGCGTCCCAGTTGCCAAAGGGCGAGCGATCTTGCAATGGCCCCTGATCGACGAACACAAACCCACTGAAGTCGTCGCATCCAAAGAGCTCAACGTAGGTCCATAAGACCGCAGCGCCGATTGAACATCCAACGGGGATAATCTTTACCGTCTTAGTAAGGGTTAAGGAGTCCTTCAAATGAGTAACCAAGGCCCGCAGATCGACAGCTAGACGGGCTACATGATAGCCCCCGAGCGGCCGACTGGAATTTCCGTGACCCCGCATGTCCGGGGCGACGACCCAGTAATCGCGACTCAGGGCTTCGAAATTACGCGTAAAATATGCGCTCGAGCCGCTGAACCCATGCATCAAGAGGATGCACCGCTCGTAGCGACCTTCAAGTGCCACTTTCTCTTGAACTGGTAGCGAGGTCTGGAAGGCGAGAGTGCAGCCATCATTGGCTATACAGTGCTCGTATTGCATTCCGGGATCTGCCTTATTTGCCTTATTTGCCATGGTTATTAAACGATATCCCAGGATGATGTATACCTTAGGTGGGCATGTTAAGTGTTACTTGGTGCAAATCCTAAAGATTCAATTATCGGTTGGTTGATGAAGCAAAACGTAAATCTCTCTTTCTGCAAATTACTTTTTATCGAATTGTAGTGGATAACATAATATTGTACAGTAATCTCATATCTCTAACCTAATAACTTATTTGCCCCCTTTTTCACAAAACTTCATCATCTTTCATACATAGAAAGCTTACATAGTAGGTCAAATCTTAGGATGCTTCGGACATACGCGGAACCTGGATCTATAATAGTATGCGCTACTACATACTGGTGCTTGAATTATAACTTTATATGCTTGATCTAATATTAACGAACTTGAATATAATGATGTATGATGTATGATGTAAATGGCTATCTCGCCTGATGCTTGATATAAGTGTTCCTCGTCTATTCCCAACTCCGATCTCGTAAAATGTACACCAATTCTTCGTCTACCCGACATCGTCGTTCGTCTTTCGTCTTGCCCTCTTCCTCAGCCTAAAATTCGTTGATAGTCACATGAGCTAAATGGCATCGTACATCTCACACGTCTCTCTCCATTCGTCGTACATCAACGTCGGTTAAAGTTCAGGAACCGTCCCTATATAGTAATATTAGCACTTGTACAAAACACCCAAATAATGCAAGGAGTCAAGGCCAAAACTTACCGCACAGAATAAGATAATCATATTGCTGCCCACGAAAGCCAGGAAGATACCAAGGTCCCTCCACCGGTATTCAAACTTGAAGCCTAGTGGCTCGTAGAATTCATTGCCTACTTTATAAGCACAGTACTGGCACAGGCTAGTTGCGTTGTCCACGATGTACCCAGCGCCCTTCTCTAAGAAAGGAGTCATGTACTCGCCACAGGTTTGACCCTCTGGTGCAGTAAATGAGTTGAGCTCCCACGGTTGGCAGGTCACCTTGAGGTCATCCAGAGCAGTAGTCACAGTACCACCGATCAGACGGGTGAACGGGTCCAGCTGATATAGCCACGATCGCCAAAAAGTAGGCATCTGGGGGGCGGGGATTGCAACGCCACAGAACATCGAGAAAGTGATAACAACGAAGGGATCGTACTGGCTAGCGACGAAGGGCGAAGGCGATAGAGCAGCGATACACTGCGCCAGACTGATTGAGAAAAGCTCCGTGATCAAAACCATGAAGTACTGGTAACCGGCTCGCGAGGACTCCGTCTGGAAACCTGGGATGTAGTATAAGGGAAAGAAGAAGATCACGGAACAGAGAATCGAGTAAGGCAATTCGGCAAGTACCATAGCCAAGGTGAAGGTGAATGAGCTGTACATCTTGCTCAACTGTTCGCGGAAGAAGATCGATCGCTTAATAACGAACATCAATTCGACTTGAGGGAGCAGCAAACCGGTCAACACAGTAATCTGGAACATGACGAAGACCTTGTACTGCAATGCCGAACGGGAGTTGTCGAGATTCAGATAGGTTAGACCGGTGAGGAGGGCAATGACAATATGGTTGAAAATGCGTGTGAACAGGTAGTTGGGCGATCGCCAATAGGAGAGATTGGTACGTTTGATGACAACGCTCAATTGGTGCGCAAGGGGTGAAGCGTACTCGCGTTCTAGAGAAAGATCGGTTTTCGCAGCCGCCTCTTTGCGGGACTCTTTAAACTGGGAGATTGTGTCCTTGACGTTAGCTAGCTCAGGGCTGTCGTTCCAGATCTCTGCCCAATCCCGGTTTCCAACTCGAGGAGCACTACCGGCACCAATAGCCTCAAGCATGAATTCTGCAACGTTGTCGGATGGGCCTGCGACAGCACCGTGTCGAGCCAAGTAGTCCCGGAGAATGCATGCATCATTGCCAATGTCACCGAAGTATACGCAACGGCCTCCTCTCTGAAGTAGAAGTAGTCGGTCAAAGTTCTCGAAGAGGGCGGCGTTAGGCTGGTGAATAGTGCAGAGAATAGCTTGTCCAGCAGCAGCAAGCTTCCTTAAGAATCGAACGATATTGAAGGCGCTTTGGCTATCGAGACCCGAAGTTGGTTCATCCAAGAACAGTAGAAGTTGTGGCTTAGCCGCCAGCTCGACACCAATCGTTACACGTTTACGTTGTTCGACAGTAAGACCGGCTTCAGGGGTTCCGATTATACAGTCCGCAATATTTTCCATTTCTAACAGGGCGATAATCTCCTCAACGTAAGCGTACTTCTCTTCGCGCGGTGTCTCGAAGGGCTGTCGTAGGTCGGCCGAGAAACGTAGGGCTTCGCGAACGGTCTGGGTGGGATCGTGCATGTCGAGCTGCTCAGCATACGAGGTAGATCTCTGAAACTCCTTTCCAGGCTTAAGACCGTCAACGAGGATGTCACCAGTGATAACACCAATGTTCTTCCTTGCTGCCAAAACATCCAAGAGCGTTGTCTTTCCGGCGCCAGATGCACCCATAAGAGCAGTGAGTTGACCAGGCTTGCAGTAACCATAAACACTGTTTAGAAGACGGCGAGTGCCACCGGGGACAGGCACGTCATAGTTGAGGTCTTCCCATGTTAGGATGCTACTGGACTCGATCTTCAAAGCAGACCCGGTATCCGCCTCCCTCGACTTCTGGCGTTCTAGCCGCTTTTCGTTAAGGGCGTCGTTCAAGGCCTTTCGTTCGGGATTGGGTTTCGCGAAAACCTTCGCTTGATTGCCACCCATACCATACTTCACAAATTCGCCCAATACGACGTTCATAATGAGGAAGAATATGATGATGGCCATAATAATACCGAAGTTCCTCCACAAATCCTCAGGAGCGTACGAAAATCCTTGCGTAATATAATCGCCACCATTTATATCGAGACTTCCAGGGGTTGAGCCTGCTAGAGTGCAGACTTGATGGCTAATGTTGCCATATGCAGGTCCTGAGGGAATAAGCGACTCGTCCGAACATCTTAATTTGTTTCCACCAAACTCGTTCGCCATCAGGCTGGAAAAGGTAAGACCTAAGGTGTTGATCCAGAAGATCCATCTGAGCCAAACCTGTTGAGACTGATATTGAATAAGATAACCGGAGGTTAGGACGAACAAAGTGATCGTGACGACAGCAAACTTGATAGCATAATCGAAATCAGGGCTGAGACAAGCGATTATACGGAAGTAGAGTGTCATCGAGATGTTTCCAACGAGAATCAGCAGATAAAACGTGAAGAAGGCCCCAGGTGTCCTCGTAAGGTTAGTCATGAAATAGAGGATGATCGAGAACACAAGAATTCGCGTTGCCGAAAAGACCGTGTCCACAAATATCTGTGCTATCCATAATGCCGACGGTCGATGGAAGGCGTATGCTTTATGCTTGTTCACGATCGGCCGGCCCGTCATTGTTGATCCCAATTCAGAGAAAGCTTCGAAGGCATTGAACAAGAGAGCGATGAAGAGAAGACCTCCTTTACTGAAGGCGCTAGCAGATGTTTGTCCCAGGTTGAAGTATAAGGACCCCAGTACCAATGCCATGACAATGGTTCGAATCCAAGATAGAATTATGGTAAGCTTATCCTGGAACTTGATGGCAAACTGTCGTTTCATTAGAGCCCACACCTGCAGGTGGAAACCTATGCTGTAGACAGAATGTTTCGCACCGCCTCGCTTACTCTCGCGTACGGCCACGCGGAAATCATCATGGCGGGCGATCTCTTGTTCGTGCTCCAGCCTAGCCTTGTATTCTGCCATCTCGGCACTCAATTGTTTGGCAAACCGGGAATTCTCGAACGCTTCGGCCAATGTCTCGGGGCTATGTGGGGCATTCTGTGCCGAAAAGCCATCGGAGTATTCGCGCTCGAACTCGTCCGTGCAGCCGGTAATGTAATCGGGTGTAGTCTGTCGGGGTCGCGGGAGGAATCCTAGCCCTTCGAAATAGGCTCGCGCCTCGGAGGTAGGACCAAAGTACACCTGTTTGCCGCCGTCTATAAGTAGGACCTTGTCAAACTGCTTGTAAATATTCTCGGACGCCTGGTAAAGAGACACGAAGGTAGATGTCTTGTACAAGTTGGTTTGGATCCGAAGGGACTTGATAAAGTCGAGAGCCGTGCTAGCATCGAGACCTCGGGTACTGTTATCCCATGATAGAACACAGGCATTTGTGATCATCATCTCAGCAATAGAGACACGCTTCCTCTCTCCACCAGAGACACCACGGACTAGTGCATCACCAACCACGGTCTTCCTCGTGTGCTCGATATTGAACATTTTGAGTAGCATTGTAATAACTTCTTCCTTGAACTTGCTCTTCGAGGTTCCCGCTGGCAGTCTTTTCGAAATCTTGGTGTCAAGCGCAAAATTGAGCGTCTGTTCAACGGTAAGGGTGGCGTGGTGGATGTCGTCCTCCTGGTTGTAGACGGCTTCGCCACGGTATTGCTGGAACTCCTCTGCGGTGAATGGTCCGTAAAGGACCTCCCCGGTAACGCCAGTATAACCCCATCGCTGGTTCGCAATCGACTTCAAGAAAGTCGTGCATCCAGATCCTGGTCTTCCTAGAACAAGAACCATCTCGCCAGGATTCACAACACCCTTAAAATTTTCCAGCAAGGTGACCTCGGTACCTCTGCTACCCTTACCGAGTAGGCTCATCAAAGGAGTCCAGTAGTTCACGAAGTCCTTGAAAGCATCTGGGAATGTTTTCACGAAATTGGCAGTGCCGCCCATGCCCTTGACTGTAAGTCCGTCCCAGTAGACGCCGATATGCTTTGGCTTGATGCCAGCCTCTCTCTCGGCATCTAGCCCTCCTCGTAGAGTTGTCTCCAAATCGAAAGCTTCAATCGACTCTTCAGACCCCGGAGTCTCGAGGGTTGTGAAGCCCCCTTTCTCGGCGTCAGACGCCTTTCGGCTACGGGTACGACTAGCTCTGGACAGCCCAGATAGTTCCCGGCTGAGCTCAGCAAAATCGGCTTCGGCTTGCTCGACGGAGACGCCGGTGTTGATGCGTGAGAAGCCATTGGGGTTGTTCTGTCTCACAGTTTCACGTTGCTCCTCTAAGTCCGTTACGACTGTCGAATCTGTAGATGGCGGCCCAGTAGTTTTAGCCGACGTGAACCCATCGTCATGGTCTTGGGGCGGCTCCCCGGATGTAAACTGCTTTTCTAAATCCTTCTCAGGCATGGCTATGGCCACAACTGTTGTGGGAGTTACCCAGCTTATACGGTTGACCTTAGAAGCCCAGAATATGCGCGAATCTCTTATTAGGAACGTAAATTGGATTTGTAAAAAGTGAATTTAAAAAATGCCTAGGATGACACTAGGTGCTTGAGGATACAACAAGTAATAATCCCACGGTTAGTCGAATGAAGTCCAGGGGGATTTATCGGACTTATCGAGGCTATTCGACTACCTCTCAGGGGGAAGCGAAAGGGAAAGGAATTAGAGGGGAAATAAAAAAATAAAAGAAGTCAGAGACAGAAGGCAAGATAAAAAAAGGATGCATATTTCTTAAGTGAAGGATATATAATAAGAGAAAATGCTGTTTATGGGTTTTGTAATACAACCTTGGAAATCTCCCCTGGCAAACGTACCTAATTGTTAGCAAAATACTTACCCCACATATATCAATGAAGGTACCTAGCTCATCAGCATTTTTGTGTATACATGCGTTGCTTTAGGTACCTAGCTTAACGAGTATTTATTCGGTTGTTTACCTAAATATAGTTGATTTTAAGATATTCGCTTTAACCTTCTAAAACCTTTGAGTCGGAATTTTTAACATTTTGCAATTTGAAAGCTATAATATATAAAGACTTGAAATAATATATTAATATAAATGCTTGACTACGTGTAGACTACTCATGTATCATCAGAAGTGTATGTGGATAAGTAACCTACATGTAGGTATGTAGTATGTAAACAGTCTCTTTCATTATGTAGTGTACCTGGCCGGCAGCCTAATAACTTCCCGAGGCCGAACTTTGGCATTGGGCTTAGCATTAGGACAAGGATTACCAATCAATAGAGCAAAGATATGTGAAGCAACTCCATAAAAAATTCGTTTCATCTGATACCGATTCTTCGCTAGCGGTGTGAAAAGATTAGGCTATGAGTTAAACCGGGTTGCAAGGTATCCTTTTTTTGTATTACCGTCGAATTAAACAACTAACGTGCTTAATGTAACTAACCGCTTGATACTACAGCGAGCAGATTAGGACATAGTGGCCCCCACTCTCCGACTAAACTGAAATCCATAGTATATGACAGTGCTGGATTTGACGACTTACTATATCAAAACTCTGAGCCCCTTTTAAGAAACTGATTTCATATCAATGAGTTAAAGAATATATAACAATACGTACAATAAGCAACTGTTTTAATATAGTTGCTTCTAAAGCAAATGAAAAATAGTTTTATCGCAAGAACTATCAAAATTCTAGCCCTACGTTGTACCGTTGACATGTTAATATCAACACCGTGATATATGTACTATGCAGCTATCTTAGTCCCGGAACCTTGTTACTGATAAGATGTGCCGCGTTGGACCGCAGATCGGTTTTTAATGCGTTGAGGTCTTCTTAATTAGTCCATCCGAAGCTCTTCCTATTGGTTGCCCTCGGCTTCCCGTATCCGCACCCCGACTTGTGCATCCCAAAGCCTCGTGGAAAGTGGACACTTTGCCAAGGGTTGCGTGCGCCGTGCGCTGACACTGCGACCAACCACACCTACCGCTGTTTCGACTCATTCGGCCAGTTTAGTCAGCCTTAGTTAGCTTCATTGCCTATGGAATAGGGGGGAAAGGTTTTATGTTATGTATGTACTCCTTAAATTTGTCCGTTGCGGGTGGACCTGTAACAACCCATTTATAATTCGGATACGGGGTCGGAGTCCGGGTACGCTACGGGTTTTTCAACCTCACTAGCTACCTATGTACTAACAATATTCTTCCCCATCTCGGCCTAATTCATAGTTCCGGCAAATATGTAGATGTGATTCGATGATAAGGTTATGAATGATGCAGTGGGACCGTTACATTCGCTTTGCATTTATCTCGATCTATCAAACAATAACTTGACACACGCTCAGTTGCAGTCTTAGTGCTTTGTGTGTTGACATCGGTTCTATGTAGTGTATGTAAGTGTATCTTCGCACCTTTTCCGGGAGAAGGGTCGAGAACATAACCGAAAAACATCCGGTACTAACTACATTGAAATCCTCTAAGATTCCTATGTACATCGTGTATGTATACGATTACCTAGACCACCCCCACGGATTATGTATCCGTGCGTGCGGGTACAAATATTTGAGATCCAACCAGGTAAATTTCCATACGGCTCAGCACTTACTTCGCCACCGACCCAGAAAGATTCAGAGGTCTAGATGCTCCGACTCGCTTGTGAGACAGCTTTGAAATGCATTTCGAAGACGGCAACTTTCTGAGGCCAAAGTCACACATAAGAGTTTTAACTAACGCATATGTTATGTTCCCTTAAACTGCCATAAAACGTGCCTACATGATACATATGCATATATATATATATATATGTAAGCTGCACGTAGTTACATGGAAATGCTTAACCTACATATGTCGTGAAACTGGGCGAGGAGACCCGTGCCAACGGCAAAGTGCTAGCTCATACATAGATGAATAAGTCTATACGCCTATAAAACTAGTCCACGACTGCAGACGATGAAGTTTCATGGTCTCTTGTCTGTTGGAGTAATCAATAGAGTAGATTATGCGATGATGTACTGTGTACAATACAATACGCTCGTTTTGTGTAATAAAACAAGATGCTATTCGGAAAGGACGCTAGCTCGCCTGGGCAGTCATATGTACCGAGGTAGGTACCTAACATATCAAATCAGAATGAGCATCATTCACGTGATCTTTCACCGTTGATCGTCAGGCCCGCATTTCAAATCACGGAATTACTTAATATGGTATATATTCGTACTCTATACATGCTCCCGTGTCCGACTCGGCATCTGCCATCCATAGGTACATACCTTATTTACTAAGCGTAGATTTAATCTATGTATGGATATGGTAGTAGGTAGATACAGGTAAATATATCTTGAAGGGTATATTTTAGCTTGTGATGGCTAATCCTAACACTCCGCATATGGTCCCGAAAGAAACCACAGAGAATGAATAATTCTGTATCATTCTAATAAATTTTCTAGTGGGCCGTCGTGTTGGGGAAATTAACTTGGAAGAGAGCCCCATCTGCTCAGAATTATGGCGAGGATAATAGAGATACTGCATAGTTAATCTAATCTCCGTGAAGTCCCTTGTAGTTATAGTGTAGAAAATTATCTTACATGCATAGGTACCTACGTAGGTATCTAAGGTATATCAATACTATACGAGGTATGTAAGTACCTAGTATGTAGGTACCTTAGGTACATATATATATCCTACCCTTGGTCAGCTCCAACATGTGGCCCTAGGAGATATCTATCAGTGAGCACTTAACCTAGAAACTTAACCAAAATCACATATATGGTCATCTCGTGAGGAACGTTAAGAATTGCTCAATACAGAAATGCTAGGGCTTCTCAAAATATCTCAGTACTAGAGACTTAGGCTAACAACGACTAAATTATGCTGTGCCTTTCAAACCCGTGATAGCTCCGTCACCACGCATGAGAAGGGATTTATTACGCTGTGTGGTGACGATCTATAAGAGCCCTAGACTCCAATTGAGTGCCACGTGCAAACAAGAAGACAAATGACTCAAGTTACATCATATCCACAAGAAACTACCTCGTATGCTTCCTCCGAACTTGTAATCCTCTTTTCCCCTTTTGATGCTAACCAGGCCCCCAAACAAAGACCTGCCTGGATGGAATCAAGCATCGAAATGTTTACCAACGCCGGCCATGCAAGGTAGAAGTATAGGTTTCATTCGTTCCTTTTCCTATCTAGTAGCACGGAGACCTAATAATCTGCGTCGTCTCGTGCTGCTTCTCCGCAAACCAAGGGTGAGACCATAATGAGTACGGAAACTCCGATTACGCTCTTTCGACCTAATGAGATCTGGGACACATCGTGTCTAGTTCGGTCTGTGTTTTGTGCTTCACCTATGGGACTTCTGGCGAGTGGAGATGGTTGCCTCCACCACTACTCTCTGGTCACATCTGCCATTCGACTTGTTCTCTTAAAGCTCTGAGTCTGCCCCATTCGCCTCTATAGCCATAGGGCTTCCCCCTTGGCCATGTCGTCTTCGCGACCGTAGTCTTCGCACAGGCCGACCATTTAAATTCATACTTTCGTCGTCATCGTCGCTATCAGGGTTGGCCTCTGCATGGTGGCGTGCTTCATCTAATTCTGAAATATTATCCGGTTTATCTCGTAGCCACTGCATTCGTGGGCCTGAGCGCGCAACCTCCGAAACACGGAAGCCATAGATACGGGGCTCGTATATCTTGGTGCTGCCCAGCCCAGGTGCGATATTGCATGTGTACATGCCATTAAGCATCTCCTTATCGTCGTCGCTCACGCGCGCATTTGCTAGTACATCAGCACCTCGTTTTGTAAGGTCGTATTCGGGAAAAGTGAGTAAGAAGAGTGCCCCAAACGTGCGGCCGAAAAAAGCACCATCCACAGTCTGGAAACGGCTATTGGGAGGTACGTAGACGTCGAGACAACAAGGACAGAAAAGCTTAACCGTTTCCTCGCCAGGTATATCAGAGAGCCCAACTGGGAGAGTCCGAGACTGTTCACAATGGCTTCGAGGGCATACACCGAAGTGGCCCAGCTCATACTTCTCCGACATCTGTTGAATGCCTGCTCGTGAGCAGATAAAGCGCTGGTGGATTAGGCCGTAGAGCATCTCGGCGGAGGATTCGATAACGGACAGATCACTGGCTATTCGACTATGGTTGCGTCGTTCGCCGTGTCGCGGACGGTCAACACCCTCGATAGATTCGTCCTCCTCATCATCTTCTTCTTCCTCATCCTCTTCATCGTCGTCCTCGGGTTCAACATCGAGTATCATCTGGGGTAGAGGTTAGCAAAACAAAAGCACCCGCACTCTGATTTTAGCTAACCTCCAAAGCTTCCTTATACATCGCGACCTGTGTCTGCAATCCAGTTAGATTGAAATCATCTTCGATAAATTCTTCGGACACTTCTGCGAAATATTCGTGGCCCAGGAGAGAGCAGAAGGAGGAAATCCAAGATTCCGGGGTACCAGATGACGAGGACATTCTGGCAAGAGTAGATGCGCCCGAAGGAATCTCTCGTCTCGAGTAAATTTAACTTGTCTAGGAGTGACGATAGTCAAGAGTCGCAAGATGTAATGTCGAACCGTAGTTACTCGCGGTTAGGGAGACGAGAGAAGAGAGAGCTATGGCACCTGCATGACGCCGATGAAGGCGAGTAAGGAGCGAAGACGAAGGGGAATAGAATAATTTAACAGAAAAAGAGAGATATCTATGCCTAGAGATACCTAGAACAGGTCTCGGCAGATGGATATTGTGCAACAATGGTGAACCAATATTGTGAAATAGTTGTGATGCATGTGTTGTGATAAGTTTTAGCGGGGATGAGAGGAGGGAGAGGCTACCAAAATTGCGATTCAGCCCAGTCTAGCCCAGAATTATGTGCACCGGCGATGAAGTGGTCTGTGCGGGAATAAAAGTAAGGTATAGCAAGTATAGCTACAGTTTCTGCCTACCACCATCTACCGAAATGCTCGTATTAATAGGTATAGCTACTTTCAGGTACTTATGCACCTACGAGCCGCATCAGGCAAGGTCAAGCCAGACTGGTAGGTATGTACATGTAGCCACACAAGTTCTTGCTCTTAAGGTCAAGCCGCAAGCAAAAACAACCTAAGCCTGGTCCGTGCGAATTCCGTTTTCTATCATGCGCCATTGTGCGATATCTCCAACCGTGTCACCACCTAAATTCTTAATCACATTAGGTAATCCTAGTTCCCTCTTAACGAACTTACCTTATACCTTAATCCCCTCTTAAAATCCATCTTCATGTTATCTAAATTTGGACTCGGCTCACGGATAGTCTTGTCTAGACATTCATTCCAATACTACTGGGCTCTATCTCGGTTCCTACCCGCGTCTTCGACAAATCGAAGTTATAGTCAACTCTTAGATATTGCCAACTCAGACTCCCGCAAACAGACCGAGAAGCACAGTTCCCGTGTCGAGTCAATTGTAGGCGATATCGACTTAGATTTGTTTCGTAGAATCGCATGGGTTCCTGAAACTCCGTTGCTTCTTCGAAACTTCCATAATTTACCTGCCATACAAGAATGGTTCCAGCACGGCACTGAAGGTTCTCATACCAGCTTCTCACAGTACATGCGACCCTATGAAGATCTTATCCTACCATATGAGTTCACCGTTCCTCATCCTTCTCCCGAAGGGGACGGCTCAGACGGCAATGCCTTGGCATATTTTCAAACATGGCTTCTTGAGTCCAATAAATATAAGAAGTCGCATTTACCAGTGATCATTGAGGCTATGATTAAATCGTCAAGTGATGACGGCCCTTTTGGAATTTCCTCAAATTTCCAGCAATTCAATGCACCCCTAAGTTTGATTATGAGCGCATCTCAGTTCAATGACACTCAAAGTGAACCCTCCAAGCGCATCACGAATCTCTATGTTACTCAATCCAACCTGAACGATCTACCTAAACCCCTTTTTCAGGACTTACCTGTGCCTGATATTGTCAAATATGCCGGCAAGGGAGATATATATAGTTCGAGCATCTGGCTTGGATTACAGCCCACTTATACCCCTTTACACCGAGATCCGAACCCTAATTTATTCTGCCAGCTGGTAAGCTCAAAAAGAATACGTATTATAGCTCCAGAACAAGGCGATGACATATATGCTCGCGTCCGCAGAGTGCTTGGCTCGTCGGGTAACTCGCGATTCAGGGGCGCGGAAATGATGGAGGGCCGCGAACGCGAATTACTTCATCATGCAGTTTGGGATGAAGATATGATAGATGAGGTATCCCTAAACCCCGGCGATAGCCTATTCATCCCCAAGGGGTGGTGGCATAGCGTTGCTAGTAGTGGCAAGAAGGGTGAGCTGAATACTTCAGTCAACTGGTGGTACAGATAATTACTACATTTTCTACACTCCAAAACTGAATAAAAGAAAAGTTTAATAAGTATTAACTACTTAGTTCCTATACCATGCCCTATGATATAGCTCTCGCTAAAGTGAAATCTAGATTGTCTCTATTCACGACCTACTCCGACCAGTAGATTGGTAAGGCTTTTCCCAAAATCAATTTCGCAAAAATAGAATGTTCTCAATGTCACCTTTTAGATGTTCTGTATTCATTAGGTATGTAGGTACGTATGCGTGCTTTGTTCTACTAAAAATATTCCGAATGATGAGTTCCAATAGGGTTCAGTGTATAAGATATCAAATGACTCACCTTACCACAATGGTAAAATAGAGGCGGCTGTAACCTATATGTAATATGATGCCTACATTATAACGTTTGTTACAACTAGAAACATAAGCATAGCATTAATAAACGTATTAGTCTTCACGTTCCGTTATTTAGATAGGTAGGTACCTAGGTAGGTAGGTAGTTTAGTACTTCGTAAGGTTTGCGACTTATAAACCTCGGGAAACATATCAAACATTCCCGGCGAGTTCTGGCGAACGAGACCGACGAGCATGCTGATCAGCCAAACAATATTTGTGTAATTCGAGGAAACACGAACGGGCAGAAGGGCCCAGGCGACGTACAAGGCATAGTTGTTCCAGAAGCACCACCTCGTTATCTAATGCGTTACTCTTCCTATAGTATACATAAACCGAAGGCCAGCATCAGCAGTCAGAATGTATCTGCCGAAGCTAGAAAGAAAGCGAAGGAGAAATTGAGGAACGTAAAGGAGTGAGAGAGATACTACCTGCAGACTCGTGATTGAGTATTATTGTATTTCAGGTAGCCTGGAGGGTCTGCTTCGCCGTGTGTATAGGCCCTGCCCCTTTTCAGATCTCGCTATCGAAATATCGGCGTTAACTTATAATGTCGACATCCAATCCTTGTTTATATCAAATTATTCTCATACTTCAGTTGTGCTGAGCGAATACATGATGATATTTCATTCCTAACTTCAATTCATGGTGAGAAAATCCCCCCAAACTCCGAATGGAATTACCAGTCTCATGTCATAATATCCTCTGAAGCTACGCTTCCTCCCGATACCTTATCGTTTGCTCGAAGCTACGCGTTCTTGGACATTGTTGGTGGGATTCGGGATATGGCTCGAGCCAGGTTGAGGTTAGAAAATGACGTTTCGATAAAAACTGCGAGTCCGAGGTGTTCCTATTTATCTCTACTTATTCTTGATCATTTATTATATATGTTTTCATTCTCAGGTAACCAAATCGACTACATACTACATACTATCATTAAAGTGATTAATGATATAACCATAGCTACTACATAACAGGTACGTAAGGTACATAGGTCGCTTCCTATGTCTTTGATGACACCCTGGAATGCTCCCTAGTCAGTTGCAACATCAAAATTAGCTTAGATCGTATAAAGAGGTTATTAAAATGCTTAGCTATTTTGAAATTGATCTAGACTATAAATCCAGCCAGGGAAGAATGTATTCTACCGAGATTGTTACGATTTATCTTTAGATGCTCATCACATCAACACTGTATATCTTCACAATGCCCCTTTCCCTACCTTGGTAGGATATTCAAGTGTGCTATTCGTCCATTAAGTGGCTTTATTCATAGCTGGTGTAATGTATCCCTTCGAAGACTATATATTGCGAATTTTCAATTAATAGTAGCTACTAGGATGGGCTGAACACTACCTCGATAGTAAAAGCGCCGTTGGACAAGAAGTATCAACACCACCCAGTAGTTCATCGGTCCATTGTTTCGGAGTGGAAGAGAGACAAGCTTTGAGCGGAGCTGCCACGCGAGAGGCGGGGAGATTTTGCATGCGTTTAGATCGAGATCATCGTTCTCCAGACTATGCGGGACTAACACACGATTCGCTCAAGTCTCAAAGTAATTTGTCTTTGTTACCTATCTTGCTCCTCTCTGATTTGAAACGTATGAGTTAACGTTGTTGATCACTTAGTTGTCGATATGATATCTAATGTTGTTATTGAGTTTGCTATGAACTGCCTGGGTAGATCCGCGAAAAGAGGAGGATCATGGTGCTTTAAGCTCATGATCTAAGCTACATACAGGTAATGATGCTCTTAGGTACGGCAACGTTATCTTTATTTCCGATTAGCAAATTATTCCTAACTATGTATTTTCTATCAACATCTATCGACATCTATCAACATATAGTTCTTCAAGATTACTATGTACACAAGGACTGAGAAACGTACCTACCTATGTACGTACGCTTGCAGGGTACATGGGGGATGGCAGCGGGGGAAACATTTCTAGGTAAAGATCTTCAGTTCTCAAGGTTCTAATTGGGCCAAACAATCACCGAGTCTAATACCGGGTCTTACTCCGGGTTCCGAAACAATGGCACCTTCTAGTACCGCACAAGTGTGTAAACTAGCCTTCGGCTTCTTCCAGATGCAGTAAATCAGAGAATCAAAAAGAACAAATGATCCATTTTCTCGCTGCTCACTTGATCCTAGTAGCCACGACTAAACTTCACTAATGGGAGAATGGGAGTTCAAGGTCTTTGAATACGAAGAGTTTCTTCATTAGATGTCATATCCTATGCCTAGTGTTATGTGCCATTAAAGGGGTATATGGGCCAGTCATCAATTATACCAGCGTAGATAACCAAGCCGAGCGCTGCCATTCCCGAATACGCTAATATCAAACAGTCTCAACGACTTCCCGAGTCTCAACCTGAACCGTCACCGCCGCGTTAATATTTACGATGTCACTCCAGGGGTTTTCCTTTTCCGGAATCCAACCCATCTGGATCTCCCCGCAGCACACGATGAACAATTTCGGCTTGCCATCCACGTAGTTCAGCTCGACGGCTGTTGGCGAGGCTAAATTTCGCAAGACAACATTTGTCGTGGCCTTGCCCGTCGAGGGCTCGATGTCGATCTTCCAGATAAAACCATCCTTATAACTACACGTGTAGGCCGCAGTCTCATCCTGTGTAAGAACTAGCCCGTCGCAGTCAATGATCTCATCAGTAAGAATCTGCACAGGTCCTGTTATGCGGATTCCTACAGATGGATCATCATGAACTTGTTGGATCGGGATGCGACATAATGTACCAGCACTGGTATTCGTAAACCATATAAATTCATCTGTGATGCATATCCGGTTAAGACCGAAGAAATTCCCTTCGCCATTTGCAATCTTCATACTGTCGTCGGCTACAAGTAATGTTGATTGACCTGTCTGTGTATCAAGATGCCATATGCAATTCTTAGTTGAGTCTGGTATTAGCACCACACGATCTGAAATCGCGACGGCGGCTGCACAAAGGCCCGTATCTGGCAATTCGGCTACTTTGGTGACTTTGGGCGGATTGCTGTCATCGGGGCTGAGCGCGACGTGCCATACGATAAAATCGTTGAATTCGACACTAATTAGGTCACTAACGGTTGAAAGAACGAAATATTCATCTTTAGTACCCGGTATGGGATCCGCATCGATAATACCGTTCGCGGCTTCGTCAAAGGTATGCAGTAGCTGAGGCGTCGAATCTGAGTCTTCGGGATAAAATGTGTATAATTCGGGTTCGTCTAGTCGGCAGGCTAGTATTTTGCCATTAGGCCGAAAAGCAAAAGCTTCAAACCAAGAGTCTGATGGTAATTGTGTCACTAGGACTACATCCTGATCAGATCCGTCCTCGAGCATGGTTGAGTATAACGAGACTGAGAATTTTATGTGATGCAAATGTGTATGTTAGCTTGAAGTTGATAAAGTCAAAACGAATAACTCAGACGGCATTGCGACCTGACCGAATATGAAATACTTGAAACCCCATGGCGGCCCATTGCCATAATAATGTGATTTAGGCCCCTATCCCTGAACTATACTAAGAATCTTTAGGCGGGTATTTCCTGCATGAACAATTCATGTGCAAATGCGGCACACGTAAAGTGGAAAGTGGAGATGTGAAAAAGATCGGGAAATTATCTCGTTGCTGTGTTAAGTGTAAGCTACAGGGAGTCTTCCCGCTTCTAGTTTGGATGCTAAGAGAATACGCTTAGTTGCGTCAAAGTATTGAAAAGTGACAGTTTGTGGTAAATATTTCTTAGACTAGTTGATTCTATACTCGTGATAATTACCTCGATACTAGATATACTTCGAATATAAGACTCACTTGGTGAGATTGTTGGTATATGTATATTAAGTTATGACTTCGTACATCGCCGTCCCAGTGGCTCCTCTATTGATCGACTAAAACTAGTTGCCATTGCCGTGGTAAGCGAACCGTAATCGGCTAGGAGACTTATTTACGCGAATGCCCAACCCGTTCCCGAGTCCTTATTCTGCATATTAGGTAGTTTCCCCGACCGCGGACGTGGGATTACGATCAATCACTTCCAACCAATACAATAGTACAGGGTGGTCAGCCAACGACCCGAGCAAATTTCGGAACGTCCCACGATACCGACTCCGCACCATGTAAGTAATTAAGATACACCAGAACCACCCGCTTTGATTCCGTTACTGATGCCATTGTTGGGTTTTTGTTAACCACGGACGTGGGTATCTGGGCATGTAAGTAATTTAAGTCTGGTCAATAACCATCCATAGGGCTTCCCTTGTTGTCTCGGTCGGTGCCCAGTTATAGAATACTAGCAGCATCATCCACTAATGGTTTTAGTCTGCGATGGCGCTCTTTGCGCCCAAGAAGCTCTAGCCCCATTAGTTTGTGGGTTAGAAAACGGAACAAGCCTATGTAAGAGGTAATCAAAAGAGTAGGGCAGCAACCGAGCCGAACTCTTACAGTCTCGTTCCGGGTCCACCGGCGGATGCCTGAGCGTCCCATCCCCGGCAATATGACCCAGTCCCCTATTTTCTTTGGTGAGCCCCAGACCATATCTACCTATAATCTACCTATACATATATCGATATGATTTTCGGGTTGCAACTCCAGAGCGCAACCGACATTGAGCCCCTGGACGCTTAAATAGTATATTCGATGTTGGTGCTTAGTTGCTATAGTTATCGGACTTTGTTCAGGAGATCGTCACTACGAATTACTGCGTAAGACCCATTAACCCCATGTAAGCACTTAACCTAGACGCTTGCCAGCTGTCCCATCGTAGCCCGTCAGTAGCTCCCATGTTCTGTTGCCAAACTTGCTCTTTACATACCTCTTTACATACCTCTTTACTTTACTTCGGTGAGGATCTAATTGTGACAAGCCTTACAGTTACGAACCAACAAATTTCCAAGCCAGCGGCTTAAATTCCGGTTGGATATCCCAGCTGCCTAGGTAGATATCACAGAGGTGATGTTAAACCCACGTTCAAATTATGATGCCCACTAATAACGACACAACTCTAAAATCCTAAAGGTAATTGTATTAATTGCTATTTTATATTTGAGTGCGGTGACCTTAATACTAGACTGTCGGCCCCGGTGCCTCTAGTGCTGGAAGACTTTGCCTCTTCAGAATATTTCTTATCCTTTCGATTAATACACCTATTAGCCCTTTTTTCAATAATGTGAGTTTTCCCGCCATAATAATATCCCATTAGGGTCCGGACATGGACCAAAAACGGTAACCACACATTGTCCACCATATGTAGGTATATTTATCCAATAGACTTGGAGCCTCAAGCTCGGTACCAAAAAGAAGCCTTCGCCTTTTTACGATTTGATCCACAGAATTCCGTAACCAAGATAAGATCGTAGAAAAGACCCAATTTACATAAAACCCTCTTGTCTTATACATTGGGGAAGTGGAGTATTTTCCGGCCCATGTCCGGATCCCAATACATAGGATATATCTACCTTGTAAACACTCTACACTTTAAACTAGCTACAATGAACAAAGAGTCCTTTTCTCTCTTTCTCTCTCTTCAGTATTGAGGTTGGTGTATTTCGAATATACTATTCTCCAAAGAGGAATATTTAGCAGGGTATATTCTAAGTTCAGTATCAGCAACGTTCAAGGTAGTGGCTTACAGTTGCTCGTCTAATTTTCAAGTAATATATGCATATACATAAATTATTTTATTAACTTAGGTACGTGGGTATAAGATCTTACACAGGTGGAATGTCAAGGCCAAATCCAGGGCCAACCTTACATTTAAACCCCGGTGCAAGAGGCTGTGGAAGAGTCAACTGACCACCAGTGCAAGTAGCGAAGTGCAAACCATCATCAAGGCAAGTAAGATAGCCTTCTACACATATTCCTAGGTCCGTTGTAGAAGCCGTTTTTGACGTACTAGTCGATACTACTCCTTTGGACAATGATGGTGATATAGATAGCGTTGAAATTGTCAAAATAGAAGAAGAGGACATGGTTCTCGATACATTGGGTTCCGATATAAAGGCTGGACTAAGTTGAGAAGATGTACTCACATCAGGGGTTCCATCAGGGGTTCCAGGAATGATCCCTTGCCCAGCTCGGGGATTTCCATCACACGGCTGTTTGAAAAGATTCTCAGAACCTTCTGGATAGTCAACAGAAGGACCAGGATTCGGGAACGCAATTGCTATCTATTGCTGTATGGCTTCTTCAGTTGTACATCCTCCCGAAACACCACCCATGTTAGCCATGAATAGCTCCGGAAAGGCCGCTCTCTTGTCAAGTGACGCCCGACGAGCTAGACTATTGATGCGTTTTCTCTTGGCCGAAGTAACAGTAATAGGCGCACAATTCATGTAATATTCTGGTTGTCCTCCAATTCGAGCAAGCCACTGGTTTCAAGTCAGCATTTTCCATTAAACATTACTAATAAGTCTTCACGCCGTCAAGTAATATCTAGTGAAATTCCCCATAAGAGCCCAAAGGCGGTTAGGAAAAGGGGAAGGGGGTGGAGGGTGCTTACAGTCCATGCAAAAATATAATCACCCGGTTCAATACCTTCTGGTATCTGGACAGAGTAGTGATCATGATTTGGGCCATCTAGATTCCCTCTTTGATTGTGCGCGGAACACTCACCTTCAATCGAGTGAATGACTTTCCATTTCGCAGTCTTGAGGGGGTAAGTTTCCCGTGTACCGTTACTGACCGGACCGGACAATCTAAACTGACAGGAACCACCACCGTGGACTGCTTGTCCTGAGAACGAGACACCTTGTTCATCCCCAATATATTAATAACCGTTGGGGGGCCCTCCGGTTCTAACTTGCCACCAGCTGGTATCTTGCAAGGAAAATCTTCACCAGTTGATGATATAGGGTTGGTCGGACCGTATTGGACGAAACGAAAGGGCTTTGGATTCTCGAGCACGACGTGTGCCTCGAGAAGCGAAAATATACCGAGAAGACCGCTAGATTACACAGCCTGTGATGCATACTGGAATAAGAAAATAAGGGTTATCGTATATCGTAATATCATGGGTCTAGAATATTTGCGAATTTGCCGTAAAGAAGAAGAATATAAGTACTTGTATCAAAGACAACAGCGACATAAAGATCTAAGAACAATTATATTATCCTTTAGGCCTGCTAAAATGAACTAGATAATATCTCTTTTTGTTTTTCATAGGGTACCTATACAGTTACAATGACAAAAGACAAACACACGAATCCTTGCAATAGTAGAAGAAGGCCAAAATCGAACCTAGGCACACATTCTAAATATCAAGTAACCTTCTTCCATAAAGCTAAATCTTATTCATATCCTTAACTCAACTAGGTACTTAGCTTTGTCTGGTATCAACCCTTCTGCTGTAACCATATCTGTATAACTCCTATTATCTTATGTCACCTAGGTAGATCTCTGAGGATATAAAAGCAAGTAATAGTTCTGAACAATGCTTCAATGACAAAGGTCATATATTAGTTCATTTTGCTTACATTTGTATTTTATTCGTCACCCCTATCACGACTCTCTAAGAATTAAACCGTAGTCTAACGAAAGTGATGGTAGGTCAGTAAGCATTTGATGATATAGGCAGAGCGGAATTTACTCAAGTTTTCGTACCGCAACAACTTAGAAGTCTGGATGGGTATAGAATAATAGAGAACTCCCTACCTTCTCAGTACACCGATAAATGCAGGCGTGCACCTACCATCTAATCATTGACGTGTAAAAAGCCTGACCAAATCCGGCTGTCTGTCTAATGCATCACATGCGTCAACATACGACTATATCAGATGTTCATGTGTTATGCCGTTTATCTGCAGCCGCCCTCGGCATACTACAGGATCCATAGAGTACCTTAAACGCAACCCCCTGATAATCATAGCTTTAGGTAAGTGCTGTGTCTTGTTAGCTGACCGATGTCAAACTCTCAATCATATCACAACACTAGCGCAGCCTATCTTCATTATCACACCGGTAGCAATGGGTTCTCAGGTGTTTAATGTTCACCGGGTCTAAGTCTTCTAGCAACTGATTCTAATTGGTGTTTCGAAATTGTTCCCCAGGTATATATGACTGATTATAGGTCTATTGAGATGCAGTTGACTTATCTATTTTGACGGTCTTGGCTACAGAACCGACATAGCTCCCGCCAGACGATTGCTTGGAGGTTCTAGTGCACGAAGGTCTAGAGAAGTACACTTTCCGAACTTGGATTTCCAACGGGTACTGATATTCTGTCGGGAGAACTTCTGGGTAGCCTAATGGGTCTTGTGATTACTAGCCTTGACAAGACAAAGAGCTTCTCAGCCAATACATACATTAATAACACTATACGACCTGAGAATAACTTGACTGTTTAGACCGATACTCGAGCTGAAAAGGCCCTCTTAGACAAGTCCGAGAGTGTTACAGCAACCGTAGTTCAGCACCTTAGTGTTGAGTATGAAAAGGGTAGAAAAATACTTAAGTATCGGAGCGATGCCTGCGTACCCCCCTTCCCCGCGGTGGCCCGGACATGCTAGCACCTGGCTTCTCTGACATCTATGTAGAAAGCTAAGGATCACCTTTGAAAAGAGCAAAATGTGCACACCGCTGGGTGGGATTTTATGTTATGATACCGCGAGAACTACGGGGCGTTGTTGACCTAGAACTGAGTCTACGGCTGCGCCAATCTTCGTGTGTGCGATGCAAGTACATATTATACCAATCGTTGCCTAGTCGAATCCGCAAGGGGTTATCCATGTATGCTATATACATAAGCAGAGCATGCCGCACAGATCCAAAATAAATCAGTCTAGGCCTTAGTAGACTACTGGAACTTGCCGTTGTCCAACTCGCACGTCTTAGCAAGAGCACTATGCTTTAAATCAATGCGGTATCTAGCAACATTGCTATAGAATAACTAGGTAATCATGATTTAAATATTAGTTAAATATAATGGGATATTGGATCATAACTAATTTCACCATTGAATTGGCTCGAGTTGTTTGGATGCTCCGGTGAATTTTAGAATATTTTCGGTACATTTACTACCGCTTGACTTCTAATTATAACCCGACAGATATTAGAGTGCTTACGTTCGATATGTCCCCGGTATGATTACCGGACTATCGCTATTTCGTATTCTGCTCTTTCTCTAGTGGATAGGTAAGCATGATGCGTAATTTAAGAGAGGCTCATCTCATGCAGGAACATTGATAAGAGGTTAATTAGTAATTAAGATAGAACTCGTAATCAGCCATGGCAGCGACATTTTTCACACGGGTAGGGTTGTATTAGACATAGCGTGTACTGATTCGGGCTTTTTCTCCACAGGGGATACGACAAACGGTGCCGCCGGGATGCCGGGCCATCTTCCCCCGGATCACCAGCTTAAGCCGGCATTTCACTCTCCACGCGTCAAAACAGGCCTCAAATAACTTGGCGCGTGGATGGCATGATTTGGGGAAGTTGGGGAACGTGGAAATTTGATGTATCGATTTCGTGGAGAATCCACGAGAAAATATATATATATATATATCCTTGAATATGAGTTGCTCCTGGAGTAGTGTTGCGTGCTCGTCAGTGCATCGAAATCACTTGACGAAGGAATTCGAAGAACATCGAACGCAATGGCCTCTAGCAAGCTTGCCTTCGGCCTCGCAGTCCTCAGCCTCGCCGCCGCGCAGAAACCTGGAAACACTACTGATGTTTATCCCGAGTTGATAACTTACCGATGCACCGTGGCTGGCGGTTGTAAGGAGTCGACCAATTACATCGTCCTCGACTCATCTGCACATCGGGTTCACCAAGACGGCAGCGATGTTGGCTGTGGTGACTGGGGCAACAAGCCCAATGAAACGGCTTGCCCTACCAAGGAGGCATGCGCTCAAAACTGCATTAGTATGTGATATCACGACCCCTTCGAATTGGGTGTTGGATTTTACCAGCCCCTTTAAAAGCCACAACGACAGTAACTAACATTCTAACTACAGTGGAGGCTCAAGTCGACTACAGCAGCATTGGTGTCACGACTGATGGAACCTCGTTGAACTTGCAGATGATCGTTGGCGACGACGTTGTCTCTCCCCGCATCTACCTCCTAGATGCAGCCAAGGAGAAATATGACCTGTTAAAGCTCACCGGTGCCGAGATCACCTTCGACGTCGAAGCTAGCCATCTGCCGTGCGGCATGAATAGCGCTTTTTACCTCTCTGAGATGTTGGAAGATGGAGGTAAGAGTGAGCTGAACCCTGGTGGAGCTGCCTGGGGTACTGGATACTGTGATGCCCAGTGCTATGTCACTCCTTTTATCAACGGTGAGGTAAGAAATATCTAAATTAACGCACCAATCAAGCTTTCCTAGTTTCTGTGCGCGATGGTATTGTTATCTAACAGTTGTATTAGGGCAACGTTGACGGCAAGGGCGCTTGCTGCAATGAGATGGACATCTGGGAGGCCAACTCGCGTTCCACCCAAATTGCACCTCACACTTGCAACCAGACCGGACTATACATGTGCACAGGAGACGAGTGCGGAGACGACGGTGTCTGTGATAAGGACGGTTGCAGTTGGAACCCCTACCGCCTTGACCAGCCCAACTACTACGGAAGGGGAGCGAACTACACGGTAGACACGACCAGGCCATTCACGGTCGTCACCCAGTTCCCCGCCGACGAGGAGGGCAAATTAAAGGAGATCCACCGCCTGTACGTCCAGGATGACAAGGTCATCAGAGCCGAGGTAGTGAAGAAGACTGGTATACCCGAGGTTTCATTCACCAACGATGAATACTGCGCTGCGACAGGCGCGACTAGTTTCATGAACCTTGGCGCCCACGAGGAAATGGGGGATGCTCTGACTCGAGGAATGGTCTTGACTTTCAGCATCTGGTGGGATGAAGAAGGCTACATGTCGTGGCTTGACGGCGCCGAAAGGGGTTCTGGCCCCTGCAACGCCACCGAGGGAGACCCCACGAACATCCGTAAGATCGAGCCGCATCCTGAGGTGACATTCAGCAACCTGAAGTGGGGTGAGATTGGATCGACGTTCCCTGCTCAATAGATGCTGTAGGAGGGTTAGATCATACAGATTTCTTGCATATTATTTGGTCCTTGGATATTTGTGTCTTGTTGTTGTCTAACCGGAACACACCCACCAAGTTATATCAAGTAGGTCGTATCAAGTCGTATCAACTCGCCAAATAAAATACACGTGCATTCCATAACCGTATACCGTCTACGAACACCATTTTAACCCCACTTTGAATCTATATCGTGTTCTAGCTTACTTAGACGCGATTGGTATAATTAACTAATTAACTGGCTTAGAGTCCCGGCGGAACCAACCTGATTCGGATATTTAAGTTGCAACCTGTATTGTACCAATACTACCCAACCCAAGGAACCATAGGCAAATTACTGTGGTTCGAGGTGTTGCCTGATTGGAGGCGGATTGAAACCATAGTAAGACCACGACTCTAGTACAGCCGTATTGTATTAAGCAGACCGCAACTATAGACTTTATGATCTAGAAGAGTATGTCGAACAGGCGGTATGATCGAGCCATTCAGCTGAGGCTGAGCTTGCTTGTACCTATCGCGAAACAGTGTCGCAGCGCGTTCACCGACTATTTGAAAATGACATAAGCGTTGCTTGCGTATCACCACCAGTTCATGTTTCCCGAATCGTGTGCGCGGATGATGACGACAGCTATTCTTAGCACTCACGGAATTCCTTATTGGCTCATCTCTACAGAGAACTTGTTAGCAAACAGATCTCATCGCTACAGGGCTGGGCTGGCCTGCCCCCAATCTCAGTTGCGTCTAAGCGGAAGCAAAGATACAACGTGTAAAGTGAAGAATATATCAATATACCTATCAATATATAAATATATAAATATGAGACTAGCTCTCTCACTCTTATAAGGCAGATCAGACCAAGGCTTGACGCTCTAAAACCATTTATAAAAAGCCAGGCACATCCCTTTCCCACCTTCGCCATGCAAGAAGAATACATCGTCTCTAAACGTCATACCAAACGTTCTACTATCAGTTTTGCAATACGCTTTGCGCAGTTTATCAACAGCGGCAAGCAAGAAAATATTCGCGAGCGACCAAAAGGGGCTCACTAGCACTCATGGGGATAAGACTTAGGTTTGTATTCACGATTTGACTGGCTTCCGTGAGAGCTTCGATTGACGTATTCTACTGCAGCTCGTGGTGGCAGGGAAATAAGAGAACCCAGGCGTACGATGAATGGACCGATAGGCAGTGTTCTTATAAGAGTACCTCCTATACATTACGAACCCGATAATTATACAACAAATCGGCGCGAATTTTTAGTGGTTGAAACATTTTAGCGTTTATTTAGGGAGA
This sequence comes from Daldinia decipiens, assembly GCF_022478715.1. Lineage (NCBI taxonomy): Eukaryota > Fungi > Ascomycota > Sordariomycetes > Xylariales > Hypoxylaceae > Daldinia > Daldinia decipiens. The sequence continues at coordinate 1,238,386 of NW_026054545.1, forward strand.
ATTCGTCTCCTCAAATAATATACCAGATCGAGTTATTATTTACCTGTTATTGACAATCTGGAGTTTGGAGTCTGGTGTTGGTGATGAAATGGATATCTCAAGCGTTTGGGTATATATACCTAGGTACCTATTTATGTTTAACGCCTCCTATAGCTTCGCTTAACTACCTAGTTAAGCATAGCTAGGTGGCTATGCTTCTTTCAAGTATATAATGCTATGTAATTTCATCTCTCCATGGAGTGGAAATGGGAAGATACTTGAACTGAGATTGTTCTTATAAATGCATGTCTTGTATTGGAAGCTGGTAAGTGTTATATGCTAATAATATGTTAATAAACAGTAACTCTGTCTTATCTAATAGGCACATATTTTATTATCTTATCGAACCCATTAAAGCAACCCACCGCAACCTGTTCATCTCACACACACCGGCCGAATTGGCCCTCTTAAGGCATAACATCGTTCGCGATCCTTGATACAACACCACAAAGACAGCCCAGCAGAAAGCGACCTCCCATCTCCGCCCCCCCCTCACGATGCAGGGCTTCAACATGGGGCGGTACGTGCCGCCCGACGTCGAGGGGACCACGACCGGCAACAAACTGCACAAGAAGCGCCCCCCAGGGTTCTCCGGCGGACAGCAGACAGTGCGCTTCGAGATGCCCTTCGCGATATGGTGCGCACACTGCCCACAACCCACGCTCATCGCGCAAGGCGTGCGCTTCAACGCCGCCAAGCGCAAAGTTGGGTCCTACCACAGCACGCCCATCTTCGCCTTCCGCATGACGCACACCGCGTGCAGCGGCGCCATCGAGATCCGCACCGACCCCGAACACACCACCTACGCAGTGACCGAGGGCGCGCGCCGGCGGGACACGGGGTCGCCCGATCCGCTATCCGCGCCGATACTGACAGACGCGGAGCGCGAGAGCCTGCGCACGAACGCGTTTGCCAAGCTGGAGAAGACGATTGCCGACCGCAAGGTCCTGGAAGCCGCGAAGGAGCGCATCGACGAGCTGGAGGTGGAGAGCGCGCGCCGTTGGGAGGACCCGTACGAGCAGAACCGCCGGCTGCGCGCTGCGTTTCGGGTCGGGCGCAAGGAGCGCGAGCGGGATGCCGCGGCGGCGGAGAACTTGCGCGAGAGGATGGGCTTAGGGATCGAGTTGCTGCCTGCGAGCGACGAGGACGCGCGACGGGCTGCGCTGGTGGATTTTGGACCGTCGTCGGACGCCGCGGGCGGCGAGATGGGGCGCAAGGCGCTTGCGAAGCCGTTATTCCCGACAAGTTCGGGGAGTGGTAGTGGTAGTGGTAGCAGCGCGGATACGAAAGACGATAGGAGGAAGAAGACGAAAAGCAAGAAGTTGAAATCCGAAGTCGCTGCTGCTCAGATGAGGGATATTTTGGTGTCCGAGATCGTTGGAAACACGCGGGTGGCTCAGGACCCGTTCCTGTCGCTGGATCGTAGTAATGGGGATAGTAATAAAGGCCCCTCTAGGATTGCTGGGATTAAGAGAAAGAGGCGAGAGCCGGAGCCGGAGCCGGAGTCTGAAGATCATGAGCAGCCTGAATCGTCAGAAAAGAGAGGGGCGGCTGATATGGAACGAGAAGGGAAAGGCACGGTATCATTAACGTCGTTAGTTGAGTACGACTCGGATTAAGATATCACTACACTAGAATGGCGTCTTGGGGAAAATGGGTGTCTGGTTTTGGTCATTAAAGAGATACCCGGGTTAGATCATGGGATATAGCATATTAGGGGAGCCACTGGGGGCATAAGGCAAGATGAGGCTAAGCTTGTAGCACGGGTCTGGTCGGGTTGATTAGAATTTATCATCGATACCCTTGTTCTATAATGATCATGAAAGCAATCAAGAGTGGCCACCTCCAACGATTTGGTGCGAAAATAGCAAGCTGACCAAGAACGTATTGGAGGAAGTCCAGTAAAATATCAATGCTACCTAGCTGTCGAGAACGATTGCAATTCCAGCAGTCGGCTCAATTCCTTATGCAAATTACGTGCAAAAACACCAAACCCACCCACAATCGCAAGGGAAATCCGTGTTACTCCTTAATCCAGAGTTGATTCATCGAAGAGAGGCGAGTTGAAAAATAAGGGAATGGCATGAGACGATTGATTACACGTCATCCATCTGACCGGCGGGTTCGTCCTCTTCATCCCCAAAGCTTGCAACCGAGGACATATCGTCGTCGTCTTCGCTCTCGGCTCCGGCGTCATCTGCAGCGTCTTTACTGGCATATTTTTGGACATATTCTACTTTCTGTTAGCTGGTCCTACTCCCCCAATCTCTGCTCTAGAAAAGAGACGCAAGGACGGGCATACCCTTGACTTTAGCGTCGTAGCTTTTCGGCTCCCGCATCAGCAATGCAGCCGCTTCACCGTTCAAAGGATCGGCGGGGTTGGGATATCGGAGGAGTTGCGGGAGGAAGACTTCGAAGATGTTGATCATATCGAACATCGGCGACCAGGTTTGGTTGATGACATCCAAGCAAACCGAGCCGGACCTGTTCCATAATATTGCTTTCCTTAGTCCTGTCCTAGAACATAGCATTCCTCGTGCCGAAGGGTTCACATCCAAGACCCAAATCACTTACAGCTCATCTATGTTCGGGTGGAAGATCCGGTTCACGAAGCCAATACTAGGCGATTTGTACGGGTATTGGTCAGGCAGCTCGACGTGGACTTTCCAGGTTCCATTCTCGAATGGTGCTATGTAGGCATTTGGTTAGATATGGTTGGGTAACGAAATCTGACTTCCTCTTTACTAACTTTCGGCGGGTCCCTTGAATCGGACGTAGAATTCTTGCCTGTAAATATGTAAGGATTTGGAGGATAAAGGCGAGTACGATGAACTAGCTTACACTGCAACCGTGTGGTTAGCATCGTAACAAATAAGAAGCGAGAGGGGTCAAATACTATTGTCGTTGACCAGAGTGACCTCATAGTCGGACATAAGCCTGAGAGGATTTAGTTGGGGTATCAGGCTTCGTTAGCAAAGGCAATCATACATCCTACGAGATAGTTAGCAGAGGTTTCGAACACGAATTAACAAGAACATCGCATACTTCATGACCTTATTTAGAATTCCATGTTAGCAAGTAATGACTCGTGAAGCTGTATATACCCAACGTAGACGTAGACTTACATCCGTCTCGATTCGTCTGCGTGGGCTACTCATTTTGCTCTTGTTTCTGCCCTTTTATACTTGAGATATTCCCTTGAAGTGGTATTTCTTTTATTCTCTCTTAGGCGGTCCTAAGATCTGCTCGCTAGGTAATAGGGTTCTCTCTCGTACGTTGTCTTTTCGGATTTAGGTTGAAATATCCTGTTCGTTGCTCAAAGGAAATATTCTCCAAAGACAGAGTATCAGATATTTACTAGTCGTGGTAGGGGCGGCGTATGTGTTGGCTATTCTTGTTCCTTAGGTGGTGTTGAATGCGCTAGGGAAGGAGACGTTGGGAGGAGTCGATAGGTTGGTAAAAGGATGGAACGATTGAACGGGATAAGGTTGTTAGGTTCTTTGGATGTAAGAGGTAAGTACCTAAGATTAGATCGGATTGTACCGTGGTAATGGGTGCTGTAGTACCTAATGGCCTAATGGAACTTAACGGGTTTGTTCGGTGAAAGAGTAGAAAGCGGAGGAGGTCTCTTGCCTTTGAGTTTTGAATCCGAGTCAAGTCACGCACTGCTTGAGCATGGAGTAATGACGCGACATTGCCTAGATAGGCCTATTTTAGCGCTGTTCTTACTATTCTTACGCTGTAAAATCCCCCGCCAGCCCCGCTAAGGTCGTATGAGAATGGTTTTATCGATAGTGCTATCGTATTGTACGGGTACTAGATGCTAAGACACAGTGGAAATATCTGCTGACATGCTGTATTTAGCACATTGTAGGTTAGGTAGTTGCTGCTATCATAACTCTAATTGATATTTTAAATATTTCCTATCAGACATCACTTCGTTACTACATCACTTCGTTACTACATCACTTCGTTACTACATCACTTCGTTACTTCATCACTTGTTACATTACATCACTCCTTCTTCCATTCATCGTATCTACTTGCTTAGCCGTATGTAACCCTTCCCTACGCCAAACATGCGTCGCATGTCTACTTCCATAGTGAATATCGCTTGGGCATCAGTTTACTTGCGTCCGGCAGAACTTCTTGACTCATGATTCGTCTTCTCGACGATGAGGTTCCCCCTCCCGTTGCCCGCAACGTGTTCCCGTCACGCTGCATTAATAAATTGTCTTATACCAAGAGATCGGCTCTCTCAGGCCGGTAGTGCTGATAAGATTCCTTATATATATTAGGTATATAAGTCTGCACGACATGACCAGTCGTTGGGAACTTCTCCGGATTTCGCCAATGAGCCGCAAGCCACGATCCATCTCTGCAACATAGGTTAGGCGCCTATTAGGTATTCGCAATCCTTTACAGACCGGTTTGCGTGGGCTCTTTGTCTTTTATTATGGCATAGACCGATGGCCATGGCTCACTGCCGTTACATAGTCAGCTTGTCTCATTTCTCATTCAAAGCGGGAAATACTATAGACGAAATTTTAGGTACCTTTCCACTGGCCTGTTGAGCGTTTGGCGGTAATTTAAGACCGGGAAGATTTAACGGTGGCGGTGTCACACCTTCGATTCCACACGTAATCTCAATACTCCTCAAGAATCCACCAAAAGCCCTCTGCTCCGGAATAAATACGGCTAGGTTGGCAAACGTCAGACAGTTGGGCTCGTTGAACAAGCGTGCCTGGCATCCATCGTCCTTATTCGCGATGAAGACCCCACATTGTGCTACCCCAGGTACGTTATAACATTTCGGAGTTGAGTGTTGCGATCCAGGTTTCGGCAGCTGGATGTTCGTCATTACTGTGCCGCGACAGTCTTTCGGTCCAGGTGGCCCGGAGAATAACAATGCGGATATTGGAACCACGGGCTCAGTTGGCTGCGCTTGACTACCGGCTGTAGAGCCGTTAGGTGGATTCACATCTACTTGTGGAATACCTGAGATTTGCGGTACATCGGAGACTTGTGGGATGCTTGGTTCGACGACTTGTTCTATCATTGCATTCTCGGGTAGGTTGTCTGGATCGCTCGTTATCGTTGTCCCGTCCATTACGAGAGGGCGAATCGGTTGCTCGACTCGTATCCTTTGACCTAACGCAGATGTTGCCAGACATAATATCACGAGGTTAAGGAGCGTTATCGCGGGGCCTCGCCGTATGTCCATCGTCATTTTTTTCTGTTCGCTACGTTAATTGGCGAACAGAAGAAATTCTTGAGGATTTACTCATCTCGAGGCGGTCTTCAGCTTGAGACGTCGCCAAGATACGATGTGAGTTAGTGTGGACGTGCACCCTCTTGGCGTTTCAAGCTTCATCGATTTACTCCTTAGGAGAACAAGAGGATTTTGATGCATTGGATGATACAAATTCAAGACTGAAATTTCTCTATATGAATATGACGCCGTCTATTAACAGGATTTTATAAGCTGAAAACAAATTCAAAGAGAGTCTTTATCCAGCTGGCTCATCAACAAATTACTTATTTATACGTATTTTGCAGGCCTCTCCTTTTGTTTCCATTTTGGCCAGCCAGTCCAACATCATAGGTCCAACTAGCTATCAGCCGTATAATCAACAATCCTAAACAGCCTGGCACGTTATTTAGGTACCGCGACGGAGAGCTCATAGGTAGCACCCGACTGGATATTGGTGAAGCGCGCCTCCGGAAGGACTCGGCCCTCATGCTTTACCACTACCTCCTTTACATCTGCTGAACGTCGGATGTCAATAACGAATGTAGCGCCCCGGAATAGGCGTGTCACTTTGATGGCATCCCAGGAAGACGGTAACTGTGGCTGGATACGCAAACCCTTTGCATCTCCACGCAAACCACATAGTCCTTCGATAAAGCTTCGGTATACCCATGACACTGTCCCCGTGTTGAAGAGTTGGCTAGACCGTCCCGCAGTGCGGGGATATTGCTGGTACGCGCCTCGGTAATAATTAGGGATATACACGGGCAGTTGACCCCTCTGTATGTAGTCCTCTTCTGAAGGCCCAGGGATCATCTTCCTTAGAGCATCGTATGCTCGGTCGCTCTCCTTAATTGAATACAGGCTGTGGACGTAGAAGACGGCCGCATGGTTATAGACCGACCCGTTCTCAGCCGAACCGGGATACTTTTGCGTCACACGCCCTACATCTTCTCGCATGCCGCTATATGGAGGAGCGAACATCACGACGCCGTATGGCGTACCCATCTGCGAGTCTACTTGGGGCAACATCCGCGTGATCTGCTCGTTGCTAGCCGCCCCGCTCAAGATCGACCACGTCTGCGGATTCAACCAAATACGACCCTCCTTATCCGTCTTGACGCCGAAGATCACGTTATCGTCTGTGATTCCTCGCGCGAACCAGTCTCCATCCCACAGGTGTGCATTAGCCGCATCGTTGACCCCCTTGGCTTCTGCGCGATAGTGTGCTGCTAGATCGGCTTTGCCTTCGTGCTCACAAACGTCCGCCCACAACTTCAACGCAAATGCGGTAGCAACCGTCTGCCACCCGGATACGCCCTTACCCTTGTAACCCACCATGTTCAACGGGTCGCACCAATCACCTTGCGCAATATAGCTCAGCCCACGCGCGTCTCGGGCCGAGAGTAACCAATCCATAGCCCGACTAAAGCGCTCAAATACGGTATACGTATCGCCGTGCATTCCTTTTACTTGCTCCTTCAGAAGATCATAATCACCTGTCTCGGCGAGGTACGCTTCCAGGGTGACCGGCAACCAGATACAGTGGTCAGTGTGCGGGATCTGGTTAATGTACTTGAGCTCTGCGCCCTCCGCCAACAAGATACCGTCAGGCATGGCGCCATTTTTCTCCTGTTGTGCCACGGCGATCAGGAAAGCTCGACGTGCGACCTCAGGTTTGATATATGACATGCCCATGTTGTCCTGCAAGTAATTACGCGTCTGCGGATCTGTGGTCAGCCGGTTCACGTCGCCATGATAATAGCACTGCCGCGGTAGCCAATTATTGACAAAGTTGTCTACGTGCTTATCAGGGGTCTCAATTTGTAAGCACCCTTTTCCTTTGTTGATATACTCTGCATATTCCCGGGCTGTCCGTGCGAACCCTTCCTTGCTGAGGTACTTATCCCGTACCGAACGGATTTCGGTGTCATCGTACGCGGGTCCGAAGAGAAACCGGTACTCATGCTGTTCGTTTGTCTTGAGCTCCTCACGGTACTGTACCACAGCGACAGGCGTCTCGTAGCGAGCATCGCTACGACTGAGCTCTGGTTGTTCCAGCGATGAAGGTGCATGGAGGCCACCTTCACCCTCGAAGGCCTGTTGCATTGCCTCCCATGATACTGGAGAGGTCTCGCATAGAAAATATGACTTGTCCTTCAGATACTTGTTCTTGAAGTAGTCTGTTGCCTTCTGGTATGGCGTGATGCTGCTGCTCACCACGCCTCCGAGATCCGGTCGCCATTCAGCTTCTTGATTCATCCACGACATGTACCCAAATGGGAAATAGGGGTACACGCTAATTCTGCGCGGTCGTGAGGATAGGTTGGTCACTTTAACCGACCATAGCTCTACCACATCATGTGTTGGAATCACCAAAGTCATTTCAACGCGGATACCGAGATACTCAACGGTCCAGGAGATATCACTCTTGCCGACGGAAAATACGAACCGGTTGAGCGGAGCCCGCACCGGTTCATAGGGTGCCGAAAACAGCTGGCCAGTTTCCTCGTCCTTGACGTAGACAAAACGGCCCGGGTGGTGTGCGTAGTAGTTCTGCTCGGGTTGCATGAAGGTCTTGGCTTCGAGATTAGGTGCGTGCGCGTACTTGGAAGGTTCAGGCTGCATGAACTGTGCCGTCGCATAACCACGACAGGTAATCTGGATCATCATCTTTTGATTCCACAAGAAAGCGCCAGATTTCGGCAGAGCCGTCGGGCTCGCCAGCTCGTAGCGATCGCCGCCCTCTGTAGAGCGTAACATCGTGTTCTTTCACTTTCAGCCGCAAGTGTATTTCTTCGGATGTCTTCAATTAGGTCTTCCGCCACGTCAGGTCATTTGAGAATCCGGGGTTATGGTTTATAAAGGGGATATAAAGGGGACAAGACCACCAGACCGTGGACCATGGACACCGCTACGCCGGTACACGGGGCTTGGCGTATGACCTTGTTGCATGGAGCTCACTCGGGAGAATATACGGGTAAAATAAATATGCCGCTACGACGTGGGTGACGAACCAATACCTTGCTTGGTATAGCAATCAAGTGATCCACAAGAATCCTCTAAATCGGATAGAGCTTTCAAGGGCATCGTTCGATTGCCGCAGATCTACTTGTGCTCGTTCAATATTCTCGCAAAAGCTGCGAGGTAATACCGGCGGCATATTTCCTTGATGTACCGTTAGGTTGTACTATATATGCGAACTCCAAACTGCTGCTCATACGACGTAGCGATTCGTGGGGTTCTATGATATACTTACTAAGAGCGGAGCTGGGATCGGAGGTCCAAGTAGGCAAGCTCGCGGCGTCGTGGGGGAATCGCTCCGCTGCGGGAGACCAAGCCCGACGAGCCAGCTGCTTAAGCCAAATATAGACTGGTAAATTCACGGCATGGTAGGTTAGTCCCAACGAAGGATGATATATTACCTATTTCCTATTTCCCCATCGATTCTACTGAATTATAGAAACGACTTAAAAACACAGCATTAAATATGATTGGACTAACAGGCTAAATAAAAAGTAATCATAGTAATCATACCGATTACGTACCAATCCAACTCAACATTTTCTCTTACTCCTTTTAGAAGCGCGTCTAAGCGAATAGTTAATAACGCCGAGAAACTATCATCCGGAAACTCAGTGTGATGGCTTCTCTTCCTAATGCTACATTGTTATAGAGGCCATTCTATTAGTAAATTAGTCGGACCTCGAAGCCATATAATCCAGGTTTATATATTTCTTTTCTTAGCTTCTTATAATTCTATGAGCTATTAACGGTTAGTCGACTGAGGGCCTGTTCTATAAACTACCTACCTATGTAGTAAAGCCCCTATATTTCTAGGTAGCATTACGCACTGTCCTAATCTATTCCATCGGTAGGTGTTCATGCTTACCTCCTTTAAAGCCATCATAACAATAGTAGCTCTTCTCACTTTCCTCTCCATGACCTGTAGCACATTAGTGTCACTGCACCTCACCGGGGCGCCTACACTAGCATTACGGTCCTGTTCTAATAGCTCCATGAATAGACATTTGACGCTAAGCGTGCATAGAAGACCTATACAATAGATGAACGAACCTAGCCATTAAGGGGTACTTGTGGGAAAGCAGCTTCATGAACCTGGTTTGTGATGTGAGCAGCGCGGTTGATCAGGATTGGACGCGTAAGCAATACGTATCGAGGCACGAAAGCGATGCTTGACAGTCGATTCGGTCCCGGTCTATAGAAATAACTGGGGTAAGACGAAGCAGTCTATTGAAGTAGCGGATACGGTTGATATCGACAGCCTGAGGTATTGCGCAAGAAAAGGGGTTGCCCATTTAATTAAGCCCGAAAAAAAACGGTAGTAGTTAAATGATAGAATCTCTCCATGGCATCAATGATCGTATTGTAGAGCGGTTAACCGGTGTGGTCTTCGAAAGCTCATCAATACCCACCACCAGAGTCAACGCACGTTTGGTCAACGGCGAGCCATGTGTAATCGGGAGCAAGAACACCGCTCGAAAAACCTTGCTGGCCCAGTAGGAGGTTAGCAGAAACCTACCTTCTATTGAATTAAAGTCGGAAACGTCGTCAAAAGGAGACAATCTAGAGAATCTCGCGCTTTATAGTCTTTGATGCATCTCGTCGCTAGCTCAACTAGGTTTGAGCTACGTTGCGACGGAAGTATATACGCGAACTCGTCAGTAACCCAGAACGCGCAAAAGAGGCGAAAGGCCTATGAAAGTCAGGGGGGAGAAGAGAGCTCAGAGCAATCATCTCCTCCGAGCCGTCCCATCTACGCAATGTCCAAAAGAGCGCATTGGTCCCAGCCATATCCTTCCCGTCTCGTGTTCTATTAGTATGCAGACTATTCTCCCGTGTCCACTCTGAGCCGCGAGATGCAAAGCACCGAGCCATCCGCCGTCGTCATCCTCGCGTACCGACTCTAGGGACTCTTTAAGACGTGCTGCAGCGTCGGTATCTAGCGGCCTTCGTATGCCATCAAGTGGGTGGGGCTCTTGAAGCTCATTTTCGTGATTGTGGAGGGGACGAAAGATTCTCGTACGATCGACTATATCGGTTCCTATTATTCCGTCAGGGGTTATGTCTAGCTTTCGCAGAAACTGTGGCGGCGAAGAGGAGTTGGCATCAGGCGTAAGCCCCGTTAACCGTGCTCGATAAGAAGCCATCTATGACATTGTGATCCCAGAAGTTGGGATCGATATGAGTAGCATTGTTCGAACTGCCCTCGGCCTGAAGTGAAGGGCTGGTAGATGATAGGAGGCCAGGTAAAGTAATAGAATCGCCTTGTGGAACCACCTCTACGTTCACGGGGTGAGGTATGAAGCGATGACTGCAACTGAATTTGGTACTGGGGTCTAGTTTCATTTTCATCGGTAGCAACATAGCGTCCTTTCTCTCTCTTTTCTATAAAACACAAACGTTGGCAGGTCGAAGAGGCAAGTCAAGACAGACAACTTCTAATATAACTTACGACGAAACCTGCGTTGCGCTACTCGATTCTGAAGCCTACGACGCTCGACGGCATCGCTGGGAATTTGTATTTGTAGGTATGTTGATGTCTATGAAGAAATGATTCTGTAAACCGGAATTTAAAAGTTGGTTGCGAAATCAAGTGGGTACATAAGGTACCTAACTTAATGTAGGCTAGACAGGGATCCCTTTAGCTACCTAAGTACCTGGGTACCTACCTTGCAGAATCTAGAGTTCAAGTTACAGGTGCGTTTTGCGTAACAGTGGGCTGCAGAATCCATGCTACCTCTAACACTAGCTGCATACACTTAGGTACGTGAACATCTTATGGATGTACCTGCAGCCGATTATTTGATAGAAAAGAAGCAGCATCAAATTTGAATTGCAAGAGATATTGAGAGCGTATATTGACTTTCAAAACATTAGGTGCCTAGCTAACCTAGCTGTGCTATTTGTATCACTGAAAGCAATCGGAAAAGGGGGCACATATACAGACTTAACACAACCATATCTACAACTTCACAAAAGGAAGGGGTAAATAACTCCGTAATAAAACAAGTCGCATCAACTCTTAATAGAAAATGGGACACGATGCCCTCGTGCTCTCATTTGCAAGTTCAGAAATACGCCATCCTAGTACACGTCCAGACTCATTACTGTCCCTCGTCCTCTATGTGCCAGAACTTCCAACTTCTCGACTTACTACCTTACAGCATGAACATACCAACGCCTGAGATCAGCGCAGTGATCACGTAGGCAGCAAAGAAGGCCTTGCCATAATTAAAGAACGAGGGCGCCATCATGTTACCCGCAGCAGCACCTTTAGATGAACTGCTTGCAGCTGCGGTACCCTGCTGACCCGTCGGGCTAACCACAGAGCCTTCACCATTCTTACCAGCTGCTGAAATCAAAGCTGAGCAGCCTGAAGAGGTCTGGGGGCTTTGCGTCTTGCCTAATCCCCCGAAGTCGCAGGCGCTTGCCTTGTTGTCGCTGTTTATGTATAGCTGGTTGGCCACCCAAGCGAGTTGCTGCTTGGGAGAACATCCACCAAGAGCGCCGTAAGTGCCAGTCGTAGCGTTGTGGGCAATTCCTTTGCAGTAGTCCTGGTTCTCACCGCAGATATAGTCGAATACCTTCGCGTATGAATCCTGGTCATCAGAATCGATGTTGCATTGCAGGCCAGCAACCTCACACTCGCAAAGCTGAGGGTTAACCGCAGGGGGGAGAGGCGACGCAACAGCAGCCCATGTCGTACCACCAATACTAGGGCAGGCGGGGGCAGTGTTAGACGGCTTGTATGCGCTTGACTGTGTGAGAGACGGCGTGACCTTGGCCAGTTGAGACGAAAGCGAGGTGTATTCCGGGTATGGGCTAACGCTGTTGCCATCAATAGAGACCAAACCATAATGGTTTTCTGCTTCGAAATACTCATAGACGATACCTCCCGAGAAGACAGATGTCATGTTGCCATAGAGAACAGCAACCTCGGTAAAAGGCCTGTGGCCCTTCTCGACACCTTCGATACAGCCGTATTCAGCAAAGAAAGCAGGGACAGGATAGTCCTGGAAGAAGTCGACACGAGTACCATACGAAGAGGTCTCGTAGTTGCTGTTTCCACACCACGAGTAAACGTTATAGCCCCAGAAATCAATCGATGTAGAGACGCCATCTACAGGCTCACAGGCAAAGTAATGAGCCAGCTCATCTCTGCTAGGAACATCAGCCGTTGCATAGCCTACACCCAAAGAATCGCGGTAGTTCATCTGCTTGATATAGGCCTTTGTGTCTCGGACGGCGGCCTTGACGAAAGCAGCGGATGATGTCTGATTCTGCTTTTCCACGACTTCGTTGCCAGCAAAGAAGCCGATGACGTTCTTGTATTTACTTAGAGAATCGACAACAGCAGTGTACCGCTGGTAAAGACCGACATTCCATTCGGGGTTGTTACTGTCGATGGAAGTACCAGGCTCACCAAGATCGGCAATGACATAGATGCCATTGGAGGCCAGCTGCTCCATGCAATCATCGTGATCTTGGGTGGGATCGATAGCATAGACTCGGATCACATTGGTGAAGATCTTCTTCATGACAGGAATGTCGCGAGAACACTTCGAAGCGTCGGCCAACGGATCAGTATACTTGGTATTGGCAGCATTGTTAGCAGTACCGTTAGGATTGTAATCCTCCTGATAAGCAACGCCCTTGAGTAGGCTAGTCACGGACAATTAGCTTTGGGGCTCTGGGATTTGCCAAGACAACGGGTGATAAGATAGTTTGAGGTTAATAAACTTACAATTGAGTGCCGTTGTTAGAGTAGAAGAAGTGCTGGCCTACAGCCTTGATGGGTGCGATGTCATTGTAGCTCTGAGCTAATGCGCTGCCAGACAAGGCGCCAAGTCCCAAGGCGAGATATGAGACGGCCGAGGACGTCCACATCGTGGCGGCTGGTCTTCTGCGATCCTAAGCGAAAGATTCCAAGAACGACCAACCAATAGGAAATAAATTAGAACTTGGAATTCTGAAGTCAGAACTTTGCACGTCACCGCCGAGATAAACGAAGAATGAATAACGAAGGTGTATCGGTGATAATAACGAGTGAGTATTGTTGGCAATTGCGCGATGATAAAATAAAAATAAAAAGGCCAAGACAATGGAATGCGGGAGGTTTTAATTGAGAATAAGAAGAAAGCAGAAAAGCGGCGAACGTGCAGGCCAAATGAACCAAAGAAGAATCAGGTGGATGGTCAAACCAAATCAAGATCCTTCGGTCTGAACCAATGAATTTAGTTTCAAAATTTGGGGAACAAAACCTCTTTACCTTAGGTACATTGGTGTGAGAAAAGAGACGTAAGACTAGGAACAGGAATAGGAATAGGAAATTTGGCCGGAGTCAGTGAATCAGTGAACCGGCGCAAAGAATGTCCACTATTAACGAAAGGTACCTACCTACCTACCTGGTACTTACCTACGCATATACTTTAGGTAGGGTCCAATGATTGGTCAGTTAAAAGAGAACACGAAGAAGGAGGCTCTACATAGGTTAGGTAGTGTACTGGATTGCAGGTGCCATCGACTGCTTCAATTTCCTGTATCAGAAGGAAGCTGATGTGGCAGATGGTGGCTATGCAAACGTATGCGAGGCAACTAAAATTATAGTGACTCTATGAGGGGCTCGAAACGGTTAAGGATGGGGCGTGTATCTAAGAAAGGACCCCTCCAACATGATCCACAGTCACACAGGTGACGTTTATCCCGATCTAATTGGCTTGGCGATTCCGAGCTATCCGTCACTACGGGGTGGCTTATGCCAATCAATCGAACGTAAACGCGCTACGAAAAAGCTTAGCAAACTTGGCAGGCTGAAATTCCACCATATCTTTAAATGCTGGGAACCATCCGTAGATCAACAACCTACTCCGGATCCACCATGTTACGGAAGAAAATCGCTTGAAAAAAAGGAATGAAGAAATAAATAAAATAATGGACACTTTACATGCACTTTCTTCGAATAACTCACGGAACCGTACTATTCCCAAGGATTACTAAATACGCAATTCATTCACCAATCAAAATAAATTATCCCTGAATACGAGTCGACTCGAAGTACAGAAGTGGCATATATCGCAGCGATCAGTACCCCAGCTGGCAACTCACCGCAAAATTAAATCATCAAAACACAACACGATATCCATTCTTGCCGGATCCCTACTAGCTTTTCGTGTAGACTAACATTTATATCCAGCAGTTACGTGTCTACAATATGAAACTTCGTGTCTAGCCCCAAAGTTTCCAGATTATTTAAGACCCAAGTCCTCAAGATTGTTAATGAATTATCATCTGGGTATAAGCAGACCCATGAGCGGCAAAGCAGTGGCAGTGCCATGCCACTACCAAAAAAATCACTTACCGTTCCGCCACAAGTTAGCATTACGGCTGTCGGTTGACGACAACCGAACTTGAAATAACGTTACAAGTAGAATTAGTTAGTTCAAGAACACACATAAAACTGAGGTCTTGGTTAAATAGGGGGATCTAGATTCTTTCGGGAAGAAACATCTGTGGCCCGGACCCATGATGATACATCCGTTACATAAATTGACATTTCTCAAATGAAACAATAGTTCTGCGGTCTTATGTAATTATCACCCCCCTTAAGGATCAACCAACAGCAGTGTAGTTAGAAAAAGGGTAAGCGAATCAAAGAAGACAGGTCTTGTAATGAACGGCTATACACTATTAAGCAGGGTTACTTCGTATAGATCTATTAATATTGATGATATATCTCAGGCCTGAAGTGACACGTCCTCTCTGAATCCAATCTAAGGAAACTGGCAAATGAAAAAAGCAGACCAGACTCGACGTCTAGTCCCCACTTCGATCTCCAACCACTCTTGTCTGCGGTGGTACTGTTCGGAACCGAATCGTATCTATTCTCGAATAACATGGGTACAGATCTAGACATGGGAAGGTCTTAGGAATATGATGCGTGCCTGGCGGAGACAATTACACAATAGCGAGGTTTTTCAATGGACAATTATTACGACGAAACTCCACAGATGATTGAATACTACCCATATGATAAGTGATCCCTTTCCAAAGATATCCTGTTGAAGCAGCATACTGATACGCAACTGACAAGCCGGACGTATCTTACAACGTTAACTTGTCGAAGAGCTTTCCTTAGACTTGAGGGTCAAAAATGCTGCTACCTAGTACACGATCGGGCCGACGCATCGAATATCTTAGTTGCTTAGATTCCTGTTTGGTTGATATCCCAGGATAACTGAAGACGTCGGCTATCACTCGTTATGTCATGGAGCATATTCACAGATCAACCCTCCATACGGTTCGACAAGTCTTCCACATAGGCATAAACAAGTGTTTAGTCAGATTTATTTATTGGTTTAGTTAAGCCTAATATGCGTCTGCTCCCCCCTAAAGTGTACCTAGGGAGTATCGACAACGTAGTCGACATCTTCAACCTAACCACAACTCTCAAGTCTGAGTTGCGCCAGGAATCTCCTTAACCCAATTTGCCCGCCGATGTGAGAACAGCTCTACGGTTGGCTTGGCGTCGTTGTTAAAGAAGTTCGGGTCGTCTATGACACCAGCTTTGATGATTGGGTTAAAGTCGGAGATTTTCCCGATGCGCCACAGAGTTGATCCGCAGTCGCCGCAGAAGTGCGACGTTATCCCCCGGCCTGAGTCGCCAGGCGTGAAGTAAGTCTTGGGCGTCCCTGACAGAACCTTGAAGCCCGCGGCGGGCACGACGACGTTGGTGCTGAAAGCTGAGCCTGAGATTTTATGGCAGTCGAGACAGTGGCAGAGCATCTGAGTATACGTTAGAGATAACCGATAAAAATAGAACAATTCGGGAGGTCTCACCTTGTTTATAGGCTCGCCTTCGGTCGAGATGCGGATCTTGCCACAGAGACAGCCACCTTCTTGGGCCATGGTATACGTTCAGGTGTGATTTCGTTAGTGGAATATAACAAATATACGCAACTCTTCGATAATGTTGTTGTAGTAAGCGACCTTTATCCGAGGAATAATTAGTTAGGATACAAAAAGTGCCATCAAGGTATTCTGGCTTGATTTATATATAAATTTTCATTTCCTATTTTATGTTACAATTCCGCGGACATAATCCCTTCGACCTTCGGTTACAGCAACTTGATCTACAAGTTAGCATGCAGTAGGGCGTCAGCGTTGACAAATTAGCTGTAAACCTAGGATATCGAATTACTGATGGCGCCTAGCGTTTTGTATATCCCCCATACAAAATCCTTTAAACGGATAAAATACTAACCTACTAAGTAGCGGGCTATAGTTTCATTCTTCCGTCTCTTCAGGTGGAGAATCCCCGAAATAAGCTGTCTACCTCCTATGTAAGAATTTCACGCCCTGTTGTCATCAGTCGTCACCACGTCTTGGCTTCCAATACCCATTTGGAATCACGGAACTTAGTGATATACAGTAAGCTGCATCAAAGGCGCAAACTTGCAGTCCAGAATAAGTCTCAACTTTGGCAATTGCAAAATATTTAGGTAATCTATAGATACTTCATGACACTTTTTTGGCTGTTTGAAATACGCACTCTTTTCGCATCGATTGCGATCGGTCCCGAAGGCGGAAGCCCGTCGGGATCTGACCAAGTGGCGTCATCACGCTCAACAAAGTCATTATGACATCTACCTGAGTATTTTATTATATATTATTATATAAATCTTAACGCCATTGTTTAAAAATAACTTAACATACTTTCATTATTCCCGGGGCTATAGAAAGAGAGCATGCAGATGCGGGGTTAAGTAGACGCATAACCCCTTATTCTACTCCTATAGGTCTTAGATATGTAAGTCTATACAAGTCTATATAGAATAGCAAGCGAAAGGCTAGCATGTCTAAAAGTTCCTATCTAGGAGCATAAACCCCAAATCTCTAAAACACTTAAAATAAAGAGCTCCTAGTCGTATCAATTTTCTAATATCATAGATTAATAGTCATTCATGTATCAACAAAGTTACGTTATTAATTCTTGCTAGGGATACTTAGCATGAGGCCATCGCAAACCTGCCCCTTAATACGATCTTCCATAAGTACCTAAGGTACCTAACATATCTTTTCTTTCAAGGCTAGCTATTTGATGGACTCGCATTGATAGGGGCTGAGGTATATATATTTGCTTGAAAGAAGACGTTGCTCCAGTATTTATTTCATCTACGTAGCACGCAAGTAATATTGTGATAAGATATGTGCTCTTTGTATCACGCATAGTAAGCTAGACAAGGTCAGCATCTGGAATCTCTTATCATCCTGTCAGTCTTGAAACTTTTGTCTACAAATCTGCGAATCGCCGGTAGATTTGGCACATTCCTTCAAGTCCTAATCAGAAGTCTCCAAGGTCTCGCAGATGCGGTGTTTCCATGCGAATTTCCTCTGCTTAGAAAGGTTATGTGCGATGTGGTCGAACCCCCTCCAGGGTATGCTCCAGGGTATGCAATAAGTGAACGTTTCGCGAGAGCAGGTGTAGGATTTGGCTACGAAAAATATCCGTCGAGCGGTGCTATTATTTTACTAAGTGATATCTCTCCGCCGCCAAGCCCAAGCGAATCTATACCATTACCGTTACCTACCGAGGACAACAATTTATAGCAGAGTATACGAGGGAGTACAACATTGGAACAGATGAATATTTCAAGGATTATTATTTCTATGTCTTTTTTATTCATTAAGTGATGCTATATTACGTGGGTCTGTCTTTATTTTAGTTGCGACGGTCTCGAAGCTCTCACGCTTTGTGTTCTGTGGTGATGAGTATAGGATTGATAATGCTGAGGAATGATTCCTGACTTGGCGCACCGGGCTCGTCATGTTGGTAGGATCATCCCTTTTCCGCCCATTTACAATGCGACATCAAACCCCCCACCACCCTAAATATCAGGTTCTCAACTATGTTACATATTTATACATTCAAATTCGCATTCACAGTCACACACGAGAGATATTATCGCCTAAACATCCTCCAATCTGGTATCTGCCATGGAGTCGCTCCCGTTGGAGCTACTGGCGATGATATTAGTCGCAGTAAAATCATCCACTGGAATCTCGGATCTGCTCTGTTGCCTAAGAGTCTGCAAACGATGGCATGACGTAGGAATTTCGAAGTTATACCGGCATGTGGTTTTAGATTGCACAAGTATAACTCGTTTTAGAGAAACCTTCAATCTACGTGAAGCCGCCTGCGTCCGCTCGTTGACAGTGCGGGCTACCAGGCTACCTAGGGACGGCGTCTACCAGATAGATGAAGACCTGATATTGTTGACAAATGTTATAACAAAACTAGACAATCTATCGACTTTCTCGTTCTGCACTCCCCCGCCGGTGCGTTTTGATGTCTACCGCATCTGGCAAGCCCTTTTCAGCTTGATCGATGCACTCCCTCACAGCTGCGTCAATTTAGAACTTGATCTTATGGCATACCACCGGCATTTTCCAAGGACACAGCGTGTCAATTTCGTGCATATTTGCGACAGACTGCGCTGCATACTGCCTCGCATGCGTCATGTTCATCTCAAACTCCCCGTCATATGCCCTGATGTACTAAGCGATCTTTCGACAAACTCAGATAACTCGCCGACGCCCATTAAACTACCAGACTTACAAACACTCTTTATTCACTGTAAATATGCCTCGCGCATGATTATAACGTGTGGGTTGGGATCAGCGACGTCATGGATGTCGATGACCTCCATTCTGCAGAAACTTGCCGACTGCCCCGAAGCCTGCCCACCGTCTGCTAGCCTATTCGCCCTTGGTGGTACGAGATATACTCGGGGTAGTACTTTGCGTGACGCGTTTATACTCGCGGAACTTCGCTCCCGTACCAGCCAGGCTTTTCCTATTCTTGTGTTAAACTCTGGCGGGTGGCTTATGCGGATGGGTGATGGGAAAGGGTTTGTCTCTTCTTCAGGAGAACACCTCACCAAAGTAGTCGAAGAGGTTGCCTGGAAGACGCTCGTAGGTGGTGCTAGGCTACCCTCTGTCATTGCAGAGAATGAAGATGAGCCTGTCCAAGGGTTATTGCCGCCGATCTACGAGGAAAGCTACTGGAGGGCTATGAATCCAGAAAAGACGTGCCAGACCTGGGAGAATGAATCATTAACGGGAACTATAATGCTAGACGCAGAGGTCAGACAGGATCCTACAACTTATCTGGACTTAAATCACATCGTTGAGAAGACCATAGAAACAGCTTAACCTAGTCTATTGAAGACAAGATGAGAATTTTCTTCATCGCGATGACAAGTCCAAATAGTCATATACAGGTAGGTACCTAACTAGTTATACCAACACGAATTAAATTTATAGTTAGAGGGCACATTTGATAAAAGATCCACCCTACCCTATAATTATAATTCTCGAGTTAATCATTGTGTATAGTCTGCACAACGTTAAATTAAACCTTGAACCTAAGCCAGTATCTTAGCTTATTCCTGAATTAAATCACGATCTAGCTATACAGTCAAGAATGCTTCAATTATAAGCTTAGGTATATAATCAGCATGTGTTCAATAGGTTAAGTCTTCTTAATGCTTGATGCGTTCATACTGCGATAACGCCGTGCCGAATGACGGGAACCGCATACTAGGGTCTTGGCAGGCGTTCACCTTCCTGCATGTAGCCAACCAATAACGGTGACTTCTCGGGGATTCACCATCTTGAATAAACTCCGAATGTTCTCCGGCGCGTAACTAGGGATGAAGTCGTATGTTTTACCTATCCACATGCAAGTTTAAAATGCAAAAAAAAAGTAAAGGGACCGATAACAACGAGAGGGGGGACGAGTTTTATAATATTATAGTTACTTCTTTCTAGGGGCTGAAGACTTATGTTTAACACTATTAAGATCTCTAAACTGTATGGAGCTTATAACACTTGGGTATATACATGTTGATATTATATATTATATTAGCTATACCGATCCACGTGCTAGTATTGTTCCTAGCGGATGACTCCTTATATTCTCATTGATAAATTGGGTTTTAGGGAACTAACTAGGTTAGTTACTAGTAATAAAGTACTATAGTTTTTATAGGCACTGCATCTCATTATTAGGGTCATGTGATAAATTCCATAGGGTTCTATAAGCTATGATATGCGTAGGAGGTAGTTAATATTCTACCATTCGTCGAAATCACTGAGATCGTGTTTAGGATTTTGAAACACAATTCTCAATAAATCGCGAATAGCTTCCGATTAAGCCTAGCCAGGTTCCTCTAGCACATGTTATAAGACGCCACAGAGTAAGTGGCATCTAAGCTAATTCTACCATTGAATTCGTCATGATACCATTTTTGGCCTTGTACGCAGAGCGGGTGAAATTCGAGATGCGCCACCAGGTTCTCTTCCGTAATGGATCGTGAAATGGCTTGGATTGTACACACCTTATATACTTCTTATTGGCGAGCTTTAACTTCTATCGATCTTCATAGCCGCCATTTACTTTTAGATCGTTGTTAGTCAGATATCGTGAAGTTGTGAATAATTACATCTGATGTGATATTGCACGTTACACGCAGATCTACCCACTCGGCAAAAAGAGACAGGCCTATAATAGCCCGGAATATTTGTTCGGTAGTATCTAGAACAAGTAGTATGCGGGGTGATCCGCGTTTATTAAAAGTGTGGTACGCAGGCTTGACGGGGCAGGCAAGCGATGCCCAGGTATTTTATACGCTTGGAGATCGGTGTTCTATACGCTAGTATTATCAGCGACCACTCACATCACAAGTGTTATCATCCAAACGCTAGCGCTACGAGCTCCAATCTTGTCCAGCTACGATGGTATGCTCATATGATCCGGCATGCTTATCATCACATCCGAGATAGGGACTCCGCTGTCGGTCTATATGCCAAAGATACCTACCTACCTTAGGTACCTTTCATATGTTTGCCTCACCACCTCTTACCTCGTCTCGGTGATGGATGATTATATTAATAAAGAGGGACCCCGCGAGAAGTGGTAGATGGAATAATATAATCCTGAAGACATGCCGAGATCTCTTAACTGCATTGGTCCTATTTAGTACCTGTGGCACTCGATATTATACTTGATCATTATTCAAGATGGCACTATCCGTTGCCATTTGGTTGGCGTCAGGAGTTGTCATATCCTTACTTACCTTTCTTGCCTTGAACAAATCCCAGAAGGAAGTGGTTCTCAGGAGATTAGGTCTCTCAAGGCGCAATGCATCCCGCCCGAGTACGCCGTTACTCGAGAAGCAGCCGCTCTCGAAGCCGTCCTCATCAACTTTAGATCTTTATGCAACTTTGCCCCCTTCCCAAAGGGGTCAACTTAGCACTATAGCGGAAAAGATGTCCCCTGATCAAAAGGAGGCGCTAGGCAATCTTTCGTTCGACATGGACACATTCGCGCGCTCGCTACTAGGCTTTGAAGAGGACTACCGGACTGCTGATGACTCGAAGTATTGCTTCAGCGGCTTCTCTGTACGCGAGCTCAAGGCACTAGGAGACTTTCCCGACTATTCAGTTATCTCGGAGGTCCCTATGCCCCAACCATACCCAGAATTTGATATCGACCGCGCTAAACCGCGGCCATATCGGCCATTCAGGTGGGCATATCATCAAACCATGTGTGAGTACCTACTTGTAACTGGCATCATTAAGCTTGGGAAATAGGGGCTAATAATTGACAATAGCCTTGACTAAGCTCGAGACCGACTGGTGGATCGAGCTGGAATCAACGTACAAGACCCGGATTGCACAGCGCAAAGAACTCTACGCGACACACGGCAAGAGCGTGCTAAATTGGCTCCCCGGCTCAGAGCTTGCATGCAAAGAGCTGATGGAGATGGTGTTACAATTCATATGCGCACGGTATCCGCAGTACTTCATCTTGTCGCCGGACAAGTCGCAGTTGGAGAACAAGATCCTAGGCACGGTTTCTATCATCAAGGAAAAGCATCCCTTGCTCATCCTGTTAGATAACGTCCCGGAAGACTTTAACATCATGCTGCGGGATCCGGAGACTGGGTACTACCACCTCCGCGCTGGTATGACATGTTCGTCCCTGGGTTGGAATTTAGGAACCAAGATGGGGCTTAGGCTCGATGATATACACACGCCAATCCCAGATTACAAGGAGAAGATGCAGTTTAGTATGGATCGGTTAGTAGCGTCTCTTTCTAGCACGACATGTATTTCCTTGTTTTGAGTGCAATGCTAAATTTGCCTCAGTTATTTTTCCAAGATGCCCGCCAGCAAGCCTATCCAGCGCGGGTCCTGGGGTCTCGAGGTAGACCAGCCGCTCTACATGCCGCCGGGAGACCCGCACGAGAGCTACCGGGACGCCCAAGACCCGAACGTATCGCGATCGCGTATCCACCTGCGCGTAGACTGGCAGACGTTACGGCGGCTCCCGCTATCAGCCGGAGTCGTGTTTAACTTCAAAGCGCTGTTCACGCCCATAGAAGAAATGCGAGACGAACCGTACGTGCCGAGCCTTTTATTAAAAGTCCTCAAGGAGGGCAAGGAGAATCTTATGAAGTACAAGAATACCTGGCACACCGAGCACGTGGTGATTCCGACCCTGGAAGAATTCGAGAAAGAGCAGATCGAAAAAGGTATTGTCGAGAAGGATTGGGAGCCCAGGACTCTTGATGATAGCCCCTGGTTTCCCGGGTGGCAGGAGAAGTGGCATGCGCAACAAGGGTTCTAAGAGGAAAGGGGGAACTGGTTTACCGAAAATATCAAAAGATGGCACCAAAGTATTGTACACTACTTTATTGGTCGATACCTAGGTACCTAGGTTAGGTTAGTTACCTGTCATCAGATGCTCGTAGAAGAGGAACAGATAAGATCGCATAAATTGACTTTTTATTCTGTAGTTATGAATAATATTCATGTTGAAGCGAGTCCCCTCAACCACCATGCCAGTTGTATACCCAGGTAACTTACAGTTGAATATATCCAAGTATGTCTTAATACAGCGAAGTTTACGTCCAATACGATATACATTTACCAGTCCACCACTAGCAAGGTAATGTTGTTGATACACTAGAAGTTGAGTTCGTATATCACTTATGATCCGTGAATCATACGTCCTGGTTATCCGAAGTTTATATAAGGAGAGGTTGGACCTTATCGAGACACCGAGCAGCTTTTAACATTTTTTTCTTGAATTGTTGAGGCTTCACGCCATTTCCTTTCTTCTTATGTCATGTAGTACTTCGGCCCTTCGCCACCTTGGGGCACGGCCCAATTAATGTCCTGGTGAGGCGCCTTGATATCGCATGTCTTGCAGTGAATACAGCTGCGGTAAATATTAGCACAAATATTCTCAGTAAATAATGAGCAATAAACAAGGGCAGCCCGAGGCACTTACTTCTGGGCGTTAATCTGGAATCTCACGCCCAGTGGCTTCGAGTCATCTTCGACATATTCGTAGACACCAGCAGGACAGAAGCGATTCTCCAAGCCTTTATAAGTGGGCCACGTCTCCTGAGTATGAGCATCCCAGTCCTTAACTTGGAGATGGACAGGCTGGTCTTCCTCATGGTTCGTCCCTGTCCGCGAGACACTCGTTAGAATGTCAAATGAAATCTTTCCATCTGGCTTAGGGTATTCAATCTTCGGATACGAATCCGCATCCTTAGTGGCGCCGTAATCGGTATGCCTATGCTTCAGGGTCCAAGGAACGCGACCCTTGAGAACGAAAGCCTCTATGCCAGAGTATAGAACACCACCGACGGTGCCCAAGGGGGTTTGAAACGAGGGTCGCATGTTTCGAACTTCCTTCAACTCCTTCCAGACGCTAGATTTCCGGAGAGAATCTTCGTAGTGGTATAAGAAAACAGACTCCTCGCTCCCTTCTGCCAATGCGTTCCAAGCTGCATCTGCAGCTAACATGCCAGTTCTCATGGCGTTGTGGGTGCCTTTGACTTGAGGCACATTGACGAAGCCAGCAGAGTCGCCAATCAAGGCACCTCCGGGAAATGCGACCTTAGGAATTGATTGATACCCACCCTCGCTAAGAGCTCTCGCGCCATAGGAGATGCACTTTCCACCCTCTAAGACAGATCTATATAGAGGGTGCTGCTTCATCTTTTGGAATTCACCATACGGCGATAGCCAGGGATTCTTGTAATCTAAGGCAACAACAAGTCCAATACTGACCAAGTTATCCCCAAAGTGATACATCCACCCGCCGCCGTACGTATCCAGAGATAGGGGATAACCCATAGAATGGGTAATCTCGCCTTTGTGGAACTTTTCTGGTTGTATCTCCCAGACCTCCTTTACTCCTAAACCATAAGTTTGGTGTTGGCTATCCCTTCTCAGATCGAACTTCTTGATAACTTGCTTAGTTAAACTTCCGTGGCATCCTTCTGCAAATAGAGTAACTCGGGCATGGAACTCCATGCCTCTTTCGAAGCTATCTTTCGGTTTTCCATCACGCCCTATGCCCAGGTCATTTGTCGCAACACCAAGAACCGAGCCATCGGGCTTGTAAAGTACCTCGGATGCAGCGAACCCGGGGTAAACCTCGACGCCAATTTCCTCTGCCCTGTCTCCGAGCCACTTTGTAAATTGATTTAAACTGACGATGTAATTACCGTGGTTGTGCATCTGCGGCGGGGCTGGTAAAGGGATTGCGCTGGTCTTAGTTAAGAATCTCATCTTGTCTCCTGTCGCGGGCGTCGCATGTTCAAATCGACTTTCATTCGCCTCATCGAGCCAGTCGGGAAATAAATCCTTAACCGCAACCGGGTTTATTACAGCTCCGGACAAGATGTGCGCACCAATTTCACCAGCCTTTTCTAGCAATAATACCCTGAAGTCTTCATTTCCATTCTCATTAGCGAGTTGCTTTAGACGTATCGCAGCACTCAACCCAGCAGGACCTCCACCAACAATACAGACATCAACCTCGTCACTCTCCCGCTCGATGGCTTTAGGGTCGAAGTCATCCTCGGCGCTTGCGAGATATCTCGGACGAGTAGTGCTAAATGCGCGAGGGGTCGATCGAGCAATGGGGGGATATGTCGCAGCAGTATATCGTAATTGGGGTGTAGTTATAGAGGAATGTAAGGCCCTGGGCACTCTCCTGGGAGCTTTCGACCGAATTGACGCGGCGCCCCGCCGTGTAAGAACGTGGAGCGGCAACGAAGCAGACATGGTAAAACTTCTTTGTTGCAACATCTCTCCGTCCCTGTCAGTCGGTTTCGTTTAGAAGATAAACGGGCCTTCTCGTCGTCAGGGAAAGGTTTTTACTTGCTACCGAGTTCGTGACGCCATTAGGCCGTCAGGGTATAGATGTTAATACTACGGACTTATTAATAGTTCGACTTGAAGGTTGAATCCTCTCTAAGTATTCTGACCTACATGTATGTAGAAATATAGAAAGTAACAATGGCTATGATGACATCAAAGCCACATGTATAAAGTTTACAGTTTCTATTAAAACCATACAGCTTTGCGGAGGTCGACCGAGCTACCGAGGTTTGCGCTGGTCATTCATTGGACAAGATGATTAAAGATGCGCAAAACTTTTGATGAAGCCCGGTATAAGCCGCTCTAGGCCGCGTTCGGAGAGTCATGTAAGCCAATCATCTGCTCGTGATTAGGTATTTCGTCTATCTTGTGGCAGGAGTGGCTTGAAAGCCATGCGGGGGCTTGCAGCTAGAGGTATTGTACCTATTGTATTGTATTGTACAATACATTAAAGACACCTTCTACTGCTCGGAATAACTAGGCACCTACCTCCTAAACTCATACATATTTCCACTCGTCCACAACTCCCGAGGTCAAATACATACCTAGCATCTTATGGTTATAAACTTGAGGAATCATCGTATGTTTACATGCTTCGCATGCTATTCGCAATAAATAAATTCCGGTGGCGTTGCAAATATTCGAGAACGCGAGCGCGTATAGTTGCCATTCACTTAAGTACCTTGTCATCATAAAACAAGGCGTTAATACATCCTCGCGAAAGATCCCCATGATCGTTCTCGAGGCTCGGGAATCTTACCGGTTTGGTCGTTCCAGCACCATGTCAAGCCGACTATTTTCACATCGTGATTTACCTTGGCATGATCTTTATGCGAAGCTATTCTCGTATGAGAAGGGTTAAATGAAGATCTACGTTTACACATATGGACTGCCGGATCCTAGTGATCGGCAGTAATATTAGGCCATGATATTAGACCATGTCGATACTATTATGTATCAACACCAAGCACTTTTATGCGGCAACGAGGTTAACTCGTTATTCTCAAAAGCATCATTAATGAGAACAGAACAGGTTGTAAGCGCCTAAGCTACACCGAAGCTGTTCAAGCTTCTAATACGTTTCGCATATGTCCGCACTTTGAGGTTTGAAAGACACAGCCACTGTTCTTTCTAGGTTCTGAGGCTCTGAAATCTGAACCACGACCTAATTGCCGTTCTGGGTCGTTCCTGGACTAGTAATTCTTTCGAGAAACTCCTGGCTGCAACCGGAAGTCTTATTTCCTTAGATGATGAGCTGTCAACCCTGCATGATGATTGGGACATTGGACATTTACAAACATACGAAATGCATACCTATACCGACTGACTATCAGAAATCAAGAATCCATGTGCACTTCCTAGCAGCCCTAGTCAATACCCCTGGCGTGTGCCTGTCTGAGGCTCGTTTGATCTGCCCGGTGCGACGTTTGGGCGCTGCTGGTGCAGAGAAAAGTCGATAACCTCAAAGCAGCCAAAATATCCCCACGCATTCTTGGCATCTCAAGTTTCAACTCCAATGATTCCCAAGGATCTCCTAATTGATCTCCCCAGTGCCGCTCCAAATCTGGAGACCCAGATCTGCAACTTTTTCAACATCGCTCGTATGATCTACAATAGGGACTCAAAAGGTCATCTTATTCTACTTCGCCCCATGTTTTGAGTGGGATGGATTGTCTTCTTGACGTTTGGCCTCGGTGGGTCTACAATCCCGTCAACCCAATCGGAGCTTCGTTTACATGCCTTGTTCCCTGTGTTTCCTAAGAGCTTTTTGATATTGATAATATAACGTGTTAACGTAGTTACATAGAGATAACTATTAGGTTATGTCATGTCTACAAGCATCATTTGTGACTATGGGGTTAGTTACCAGTTGGTTAGAATGTAACCGTCTATCACAGACCTTGCTATGCCACGTTAATCAGGGATAGGATAGTTAAGCTCATCCAAGCCTCGACGGACTCCAATTGTCCATAAAATGCTCGCCTCCCCGTGCTGTTCAGTCCGGTCGTATTTTTGTTTCTTCACACATCCACATCAGCCCCAACCGACAACCTTTCCTTTCTAGGTCGATTCTTGTTCTTAAGAGGTGAGTTAAGTTGAATATCCAACATGGCCAAGTCTAAGCTAACTGTATGAAGCTGTGCTCATACCTTCTTTACGCTGTATTATTTCGTCACTCGACAACTTTATTTCAACCTTCTCTATTTTCTGTAAAGTGTCTGGATATACACTCTTTTCAACATGAAGAACTTCGGTGCTATTTTAATGGCCTTGGCCACAGCCGCCTCTTTCGTTGCTGCCTTACCAACTGAGCAACCCCAGGGAGCTCTCCAAGCCCGCGCCCCTAGGGAATTCGGTATGTAGCGTTCTAGTCATCTTGGCAACAACAATGCTAATATATACGTACGCAGCTCTGGATGTCAGATTCCCCAAGAAGAAGCATAACGGTGCTGCTAAGAATGGAACTGCTGCCGCCGTCGAGGCTGGCGCCGTCAACAATGGAACTGGCAATGCCGCAGACGATGCCAACCAAGGCAAGAAGGGCAAGGGCAAGGGTAACGACAACGCCCAAGGTGCACAGGACGGCGCTGCTGCGGATGCCGCTGCAGGTGCAGACGCTAGCGCAGGCCAGCAAAGCGGTAACCAGCTCACCGACTTGCTCGGAAGCCTTCTCGGCGCCGCCAGTGGTGGTGCTGCTAGTGCGAACCCTCTCGCAGGTCTCCTTGGTGGTGACGCTGCCGCCGGTGGTGCTGCTTCCGGCCAGAACGGTCTAGATAGTCTTTTACAAGGTCTCTTAGGAAAGCTAGGAGCTAAATAAGAGCTTTCCTACTCTTAGAATGAGGGTATCTTGTAAATATAGGCTATAGATGGGGTTATCAGGGCTTTCCGGGATTGTTACGGCTAATGACGGATACAACGGTCGAGGATCTTCTAGCAAGTCTAGACATGTCGATCAGGTGTACTATTATCACCACAGGAATCTGACGTTTTGTGTCAGGGGTTGATTTGGGGTTTTTCGAACTGTGCCTTTTGAAAGAAGTTAGCAACAAGAACACCAATAGAAAGTTGTGGATGTGGGAAACAATTCTCGTCGGGCTTGGGAGCCTGTTCCAGTATCATTTGTGAATGTGTTCTGCTGCTAGTTATTGTTTTGTTCGAGTTGAGAGCAAGCGCCTAGTTCCTTGGTAGGTTATCTTTCTAGGAAGTATGAGGTCTCGACACTCAGCTTTTAAGTAAACGCATTTCGTTATTAGATTCTCATCTTCCTATCTTCGTGTACATCATAATACAACAATATATCTTATTTCTACCGTCATCACACTCATGTCATCACACGCTTCAACTTCTCACCAAGACTTTTCTTTAACCGCCCTTTTAGGCTCTCGAGCTCCTTGTACATCATACACCCAGTTAGGAACCCAATCATCATAACCGTCATGCAGCCGCTAATATGCAAAAATATTACACCAGAGCCATCAGTTAGGTTCCATAAGAGATAAGAAGTAACAAGAAATCCCCAAAGAAAGCTCTTGACAGTCCAGATCGTGGTACAAGTTTTCCCCTACTATATTCCCATTTTAGCATGATTTTTTCCTCGGTCATGCTACACGCGGTCATTGATATCCGTGCTCTTAGATAGGCTCATCCCTGGGCTCGATCAGGACTTCGTTGACAGCAACGTGTGCAGGCTGACGCAGGGCATAAATAATAGCACTAGCAACCTCCTCAGGGCGGAGGACCTTGGCGCCGGTCGGTTCGCCGTACTTCTTAATAGCCTCGGCATCAGTAGACATATTAAGGAGGTCGGTAGCCGTGTTACCGGGCTGCACGGAGGTGACGCGCAGGCCAGACCCAGCAGTCTCGAGTCGTAGGCTCTGCAGCGTGGCCTCCACGAAGAATTTGCTCGCCGAGTACACGCCTAGTCCTGGGAACACCTTGCGCCCAGCATCCGACGAGATGGCGACGATGTGGCCCCCACCGCGAGACAGCATCGATGGGACCGTAGATGAGAGGCAGTGCAAAAGGCCCTTACAGTTGACGTCGACGGTGCGTTCCCATTCCTCCGTGTGCACGTTTGCCATCATCGTATAGTACATGACACCGGCGCAAGAGACAAGGATATCGACGGGACCAAGCTTTTCCGTTGCGGTCTGTATAAGCGACTCGACTTGTTTCCGGTCTGTGACATCTGTCTTCTGTACCAACACTTTGCTTCCAGAGTTAGAGAGCTTGCTCTTAAGATCCTCGAGAGCCTCGGTACGTCGAGCGGCGATGGCCACATGAGCGCCTTCTCTGGCTAAAGCAGTAGCAACGGCGGCACCAATGCCTGACGATGCTCCCGTAACAACTGCGACTCGCCCATCTAGCGGGCCTCGCTTTGAGAGTTTCGCGGCGCCATTGGTTTCGGTCCGTCGTGGAGCACGTGGCAACCAACCCCGAGCGCAGAAGTGCCGAGTATAAGTCTCGAATAATTTGTTATCAATCTTAGGACGCTGGAGGCCAGTCTTGGCGAGAGCAGGTTCTGTTGCCGGATCTTTGAGGACGGTGACCCATTTCAAGAAATCAACCGTAGGCATGCCACGGCGGAGAATGTCAACTGTAAAAATGTTGTCTCCCTTGCTAGATCCTCTCTTCTCCTCCCACATGCCAACCCATTCGTCCCATCCAAGCGGTTCCGTGGGGTATCCAAGTTCGCTAAGAATTCTAAAGACCTGCTTGGTTGGTACTGGAGATGGGTCACCTAGATGGAATATGCGCTGGTCCGTGTCCACGAGATCAGCCAGGGACGTGATCGCCTTACTAACAAAATCGACAGGAGTCATTTCAGCATACCAACCTTCGATGTCCGGGGCGTATCCTAGCTGAAGCGACTCTACGATCAGGGCGTTAAGGAGATCGTATGTATTTGATGACCCAGAGACACTATGGCCACTGATAGTTCCCGGGCGGTATATCCTCGCTGGTAAACCCCGTTTCGCCGCCTCGAGGACGAGCTGTTCTGCCACCCACTTCGTCTGGCCATATCCGTCGATTAATTTCTCGGGCACCTCGTCTACGTCCAGCATGGCGTCTTCAGACCAGCCTTCCACGGATGGCGGTAACACGCCATTAGTGGAGATATGGTGAACAGTCGCACCTCCTCGGCACGCGAGTCGTAGAATTTCTCTCGTACCAAAAACATTAGCTCCCTGCATAGCAGCATAAGGATACACAAGGTTAACCGTAGCAGCCGAGTGAATGATAACCTGTACGCGAGAAGCCAAATCTTCAAAGCCTTCGGGTGAAAGGCCGAAGCGCTTCCGAGCCAAGTTGGACGGGATAACCTCTATGCGGTCTAGGAGTGAGTCGTTCCAGAGTCCCAAATCGAGGAGGTTCTTACGAATTCGCGCTACACCGGCGGAGTAGTTGTCTTTTGAAAGATCCGCGAAACGAACGAGACATACCACCTGTGCCGAAGTCGTTTCTAAAATGGTGCTAAGCAGGAATGCTCCCAAGAATCCAGTTGTACCGGTGAGCAAGATCGTATCTGCGTCACAAATTCGCTGCATCTTAGCCCCTGAAGGCTTGATCTCAGGCGGGAGAACGGAGTCTGCGCGCAGAACGGCAGGCAGATCAGCTTGCACGGATGCAGTGTACCCATCACGCGCATCACAGACAACTTCCAAGTGTCCCTTTAGTGTCGGGTTACCAGCAAGGCGGCTCAGGGCCACGGGGAAGCCATAGGTGCCAGTAAATCTTGTAACAAGATCGACGAGCGCTAACGAATGGCCGCCCAGGTCGAAAAAGTCATGCTCCTGCTGCATTATGGATTTATAAGGGATATTAAGAGATGCAGCCCACATCTTCGCAATGTCCTCGATGGTGATTTTCTGGTTGCGATGCTGAGG
Source organism: Daldinia decipiens (assembly GCF_022478715.1). Classification (NCBI taxonomy): domain Eukaryota; kingdom Fungi; phylum Ascomycota; class Sordariomycetes; order Xylariales; family Hypoxylaceae; genus Daldinia; species Daldinia decipiens. Next base: position 1,269,835 of record NW_026054545.1, read on the forward strand.
TGCCAGCGACGACGCGGGGCTTCGCGACTTAGTTGGCGAGGGAAGGCGCTTGAGATCGACTTTGCCAGACACTTCGTGAGTTGGCAAGCTATCCAGTTCAACCCAAAGGGCCGGAATCATATAATGTGCGAGGTGGTCCGATAGAGCGCGCCGTGCAACCGGACTGAACCCAGCCTCGTCAATTTTGACGACTGTTCGATCTCCAGGCTCTTCGTCGTCTGGGACAATATAAGCAAGAAGCTGGCGATCTAAGCCGTCCCCATGAGCTACCACGGCACAGTTGCGGACTGCGAGATGCCTTATTATTGCATTCTCAACAGCCGGGGGCTGTACGCTATAACCCCTGATCTTAATCATCGCTCCCACACGACCAGTAATCTCAAGAAGCCCTGAAGGAAGTAACCGTGCCGTATCTCCTGTCCTGTACATTCGTGCGCCAGGTGTCTGGTCAAAGGGGTCGTCGGTGAAAGCTTTCGCTGTCGCTTCTGGTAGATTCAGATACCCCCGTGCCAGGAGTTTTCCTCCAACGAACAACTCGCCGCTAACACCCGTCTCAACCATTTTGCCGTCTTCATCAAGAATGTATGTATGCTCTGGGTCCAGGGGAGGGCCAACTGGGACGACGCGAGCTTCGTCATTAACCATATCCCTTATATCTCCACAAGCAATTTCATGGGTCTCGCTAGCACTATAACAATTCAATAGGCGTGCTTTCGGTAGCGCTTTGAGACCACGCCGCGCAAGGTCAGTAGTCACAACTTCGCCGTTGAGCCATACTGTACGCAGATCTGGAAGACGGGCTCCAAGCTGTGAGTGCCGAGCAAGGACTGTTGCAAGCAGAGTAGGTGTCATGAGAGTTTCCGTGATAGTCTTCGAGCGAAGTAATTCAACCAGAGCAACAGGGTCATAGCTAGTCTCATCAGGAACTGTTACTACAGTTGCTCCGCGCAGCAACGGACGCAGTATCTCCCAGACGAAGAATACATTGCAGGCCACACGATCACCCGGTTTGAGGTCGTTTACTTCAAATCTTAAGTCATACGATAAAACAGCTGCCCTGTGTGGGTTCGCAATCCCTTTGGGTTTTCCTGTAGTACCAGATGAGTAGGACACGAATGCGAGTTTCTCCAAATCATCTTCTGCGGGCAATGGGGGTAGCGTCTTCGACGTTCCATTCGACGGAACATCTCCATCTTCATATGAACTTTTATCGTCAAGAATTATGAGGGGAGTCTTGTAGTTGATCTTGCCAAAATGCGCCATGTGTGTTATTATCACGGTAGGCCTTGCATCTTCGATAACAGCGGCCAGGAGACTCGGAGGGTATGCGAGCTCAAGGACTAGGAATGCTCCGCCCGCACGGAGCGCAGCAAGACAGGAAACGACATAATCTGCACTCCGTCCAAGTAAGACGCCGACAAGAGAATCTCTACCAACCCCGTCGTGACGAAGACGGGTAGCGAGTGCATCGACCTTGCGGTCGAGCTCGGCGTAAGTCAACGTCGTAGGTCCATCTTCCAGGGCAACGGCATCAGGGGTAGCCTTGACCTGCTGAAGGAATAGCGCAGATAGGTCTTTGCTAGTATCGATGACAGCCATCTTCCCGCACTTATCTAACCAAGTCGAACCCTAACACCCTGAAATGGAATAAGGGATGAGGAGTCCGGCCGTGCAAAGTATACAGCACACCCTCAGAGCAGAAGCACGTGACCACTTGATTTTTGGTCAAGACGGCCGGATCAAGTATTAGTAAAAGACAAATCAAAAAGGGGGATGTATCTCAGGAGATGTGGAATGGAACTTTGTAACGCTTATCGCAGCTAGTTACCTTGAACCGGCGCCGTAAGCGGAGCTTTGCAGGGCTATCCGTGTATCGTCAGAAGTTTAATGGAAGCCGAAAGAAAGCAATAAGGTACATAGAACTTTAGCTACCTACATCATCTAGTTAGTGTATGCATAAGTACCATAGCGGAAATGGAGGGTTTTAAAGAACGGTTCTTTATTAAAAAAACGTTCCTTTAATTCTCGGCTTTTTATTGGCTAAAATTTAAGAATAATAAGGCTTAGTTTTTAAAATTTTACTACCGCCGTTCGATACATATAAAATCGTTTTATTTTAAAGAACCGTTTTTTTAAATAAAAGTTATAAAGTTTAAAATTAATTAAATTTTCGAAATAATTCGATAAAATTAATTATTTTATTTTATTAACTTAACCGTTAAAATTTTAAACCTTATTATAAAGTTAATGTAAAAGTTTTAAGTTTAAAAATTACATCTTTTAACTTTTTTAATTTTTTAACCTTTTTAATATTTTTTTAAACTTATTTTTCGAAGGAACGTTTTTTATTAAAAAACAAAGCAACTGTTAAAGTGTTAAATAAAAGTTGGTATTTTTTACAAAATATAACATATCACTTTAACGTTTAAATCTTCGTAAAAAGCTTTAAATAATTAATAATAACATTATATTTTAAAAGAATTGTAAAGATTTATTAATCGGATAAAATATAAAGATAAATACGTAAGATAAAGCCATAAGCTATAAATATGGGAAAGTAACGAATATGTTTATATTAAATGCATAACTAAATGATGATGATCGTGGTTATTTGATCAGAAGAATACGACGAATATTAAACCTTTATATGGCTTGTAACCTAAGATTACATAATGATACCCTTGCTCTTGGCGATGTGGCACCACACCAGTTCAGTGTAATATTTTCATAAGGAACGGTTCTTAAATATAAGACAATTCTACGTACCCACCCCACCCCGCTATAGTATGTAGGTATGTAGTGTATAAGTATAACTAGCGGTGACGGGGATTTGCTAGCTTTTCTTAGGTACGGTACAGTACACGTTTACAAAAACTACAGAGAGAGATGGCCAGCAAACCGATGGGGGATGATGCAAAATGTAATAAATTCACACCGACATGTCCTATTCTCGACTATTCTGGCCAGTCCCAGATTGCCAACTCTCCATCTGCTCTCCATCTGCTCTCCATCTGCTCTCCATCTGCTCTCCATCTGCTCTCCATCATCGCTTATCATAAGCGCCTACGTACGAATAACAAGCGTCTCGGTTAGGAGACATCTCCTCCAATACGTAATAAACAGTAATAGATCGGCTTGGGGGGTATTCCCAATTCGCCTCAAACCTGCTAGCCTTCAATAATAGGGTGTGTGGCAGACGTGGGCGGCTCGTCGGCGAGTATAAAAAGCCACAGGCAGGGATGGGCAGGGGCAGTTTTCCAAGCGAACGGTGAATGGACACGATTATACCAATAGATAGTGAAGTCTAGACGGTCCAGTGATAAAAATCTAGAAGCCCCAGAGTCGTCTGGATGGAAACCCCCACTTAATCACATCATCACTTTGTTTTTTTCAACGGTACATACAAAGACTTGTAGGTTCTCATCCACCCCCACCTCCGTTTGCAGACCCGCCGTATACCGACGACGATCGGGATTGGGCGTCGGTGACCTCGACCGATCGGACTTGTCTTCGCTAAACCGATCTAATACAGTATATCTGCCATCCATAACGAACACGTGCATTCATTGTTACTAATCTTAGAAACAGATTAACAACTTGTAAAACTACACGGCATGCAGGATCTAGAATTCGTTAATACAATTGTAAAAACAGGGGAAGGAAAATATTGACAACTGAGTACGATCTGCCTTAACCCTGCTTTCTTCCTTTACACAACTTCCAAAAAAATAAAAATAAAAATAAAAACTGCTTATACCCGCATATAAGATTTATTAGGGGAATACGACTTCAGTAAGGGACCTTGTGCACGAATCGTGGATCGGGCGCGGAGGATGTGCCACGACACACAAGACTCACGGCTACACTGTAACTAGAAGGCATCGCATATCCCTACGAAAGATATAATATCGTTTAATATTATTCAGTCTTATCTGTACTAGCTCTTAGGGTGTGTCACTAGCTACAATCTTGCTCAAGACTTAGCATTGAGGTTGTTATAGTTGTCGGGGCTTGAAGCAATAACCGGGGCTACGAAGGTGCCCCACGAATAATTAAAAGGCCATCATGTTAAGTGAATAAGAATGATGATATGATAGTATTGTACGGACTTTTAGGTGTTATAGCAATAATGTCAACTATATGCAAGATGGATAGTTTTTCATCATTTAGTTTTACTGACTGGTGAAAATTACTGTTGCGGTAGCTTCACCAACTGTAATAAGAGATGAAATGGAACATATCTTAACAGCCTGATGCGTGTGCTCACACGAAGTTCTTATGTATAAGCTTTGCAAGTTCCATTTTCATCAAGTAATTGCCTAGTAATATTATTACGATATCGTTTTTAAAAATCTACTATTATGTTAACCATATACTTGTCTTAATCACAGACATGCTTCAACTTTAACCTTTATAATATAACCAACAGCTGTTGCTTAACGGGAAGGCATGTATACTTTTAGAAAATAACATTTGCTTTAAGCAAGTTAATATGACCAACTCATGTCATCGACTCTTAACTAAGATGTTTTAGCTGATGCTACCTAGCTTTTTACCATATAATATACAACTCATCTAGCTTTTGTATCCTTGGAGAATAGACCTACAATATTAGGTATTGTCATAATGATCATCTTGATTAGGTGACTGGCTAAAAACAATTCATACATCAAAAGCATACTATATTACACTTAACTTTGAAAGTGTGGTAGTGTTTTTACTTCTGGTACTTGTAAGACCTACTAATCTTGACTTTAAGACTTAATACTCGCAACATTATAACTCTAAAGGGCTACTACTAGCTAAAATAAGTACCTATATTCACGTATGTAGGTAAGTATGAGAACTTTTCTATAAGAGAGACCGTACGTATCATTGACAATTCAACTAAAGCTTTTGAGGAGTTGTATCCTGACTGGTTATGCGGAGGGGATAAATTAATATTATTATTGTATATCGATAAGAAACAAGAAATCAAGGGACAATCTAGGAACACAGTGCATACATACTGGTTACCAGAGGCTACTTGCATGTTCAAGCCGCAAATTTGTGCAGCTTGCATTGTCAGACCGTTATGGTTACATCAGGTGATTTAAGAGTACCGAGCGCTTGCATACACATACCATACCAACCGAGCGAGCCAAGCCTCCTAGTCTTACAGGGATGTTGCGTTCTTACCAGCGCGAAAATTAGCGCTCAGGCAGCAGCGGCGGACGATTCCAATCACAACTTACCAATACGAACCTGGAGTCCGATAGAACAGGATTTAGAGATATTATCTAAGACCACTCCATATAATTCAAATTCATACATACATACATACATATGGATATTAAGAAAAAGAAAAGTTTAGTTTGTAGTTACCTAGGTAGTTATATGCACTGGACAAGTACACCGACCGCTGCATTGAACTCTAAGAAAAAGGGTTATCAATGAGTCATAGGGTTGCCAAGAAGGTATGCATAACAAGGAATTTTTCTTTGGCTTGTCTGGTTGGTACGCTACGTACAGCTGAATGAGGCTGGTAGCCGAGGGAGGATTTCCTTGAAAAATTTTCAATCTTTTTCAATTCTTCCTTTAGGTAGAAAATAATGCGTGTGGTCACTGGCAGGGATTTGCCTGAAGGCTACTTTAGTACTGTGCACTATGTAGAACAAGGTCCTGCCTTGTGTACCGATAGAATACGAAACCACAAGTGGAATGGATACTAAAACAAGGGGCGAGCACAAGAGTGAGATCAAGTATCGTGTCGCTCCATTCCCAACCAAAACGGTAGCGCACATCCCCAAAGGATAAGTGCGAAGATAACAATCTCTAGCTTTTCGAGCAGGTTATTCTAGCGAACTCAGCTTTGAAGAACGCAAAGTTGGTCCATGAGCAAGATTTTTGGTCGATTCAATACGGGTTTCCATTCCTAAAAGGGAAAGGCGGCAAGAAAAAAAAAAACAAAAGGAAAAATGACGAAAAAAAGTGTTGGTCAAGGGTGGCGTTCTCCGATTGCGATTGCGGCTGGTACCTCCGAAACCACCGAAATGAGACCTGCAATTGATCCACGGAAAAGGGATCATCACAGCCAAACAAAAAAAAGAGGGATAAAATAAAATTTGTAGGATGCTCGAGTGCGACAGCAGCACAACCTAACAATTTGCCGTCTCGTTTACTCGCGGAGCAGGAAAGAAAGAGCTTGTTAATCTACGTAATCCTCTCCTGAACCATTGTTTGGGGTTTTCCCATTCACGATGAAATGTGAACAGATATGCATTCTTGTGGAGGCTGAGCGAAACCTGAGATACTGGCCAAGCATCAATCAAAACACAAAAAGCATGATAATAGGGGTAAAAGAGGAGGCGTTGTGTGTGCGTTTCAGGGAGAAAGAAGAGGGCTAGGGGTGGCAGGTAAACCAGGCTCGCAGGGTGTGGTATGGTTGGGGTCTAAAACTCCGTCCTGCTCACACCCACCACACCCCGTCAAGATTTTAGGAGCCTGGACTGGTGGCTATCCAATAGCCCCGAGCCCAGTGCGAGCTGCTAGCCGTAATACGGACTGACGATGCTTCTGCGTAGGTTGTGGATGTAATCGACCGAGTCATGGGTTTCTGCAGCCACGAAAGCAGGACGGGAGTTTTGTCGATAATAATAATAATCTTGCCCTAGATATTAGTAAGTATTAGAATAGAGGAGAGAAAGGTGCAAATGAGCGGAAGGAAACTTCGTTAGATTGTGTAGAATGTAGAATAAGAAGTGGTGTTTGATACAGACGCGAATGTGCACGGGATGGAAGGTTGCGTGGATGAAATAGTGCGATGACGAGGAACATGAGAAGGACTTGGTAAGAACTTAGAGTGACGAGCAAGGAAAGAAAAAGATTAAGGAAGATAAAATAAGGGACGAGGGAGGAGACATGATTGGACGCATTGATGCTAGCGTGGCCGCTAAGGAAGGGAAGCAGGGAGCAGTGGATAGTAGGTTTCCGCCACACTGGGGCGTACCTACCTAAAAAGTCAGTGCGCACTTGCACGAGAGTGCTTGCTTCCAAAAATTATAAATTGGCCGGCTTCCCCTCAACTTCAATGTTTCGAAAATTCTTGCGCGCGGAATCCCCGACCCGAAGGTCCCCTCTTCATAATTACCCTCAGCCACAACAGAAAGTGCATTAGCCACAACACGGACCTTTTGTCAGCAATTGCCTGTCAATTGAGTCTGACCCTCGTAATATTTTCATTTTATTCACTCTCTCATAACCGCGTCACCATTGTTGGGACCCCACCTTCCTTCTAACAGTGATTGAGAGAGTACGTACCTCGCAATATTTTATCCTACATTTTGCCCCGCGTCTCGCGTTCTCCTCAACTCACTTCATCACTTCAACGTCACACCGCAGACTATTGTTAGCTACATCATCTGCTTTGGGGCCAAAACGAAGTTGTCATCGTGTATCGTGCTTGTTCGCTAAATTAAGCAAACAGGCGACACCAGTAAAATCAAAGTGACCATCCTCTAGGTTGGTCCTTTGTGTACCAGTTGCTCGCCTATTTCGGGATTCGAGCATCTGCATCAGGAAGAGTAAATCGTCTCACCTGATCTCGAGCATATTTCACACGCACGGATCACGGTGCTGTGTAGCCAAGAAGAAGATAGATCAACAATAGAAGACGAGTTTTGAAGAAAAACACAAGGCTGAGGATTTGCCTTCCCTCGATACCGTCGTTGCGAGAGACCGAGTTTCCACCGCCGTCGTTGTCGTCGAATCCTATCTTAGATCCCTCGACCTCGACCTCGACAGTCACTCGTATATCTTGCGCTTCGAATCAGTGGAAGCAAAGCTCACGAACTTCTCCGATTTGATCGAGAAGTGACTTTTGACATCTGATATCTACATCTCGTGTGTGTGCCTTCAGGTCAACCGATCGAAAGATCTAACGACCGTATCGTCGTACTAGCCTCTACTGTGCTGGGGAGACATTTGCTTGTTTATCTCCACGCTAATTGGTAAGGCTGCCTATTTCTTATTATTTATTTGTCCCAGTACGAAGTCAGTTTCTTCGATACCGCGGAAACCAAATATACCTGTAGAAATCGGCCCTGACCGGGTATCTTGACTGCCTCATTTTCCCACTTCCCACTTTCCAATGTCAATTACCCAATACCTAGCAAACCCCCACTTCCACCTGCCTCACTGTCGCTCCGTTGCCCCTCACCACCTGATTCATCGACACCTGAATCACCAGTTCCGACGATACCAATTGTTTTATATTTAAACCCACCATCAATCTTGCACTTCATAATTGTTTCTTTTTCTGTCATTATCCCCGCTACATCTTCCGCTGTTCGCGCGCCTTTTTGATACCGATGCGCACTGATTCTTTGGAAACTATTTTCTAACCATTTGGATCTCGTAGGTCTGTTCTTCGGATCCGCTCAACCTTAAAAAGCCTGAGCGTTCATTTGCAAGATGGAAACCATTCATACCCATCCATCTACTGCCGCACAGGCCAAGGCATTTACCGCGCCTGGTTCTCTATCCTTCCCTGGGGGTGCTGGTGATCTCACCCCGCCTTCGTTCGATGCTGAGAAGGCGAACGGCCAGAGACCCGTAAACGGCGCTCCTCAGCAGGCTGCAAACGGTACCGGGGTGACTCCCGCCACACCCGCTGCTACACCTGCGGCTGTTCAAGGAGGAAGTGGATTGACTCCTACCTTGCAGTATGTATAACCTATGTCGCATTTTTATAGACATTAAACTCACCGCGCATGATAAAGGAACATCGTCGCTACGGTCAACCTTGAGTGCCGGTTGGATTTGAAGACGATTGCCCTCCATGCTCGCAACGCTGAATACAACCCTAAGGTACTGTGAACCTAGTCCTTTGTTCTTCAGAGAGCTCTGCTGACATATACAAGCGTTTCGCTGCTGTTATCATGCGTATTCGTGAGCCAAAGACAACGGCATTGATCTTTGCCTCTGGCAAGATGGTTGTTACTGGCGCAAAATCGGAAGATGACTCGAAGCTTGCTTCGCGTAAATATGCTCGTATTATCCAGAAGCTCGGTTTCAATGCCAAGTTCAGCGATTTTAAGATCCAGAATATTGTTGGCAGCTGCGATATCAAGTTTCCCATTAGACTTGAGGGTCTTGCTTCGCGCCATCACAACTTCAGTTCTTACGAACCTGAATTGTTCCCTGGTCTAATCTACCGCATGATTAAGCCTAAGATCGTCCTCCTGATCTTTGTGAGTGGTAAGATCGTTTTGACCGGCGCGAAAGTCCGAGAAGAGATCTACCAGGCGTTCGAAATGATTTATCCCGTCCTGCAAGGTAAGTTTTACCAAGGCTGTGCTTATGTTCTGTTACTAATATAGTTTAGATTTCCGCAAGGTCTAGAGTCTTTTAAAACATTGACTTCATGGTTGACACGTGTTCTTCGAGCCGTCTTCGTCACTAGACTCTTCCCTTCGGTTCCTATTCGGGATTTGTAAATTAACCGACTCTTTATGATTTTATGAATCTTCGTCTTACGAGTCACGACGTCGTCCTGGGTAGACCAAGCCCACAGACTTTCGTCAATTGTATCATTGTCGTTTTCCCACATAGCATTGCATCGGCGTTTAACATAGGAAGGACCTATTACACTGGAAGGAATAAGGATGATTTCACATCACAAGGAAAAAAAAAGAAAAACCTCTTCAGATCCGGATTAACGGCTTAGATTGCACCGTGATACTTTCCGGCGGCATTCGCGCAGGTCGATGGTGCCGTATTAATTCGTGCGAGGGGCGTAGGGCTGTACAATTGGTCGTATGGGGTCGGTGGAGGTTGTGATACCTCGAATTGCCCGTCAGTATCGGTGGTTGCGTTACGAGGGTGATAATGATGAGGTGGATGCGATCCATCTTGGCGGATACACTCCGCAGAGCTTGCGAGTAGGGGTGATATTGGTTGTATGCGTCATGATCCGTCTGGACATATTAGTAACATCTCGCGTATTCCTCACGATCCGTTACAGAACATCGTTTGGACTTCAGAGATGGATTATCGTTACTTGAGGTTCTTCCTTAAGCAAATCATACATCTATTCACCCATCGATTTATAATTGGCATTCCCGCGTTTTGACTCGTGATCTTTGTGATTTGTCTAGTTAGATTGGATTTGTAGGTTTATGTTCTCATTGCGTCTTCTAGTATTAGTCCCGGTTGTCCACCCCGACTCCCGTCCTCTGTTACTATAATCTCGGTAGTATTTGAGGATCTCCATTTCCATTTTCTCCGAAGTTCTTCAGGGCATTTTCCTGTAATCGTGTCTACTACTTTATCACCAATAACTGGTAGGAATTTGAATGCGTGCCCACTTCCTCCTGTAGCAACAAACAAACCTTGCCAATATGGATGGTAATCTATTATCCAATCTCCTGTCGCGGTATCTGTATACCAGCACAGTCGAGTTCGGGAAAAAGGTCGATCTTGTAATTCTGGCCAAGGTATTATTTTCTGTAAACCATCCCGTAGTACTTTCTCGGCATCCGCTGGAATCGAGAGACTAGCATCGTCGAGATGCGTATACGGCTGTGAGATTAGCTCCGGCGTTGTCGAGCCGGGAACTCCTAGGGGTGGTTTTGATACCGGTTTGGGATTTATATATCCATATGCATGCCTTGCAATCTTGAGCACACGATTACGCGGAGGTATCACGAAGAGACCTGTCGATACGTTTAGCATCACTGGAACCTTTTCTAACCTCTTCTGCTCTTCTTCAGTGATGTCCATATAGCCTAGAGTCTGGCCGGTGGCCACGGCCTGTGTCGAGAGATCTACTAGCGTAGGTGTCCAAGCGCCTGCGGCGACGACTACGAGATCGGCTGATAGCGTGCTGCCATCCTTAAGTCGCGCCCCGGTAACCCTCCTTAACGATTCGTTTGTCTCGAGGCTTTCGGCGGTCCCGTTAACAAAGGTTACACGACCCGTGGCAGTGACACGCTCGTAGTACCACTTCATGCTTGCTTCGGCGTCTGCCCACCCACTCGCCGTATTTAGATATCCCCAGTAAGCGAACTCGCCTCCCGTGCCAGACACCACTGTATTGGTCAGTTAATATTTATTCTCATTTTGGTAAGGAGTCTAGAGGGTTTATATATCAGAATAAAGACTCTTGGATTGGTCCGATAAAGAAATGTTGGCTCTGGTCGTAAGTGAGAGGATGAAATAGACTTTCGACGTTACGTACCGCCGATAGACCACTGGTTCTTCAAAACGCGAATTGAGCTTAAAGGTCGTCTTTCCTTATGTGCAAGCGCCATTGAATTCACCCAGCTCCTCCTAGCATAGGCAAGACCGGTTGACGACCCGTTATCACGCACCAACGGCTCGGAGTCGGCTCCTAGTATGAACCCGGACTCGGTGTACCGCCCCTCGCCACCGAGAGAGGCCGGATCGGTCTGCCGCCAATGGACTTGTGCCTCTGATGCTAAGGCCGCGTAGGCCGGATCCGCATAATCGGCCCGGATGATCCTCGACGAGTCGATAGAGGAAGCGTCACGGGATGGGAACACACCAGGCTCCGGGGATCGGTCTAGGACAGTTATAGAGGTAGACGCGAACTCTGGGCGCTTGGTCAACGCGAGGGCGGTGCTAAGTCCGAATACTCCGGCGCCTATGATCAGGATGCTAGTAGGGGGGTCATGCTTGGGGTCCATATCTGGATCGAGAGTGATGTCTTGGAGGACTGGGGTTGGACAGGATAGAACCTCAGTCATAGACAAACCTTCTGGCGACAGTTGCGTTGTTAGTGGCATAATAATTATTTCCTAAGAAATAGATATGAGAGTTACGAAGATAGTTATTAACAATGATAGTTAATATTCGAAGAAGATATGGACTATGAATTAGTTAGTTATATATATTTGGACTCCTTATACTCCCCGCACTGGCGCCGATGCGGGAACCACGTCGAGATGCTCCACACTTGAATACATATGTAGCGCCTTTAATTTGACTAGGTTAGATAGATACATGTACTGTATGTAGATGTAAGAATCAGGTGTAAGATAACTTGGTTGACCATACCTACGATTGGATCGTGGAGATGGCCCACCTTATGCTATGTATCTAGGTACCGGAGCACCTGCTAAACCTTGCAGATGCTTTATTAATCCGTACATTAGGTACATATGCAAGTATTATGTAAGTGCCTACCTACCTATGTAAGGTTAAGGTTATGTATGTGTAACCAAGGGAGACATACATACATGTACATTGTATGTAGGCATGTGAGAGGGTACAGAATACTTCTGTACCCATCCCCATTATCTTCAATTCTCATCAACCTTCAATGTTTCTCTAAATCTCCAGCGCAAACCACCATTCATCTACTAACCAGCCAATGCAAAAGCAAACTATTCACAAAATGCGACATCCTACGTAATACTACTCTAACCGATTTACCGATAATGTCTTCTAAGAAACTTACCGACTTTCCTGACGTCGAGGCGAAACTCCAGAAGCCGTCGAAGCAATCCGCGTTCGAGAAGCAGAAAGCTGATGCCGAGGCCAAACGTAAGAGAGAAGCTGCTGAGACCGCTGCAGTATACGAGAGTTTTGTTAAGAGTTTCGATCACGACGATGACGAGGATGACAATACAGGCCCTACTTCCCGTCCACCACTTGCGTTTGGTGCTCGACCTCAAGGAGGTCCTCCCGGTCGCGAAGGTGGTAGGCCAGTACCGCCAAAGAGATATTTTGGCGGTGGGCCAGGCTTGAAGAGTGGCCCTGGATCTTTGGGCCCCCCTCCGACGTCCTTTGGTAGCAAGAGGAGGCTCGACAACTATCAACAGGGATTCAATAGGAGAGCTGCGGATGATACACGGGGTCGGCTTGGATTCCACAACGATGACGATAGCGACGGTGGCCATGTTCCACGACCTAAGGTTATTTCCAAAGTTTTTAACGCGAGCGATGACGAAGGCGACACGAGATCGAGGGATTTGGCCGAGCAAAAGGCTATAGCGAAGCCCACGCTCCGCCTAGCGAATCTTCCACCGGGGACATCTCTTGCAGTGATAAAAGCTCTTATGCCGCCGAGCTTAACTGTAGAGCATGTGAAGATCCTACCCCCCACTGTAGGAAGCACAGAGAGAAAATCAATAGCCGCTATTGTTACGCTGTCTAAGGAAACCCCCGCTACAGATATCGACGCGACGGTCAGTTCTCTACAGAATCGATATCTCGGTTACGGTTTCTATCTGTCGCTACACAGGCATCTATCGTCTGCTGTGGTATCCGCCATGGCTCCGTCGAGTCTCACATCTTCGTCTACCTCTCATGCCTTCGGCGCAAAGCCGGTCCCGCAAGCTAATGATAGTAATTCTCATCATCCGGGTGGGTTTCACCGCGGGTTTGCCCCCCCAACGTCTTATAGTTCAGGAGGAGGACCAATCAGTCGAACTATCTTCCACGTCCCAGTGCAAGCGCCGAAAGATATCAAACAACTCCAACTAATTCATAAAGTCGTTGAATCTGTGTTAGATCATGGCCCAGAGTTTGAGGCCCTTTTGATGTCGCGGCCCGATGTACAAAAAGAAGAGAAATGGGCCTGGCTCTGGGATGCACGCAGTGAAGGTGGAGTCTGGTATCGGTGGCGACTCTGGGAGGTGATCACAGGCGGCCAAGCCAAGGTCGGCCGACAGGGGAAATACATACCGCTATTCGAAGGTAGCCATGCTTGGAGGGTACCTGAAAAGGATCTTCCCTACGAATACGCTACTGCTATCGACGAGTTCGTATCAGACTCGGAGTACAACTCTTCTGACGAAGAAGACTATGAGGACGAAGGGCACAAACCGGTGGATGGTGGCGATAACGAAAATACTTACTTGAACCCACTCGACAAAACAAGATTGACGCATTTGCTAGCTCGTCTCCCGACGACATTGTCAAAGATTCGAAAGGGCGACATTGCCAGGGTGACAACTTTTGCCATTACCCATGCAAGCAGAGGCGCAGACGAGATTGTAAACATGATCGTGGCCAACATCACCAAGCCATTTGCGTTAACTTTGGCAAACCCAGAGCGTGGTAAACCTAGTAAAAATGGAGAAGACCACGGAGAGTCGCTCAACTCGACACCCTTTCCCGACGACGCAAATGCAAAGCTAAACGAAACCCAGGATACAAGTGCTGCCAGTCTTATTGGGTTGTATGTCGTGAGCGATATTCTCTCGTCATCCGCTACGAGCGGGGTTCGGCATGCCTGGAGGTACCGCCAGCTCTTCGAGGTATCTTTTAAAAATAACAACGTCTTTGAGATTTTGGGCCTTACAGCAGAACGCCTCAATTGGGGTCGTCTGAGAGCAGATAAATGGAAACGAAGTGTGAAGCTAGTATTAGGTTTGTGGGAAGGATGGTGCGCGTTTCCGCACGAGAGCCAACAGTTCTTCAATGAGACATTTGAAAATCCCCCGAGTGCGAAGAAGGAGGAGCAGGTTGATGAGACCGCTAGGAAAGGCAAATGGAAAACTGTGGAAGCCGGTAGTTTGGCTACGACACAAATCGAAGGGAAAGGATTCGTGCCTCTACTTGCAACTGGGGAAGTGCGATATGATAACGAGGCCGCTAAGATGGATATTGACGACGTGGATGGTGAAGCGATGGATGAGCATATGTCAATGGACGAGGCGGACCTGGATACCGACATCGATGGCGTTCCAATGGATGATAGTGAAGATGGAGAACCCATGGACGAAAGCGAAACGAAAGATGCGGAACGAGATAACTCGGTTGGCAAAACGGCGGACAAGGGCAGTCAAAGCGGCGAAGGAAAAGATGCTGAAGATACTGAAAAGGCCGGCTCAAGTAGCTTGTCCAAGGAGCAATCTGCTAGGGCCCAGTCCAGGAGGCGTATGAGAGCCGTCGATATGTTTGCAGACTCTGATAACTCTGACAATGGAAAATGATCTGGCAGCGCAAGGCACGGAGTCAATCCCATTCATACACCATTGACAACGAACCAGGGCTATCAACAAAATCAAACCTTACCTGTGCAAACATAGGTCCCGCGTTAGGAGAGTCGGACCTAGACCGTGCTTTATATTTGAATGCGGTTGTCTTTATCAAATATAGAGTGACTGATAAGCAGGGTCTGTTGATGGCTTTATCTCGTACTTGAAGCTCACTAAAAATACCAATGGCTATGTGCCGTGATGATGACGCTTGTGCAGTCGGGATACCAACATATCCAGGCCGCCAGAAATTCTTAGCAGACCTCTACGATTCACTAGCTACACGCAGAGTGGTTTAAGCAGTCAGAGGGGCACGCCTTCTTGTGTAATAGATGTTTCGTATTTACAAGACTTGAAGGCGTGGTGTATGGGCGTCATTGGCCAGCCAGATGGTGAACCAGGTATTAGGGGCAACTTCGTGAGACAGTACGTGTATATTTGGTTCTGCATTGATACATGTGTTGACCTAAAGTGATTGATATCATCTCTCTAAGAGTGACCCGGGGGGGGGGGGGGGGGGTTAAGAGTAGATCCTACCGGCGAACCGGGACGAGACGTTGTGCGAGGGAAGCAATAAACTCGACAGATTTTAGTTTGCTAGCAAAGGTATAACTCGAGCATGATATCTACCTTGATACTTGGGAAATAGCGATGTCGCCAATGGCTAGCCAGTAAGGTAGCTATGATGATTTTCTCAAATAGGTCTAGGGTAATTATAAATCCTGGAGGTGGAAGCACTCGAGATGCCATATAGATGGGCCAATTGGAATTATCCCGGAGCTCAATAAAATTAGGGTTTGGTTATCCATCCCGGCGGTATCGAATCTCGAATCTCGAATCTGATCGAGGTTAGATGTCACTTGGCGTCGCGGGACTATCATTTGATATCCGAGTTTTCATATTACATAGATCTACAGAATTAGAGGCGCATGTTGTACATGTGTCGTTCTATTCCTTCCCGAATACATTAGGCACTTGTAATAATAATATCAATGATTATAATGACAATGATACTATACGTTGGTGCTACCCATGTATATGTTTGAGTCCCCTTTATGGCGTACATTTAGTTTGGTGTTTTACCTCGTATGCTGGCTTATACCATGTAACTGGTCTGAGTGTAAGTACAATACATAACTGCTTGCTATAACTCGTTGCGATGGGGCTTACGCCGTGATATATGAGTACCTAAGGTAAGCGTTGGAAATATTTGCATAGATAATAGTAACCAATAACCAATGACACGATGTATTATGCGTGCCTCACGAGGTTCAGGTTGATAATATTTATTTGGTCTTTTTAGATAATTACTGAATATTACTTCTCGCGCTATGGATCTGGCGAACTCTTTTTTTCTTTGAAAGGTAATCGGAATTGAAGCAATTGAAGATGAATTAGGTAGGTTTAAGATAGATAGATACCATATATATGTTTTTGTTCTCCAAGAGCCGCATCTTTGATTACATACCTACCTACCTTACCTATGTACTTGTACTTATAAGCAAGTAATATACGTAAGGCACTTGCCGTCAACTCGAGAGCCCCCCCAAAGTTCCGCATTGCATTTTAGATTTTAGGCACATAATAAGGTTGGTGCTTTTGATGCTGGGGACATACCGGAATAGGAAAGTGGTTGACTCTTATAGCATTTTATCGTTCATGCTGTCATAAGCCCATATTCCATATTGTACCTGCCTAGGTAGATATCAATAGCAAGTGCCGAAAATGCCTTGTAAGCAAGCTTGAGGAAGAAGAAAAACCGATATGTGACCAAATGACGTATCCTTTTTTTTCTTATACTGTAATAAAAGGTACGTGCTTTCGATTTTTAGCCCCACGTTTCCCAAAACCACAAACTTCATGTTTTCTTAACTGCGAGCCCCCTTCTGCCCCTCCTACCTCCCCTTTCAGCCCCTCCATAAAATTGATTCTATGGTTACCTAGGTATTGACGGTGTCATTGGATGTAGATGATACGCATCTTCTGCAGGACCCTTTTAATGCTCCCGTCCCCCCCGATTAGCGCGTTCTGCAGTACATAAGTTGGGTACTTGCAGTACATATATACTTTATGTACTTACATACATGTAGTAGCATAATCCCTGTTCAAGAGGAAAGGGAAAGTGAAGGATCTAACTCGAAGTCAGCACCATTTGGGCCAAGCAGCCAATCAAAACTTGCTCGTTTTGGGATACCCCCACAGACAACACGACAGTCACCATCCCAATCATCTTTCACTTTTGCTAATACCCTTTGACCCTTTGACCATTTCCTAGAGAGTTCAGACCATATTTAGGTAGATATTTTTGTGGTCTATTATGGTCTAAACCGACTATCTCCTTGTGGTGGGACCCTTAGGTATGCTTTACTGGGAAACGGCTTGGTCAACTTGGTGGTTCTGGTTCTGCCTCAGCCTACAAGACGAAAACCGATCCCGTTGAGCTCCAAGAGGTACAATATCTCTAACAGGTTACATATAGTTCACATACAGTTTACCGGTATTATATAGAAAGCAACATTAAACCGCCTACTACCAACACACAACCATCATTGAAACAGAAGCCTTTCTCGGTTCTCGGATTTCAGACAACTATAACCGCCCTGATGACCCTTGGAAAACATTGACATCTACATATAAACCTGGATCCCGGTCATAAATCCCCTTTCTTACCGCCATCTAGGCCATCTAGACCATAGGACCGAGACTTTCCCCGGGTACAGGCTTCTTGTATTCGATCTGTCTTGTCATCAGCCTCGAACCACAGTCTTACCTCTTACCTACTTTGGTAACGTTGTTGGCTGGAGACGTTACATGTGGGAATCAGACCAGAGACAACCTCTTCCCCTCCTCATCCCCTGGATAATCATTCTTCCTTATCGGTCATAAGATTCCAAATTGTCTCTGTCCTTCCGGTGTCTCTTGTTAGAGTATTAGTCGTTACTTACGCCGGATCGTCTTACCGTGGACCCTTCATCCACCGCCCGATATTCATAACCTGTAACGGAACCCCGAGGTGCCGACCCTAGGCTTCCATTGTTGAGTGACTGCCGTCATATTCCCAACTTGTATTACTCTGCCTCGGTATTCAACTCATACCGGCCATATTGGTCGACGACGCTCTACCGGACATATTACACTTCATTCGTTCACCCTCGCAGCTTTTAAGACCCTACCTCTTATTGATATATCTATTATACCACATCTCCACCTCTATAACGATCTAGGCCTCGAGTTTATTTGTTCAAGGCCCCTGTGGGACCTTAGGCGTCGTTCGCTCTAGCTCATCTCGATTTTCTCGAAGCCTCGAGTTCCACGACGCCAGCTACTTTCACCTCATGCCACAGTGGTCAACCTACCTTTCCAAGTACGACCCAGAAGAACCGTTACCTGCCGCGCGACAACCTCGATGAGAAGGGTCCTTATGTGCCTCGCTTCCGACTAACACATTGGACATCAATTTCTCTGAAGTAAAGTTGGAACGGATCATTTCTGGGACTGTCGATAATTCTTACATGATCTATAACGTTTCTTGTCCAGCATACTTTCGAGCTTCTGTTGCGCCGGCACCGCCGCGCGACGCTACGGAAGATGCCCATTATTAATGGACAAAAGATGGCTTGGTGAGTAAAAAATAATCTTCTGCTGTTTGTCTTTGTGTAGTGTTCCATGAGGAGTCTCGGATGGTTGCATGTTGTCACTCTAAGTTTGGGGCGCCTCTCCTAGCAACCCATCTTCATTTGACGCTGGGAATTTGTATAACGAATGGTTCTCGCAGAAGTCACCATAGTCTTGGCTGTTTTCACCCACTGACTGCTTCTCCTATCTGTAGTGAGCCATGTATACGAGGGCATCGATCGACAAAATGCGCGCATTTGGGGGATCGTATGCTGTTACCTGTGCGAAAGCCGGGTCGGCCGCTGAGCACTTGTCCTCATCCGCCGGGCAAGTCGTGCCAATGTAGGAATGTAACGGCTGCGCTCCCTAAAGGAGGCTCATGTCGATGTGGTGGTAGTCCGCCTAGTAAGACTAACAGCACGCCGGCCATCGTCAAGGCAGAGCCATCGGACAATCCACCGCTATCGCCTACGAAACAAGCGTCATTTCGAATTCAGAAGCCGACAACAAAGCCAAGCCGAAAACAATCTACTGATGCTTCCGCCTCCGCTCTACAGCGCATGAACTCTAACAGCTTGAACTTGATTGGCGCGAGTAGTGTCTTACCGGCATCTCCCGCAAACGTTATCACTTCCTCCGCTGAATATACGAATTACCTCCCGCCTTTGCAAAATGGTACTCACCAGTATCCCTCCTATCCGCAGATAGCTTCTCGTCTAGACAGGCCACTAGACTCCTCTCTATTTGCCCTAAACAACGGCTTGTCGAATATACCGCCAACACAATCTTCCCGAAACGGAGTTCCAGACCGGTCGAATATTTCAACGGTTAGTTCAGAGACGATGACATCTGGTGCATCCAGCTCGCCCTACCACACGCCGACTTCCAGCACTGGAGATTCTTCGCAAGAACCACCCTTGGAACAAACCGGAAGCTGCTGTTCTCAGAGGGTACAACAACCTCCACAGATACCAGCCCACATTCAATTCCAGAGCCAACCTCACGCCGGACCTCAGCAGTCCTCGAATATGGTGGGCTATATACCCCAGATCCCCACGGGCAACGGCTCTATGACAGCGCATTTTCCGCCGCAAGTGTCGACTGAACAACAAATATATCCGATGGGCCACTTCCAACCAGCCCTATACTCAGACCAGGTCCCATTTGGGACGTACCATTTCCCGCTACAGCAATGTCAATGGGAGCAGTTAGTAGCAAATCTTTTGCCTCAGGTCGACCCAACTGGAGGTGCCCCCGGTTCCTATACGAGTCACGTATGCCACTGTGGTCCTGGATGCGACTGCCTTGGATGTCCTGCCCACCCGTACAACCAAGCAACGTGCCAGTATATTCGCGATGCCATGGATTTCCAGGAAGAGCCCGTGAACGGGAAGATTGATACGGGCAATTCAATACCGGACCCGCCGCTAGCGGTAGGCGAAGCATCACCACCACCGACGCACAGCCCAGCCGACACGGAGTCGCCAGGCGCGAACGATCTAAATCTATCGGCCAGCGAATTTATCTTCGTTGATTACGGTCACGGGAATTGCGGATGTGGCGATGACTGCGCGTGTGTTAATTGTATGATTCACCAAGACCCACTAGACGCAAAGATGCACGGAGGGTCTCAGGATAAGACCCCGAACTAAAGGAGAGGGGGGATCATGGTTATTTCTCCGGCGTATGGATTGGCGTCCAACTACACGATGCCTTTGGCGGAAGCGACAATGCGATAGATTAACTAATATCCCCAAGGATGATGGATGAAGCCCACGAGAACAAAGCATTCGAACGTATATATCTAGGAAGTCAGGGACGTATATATTTAAGGGAACAGGAAGGAAACGTGAAATATATGATATACGGGAACGACAGTTCGGAGAAGAGAGTATGGGGATTGTTACGAACTATTGATAGCGATGAACATGAACTATGCGGACTTTGCGATAGCGAATTCGGCTGAATTTGGAGGATCAAGCGGTCGATATTCACTCGATGAATTAGCGAGCGTTTATCTGTTGGCATACCCCCACCTAGCGGGGGGTTTTCTGTCGTCGATGAGCCCCAATCGGCTATCCTGGCGTCTTCCGAGATGACGGGGTCTGGATTGTGGTTTAGCGAATAGAATCTAAGCCCAGACTGTCTACGTCCTACACCGGCTTTGTACGAGTCGGCGTTCAACCGACTCACCTGCTGCGTATCTGGGGACTTTATATAAGACCTTGTAAAACGTGACGAGTAAGACTCGGCGCATATTTACGCACAGGGTTTGCGGTGTGACAGATGTTCGATACGTAATTTAGGAGATATGGATTGATGATTGATAGAAAACGGCCATATGCATATGGGTCGGAGCTTGGCCGACTTGTTTGTGGATTTTTCCCGTCTTTATTTCGGTTAGGTGTCCTGAGATACATAGGTATGCTCTACTACATAGCGCAGCGACACAGTTTCGTACAATATGATTATTGTATTAAATGCCTGTTTTTCATTACTTGTGATGAATCGGCATCAGTACGAAGGTAAGTTGGATGCTACAGTTTTACCAGGAAATAATTAACTCTATTATACTTTCGTACTTTCGTAATTTAGTACGAGATGCGTGAGAACCTTGATGGACATTTTTGCTTATGTAAGTGTCATAATGCCCGACGGGTGGTACCTTATTAGAGGTACCTTGCTAGAAATAAGCCACCTGCAGTGGGCCAATCCCCCAGCTTACTACATATCATTAGGTTAGCCTGTTCTCCTCGTACAACATCCAACATACTGGAACGTACAATGTCCTCCAACGAAGAACAGTACCAACAGGGGTCACTCTACTGCGGCTTCGGACGCATATGAATCCTACTTGATCGTCCAATTTACCTCCGTGCGGCTGCTATCGTTAATGGCTGATGCTAGCGGCTACCGAGACGGCGGATTGGGAGACCACCGACGTCATTCGAATCCTAAGCGAACGCGTGGGGAAGATGAGCACAACCTAGATGACGTAAAACGTGTCAAGCAAAGACACGACGATTATGAGAGGGGGGGTGGAAGTAGACACGAGCACCGATATGATGACCATCGGCATTCTAGACGGCGTGATTCCGTATTACGACCGAATACCTCATCATTGAGAGAAGGGAGAGGGGAACATCGTACCAAATCTACCTCATTCGAGCGCTCACCTTCGACGTCCTCAGCACGACGGCGCCATCATACACCTGATAATCACCGTCGTCATAAGCATCGCCACTCTTCGACCTCTCCTATCCGCACCCAAAGCGAGCTCCCATTAGGCGCGAGGCCTCTAGTCCGTTCCGATTTTAAAAACTTCAAGCCTCTGTTTGCGCAATACCTCGAGGTGCAGAAGCGCAAGGACATCGCAGCGCTGGACGAGAGGGAGGTTAAGGGCCGCTGGAAGAGCTTTGTCAGCAAGTGGAACCGTGGGGACCTGGCTGAGGGTTGGTATAGTCCTGAGACGCTTTCCGAAGCGAAGAAAGCTGGTGCTGGCGCTGGCACTGGCGCTGGTATACAGCTTGTGAGGGAAGATAGGATAGCCTCCGTGATATCGCCGTCGTCGAGGCTGAGCGAACAGAATACCGAGAGACTTGATGGGGGTAATGGCTCGATACTCTCCGGAGGGGAGGAAAACGAAGATGAAGACGACGATGAGTATGGTCCGACTTTACCTGGGGCAGCTCCTACGCAAAACTACACCCGCGATCATTCCGATGCCACCCGCTCTACGCGACACGGCCCAGGTATACCCAATCGGCAAGATTTAGACTTGCGGCGCGAGAACGCAGAAGAGGAGCGCACCCAGCATGTCTCCGACCTCCGTCTAGCACGAAAAGCCGATCGCACCGAGCAACGTGCGCGCCTCGAAGAACTAGTCCCGCGAGCAGAACCCGGGACGCGGGAGCGGCAGCTAGAGAAGAAACGCGAGGTCAACGAGAAGATGCGCGGGTTCCGGGACAAGTCGCCCGGGGGCGGCGCGGAGGTCGGCGAAGCAGAGCTCATGGGTGGCGGGGACTCGATTGCCGAGTACAAGCGCCTGAAGGCGGTGGCCGAGAGGCGGAAGACGGAGCGAGAGGTCCGGAGAGAAGAAGAGGCTAGGATTAAGGCTGCAGAGAGGGAGTATAGAGTTAAGGAATATAGACGCAAGGAGGACGATACGATGGAAGTGTTAAAGAGGATTGCGAAGGAGAGGTTTGGGTCAGGATGAGAGGTGATACTTGGCTGGGGAATAAGGAACTAGTTTATGATGATGCTATGTTATTCACTCCATGGTTTAGGAAGTGCTCTAAGGTGCTAAGACTCGAGAGTACTTGGGAAAGAGTTGATATAATGTAGGCTAAGTATGGATTATATGCGAAAATACCTATGTAGGTACCTAGGTACCTAACATATCCAAAAATAACATGTTAACATCCAGTACTGCATGTATTCACTTGGCAGGTTTAGGCTTTGGACTTTACAGGGTGAATAGAAGTTAACCAGGTGCTTTTTCGCATTGAGGTTCTACCTTATAGTAACTATGGGTTTTGAAGAGTCATTATGGATAGCGAACTACTACGTATTTCTTCAACTCAGCACATTGCAGTGTTACCTTTTCTAATAGTTTTCTAACCTAATAGTTATCCGGATCTCAACCAAGAAATGCAGGACAGATGGCTGTAGGATCCACTTACGGGAGATACTTCGACCAATCATCTGGGCGACAAGATCACAATTTGCTAGCGTCTCCCTCCAAGGACCGTGCTATATAAGTACGCATAACAGCCTTAATAGCCAATAAGGCGTGGTGGCAGAGTGGTCTAATGCGCAAGACTAGAAATCTTGTTCCTTCGGGAGCGTCTGTTCGAATCAGGCCCACGTCGACTTTTTGGTTTTGCGATTTTTGTATTTTCACTAGGTTAGCTAGCTTGTAATTTTACCATTCTATTCTAGAGTTGAGTGGGTTAATTTTGTGAGGCAGTTTCTATACACAGCTGAAAGGGTTTTAGTTTCATGTTATTGTAATCCGTACCATGTTATTGAACCTGTCTAATAATAGTTTGAGCAAAAGGGTGAGGAATGGCAATAAAACATAACAGGTGATTATCAACTAAGGCCGTGTAACCAATATGAATAGGCCAAAGTAAGTTATAGTAATGCCCGAGGAGAGCCTCAATAATCGAAGAACGAGAGGTGGGCAGCAATTACCCTACAGGACATTTATTACGAAAGTTTAGTTACGTTTATTGTTTAAGGACTCGAGTAGAAGAAGAAGCAATCAGCATTCCGAAAGCGCCTCTATGAGAGACGAGTCTGCATAACTTACTAAGAAACAAGAACGTCCCCTTCCTCACTGTTACCTATCTCTATTCCCTTGTGGGAAAAAGATGGGTTTGCTATAAGGACTAGATACATTATTGCCCGCCCTAGGCTCCTTCGTAACGAAAAAATTGACATACGAGACTCGATAGCATGGTAAGCTAAAGCAATAAACACGGCAACTAGTACTAATAGCTGCAAACCCTTCCGCTCATCTTCGTCGTGTTATGTTCTCGTAATCCGTGCTCAGAGTACCATGCCCAATCTTTAGGCTGAGTGTTTGTCGGCAACCTGAGAACTTATTATTAGTAATGCTGGGTAATATCTCGGGTTATAGGGGAAACATACTGCTGAACTCCATCGTCGTATAACTGCCAGTAGGTTTCTGGGGGCAAATACTTAAAATCCACCTCTTGGGATAAGGTAAATATCTCGGCTGTGGTTCGCCGATTCATCGAGGAACGCGAGGTCTTGTTGAGGCCACGATTCTGGATCCGGGTTGTAACGTCGAGGGTACTGAAGTTCATGAGCCATGACGCGATCTAGGACTCCGTTGTTCCATTGATGGACCCAGTCGGCTACGAGGAGGATCTTCTTCAATATGGCGTTCTGAGGCCAGTTGCGCCCGGCATAGTGGAGGCGGGTTCGGTCCCATCTGTATCGGTGCTATTTGAGATAACATGTTAGCAAGAGGGAAAGATCTTAGAAAAGGGGGAAAGGGGAAAAAAAGCGAGTTACTTACGGCCGCGTCGTTGCTCTCGGTTATCAGCATTGCCTCGATGCGCGCGCTGTTTGAGATCAAGGAGAGGAGGTAGCCGATACTAGCGATCAACACAACGAAGACATAGACTTCGAGTGATTCGTAGAAGAGGCCGTTCTTGATCGCAAGTAGCATCGCAACATTCACGAATAGGGCTAGACTGACATACTTGACGAGGACCCAGCACCACCAGACGGTGATCAACTCCAGACCGTAAATGACGGGGCGGTATTGAAAATGGAACTCGGGGGCAACTTTCTGAACGGCACGGAGAAGCCATTGTCTCTTCATAACAGCGGCGACGAGCGCTGCATGGCCAACGAGTAACGCGATCGAAAACAGGATGACCTGCTTGACGAAGGTGACGAGCTCGAGAAATTTGGACTCCATCTTTTTTAGATGTAGGGGGTTCTTGGATAGAATTCAGAAAATAAGGCAGAAGATTGTTCGCGGGAAAGAAACTTCAATGTGATTGTTGAAGTATTGAAGAAGGGAGGAATATTGTCTTGTGGCGAGAAGAATGCGGAAAGGTAGAGTCTGCCTCGTGGGGTGGATGTTGGCAGATTTATATTGGAAGGTTTGGAGGAGTAGGAAGAGTCATCAGAAGGAAATTCAAATTGCCCTGTAAGTCACTTTCGGGGAAGGCGAGCAGGTTTCAATGGGCACGTCGTTGTCGTCGATGGAAGCCGAGTAATGCGGCCGGGGGTGGGTTAGGGACTCGGAAGTCAAGGCAGCGGCATTGTCAAGGCCGAAATAAGCGGGTGCCCGGGGCTGTTGTTGAACGGGGTCCTTCCGCAATGGTCATCAGTGAGTAATCACGTCTTAGCAAAGGGCGAGAAGGGATGGCTAGTCGTGCTACAGATGTCAAGTACTATTCCTGACCCCTTTAGTCGCGTCTTTATGCGATATGCGGGAAAAGGTTGAGTCTACAAAATGCCAGCCCCCTTTAAAGACGACGGCGAGCTTTAGGGTCATAGTTTCATTTACTATTACGGAGTATCTAGATTTAAGCGGTTGTGAGTAACGCGTGGACTTATAGTTGCTAACTATAAACCGTAGCTAAAGACAATAGTACTTTGAAGATTCTATGAATACTGCTATACGGAGAGCAAACAAGCGAGAACGCATCTCTGCTGCCGGGGCACAGGCAATGTTGGGGCGAACTAGGACTGAATTGTTAATACAAGATAACTGGAGGCCCTTTACACTAGATCACATAGTGGTCTGGGGGCCTAACAACGCTCAGCTATACGGTGATGTGATCTAAGAGTACAACGGCAAGACGATCCAAGGTTCAAGGTGGGAGCTGTCTGATTTACATTGTAGGCTCCTTAAATAAACGCTTAACTAACTATTCAAGGGGCATGTTCTAAGTGTACACACTGATGAAGGCTGGATTTATGTCATGTTGCATGCATCTATGTCGATAGTCTCTTGCACAATATTGTAGCCAAGCACTCCCTGCTTCATTGTAGCGTAGCACGCAGAAGGATAGCAGAGAATAAAAAAGAAACAAAGGCGAGAAGAATTATGGATGTTGATTTGTTTAGGAGTTGGTAGCGAACTTTTAAAAAGGGGCTGGCAGCGAGTATTTACTATATAAGGTACTAATCCTACTCTCCCGTTTGAACATATATCTACTAGAATGACCTTAGGCACCTAGGTATGCTGAATGTTATACCTTTGAATCTCAAATACCATCTCTTTGTTGCTTAACATTGCATATGAATACGAAATCCACCCAATGCCTATACTGTGCCTTGCCAGGTCGTGATGGGTAAACATTGATATAAAGTTATCATAGAAGATTAAGTTCTGTCATACTCAACAAAGGTTTAGGGGCTAAATTATATTGAGGAACTAAGAGTACTACTTTGCCATATTCACTATCAAAAGCAAAACCTTATTTCACGGGAGGTAATTCATAATAGGTAGTTAGCCACGGCTAAGAAAGTCAATGCGTTGGGTACATGGCGTTATAATTTCATTTCCCAGTTGACGTTCCCTGCTAACCGAACAACCGGGAATCCTATAGCCCAAAACAATTTAGGTTGGCTTATGGGTTGGATATTTATTGTGCCGCCCTCAATGAAAACCCTGCCTCTGCCCTCTACTCCCACTCTCCTTATATGCCCCGTTTACACGAAATCAAGCCGTGTGCACGATCGTTGTCGCTGGAGTTGTGCAAGGACGGGACGGCGGACTGGATCGAAGTACTCTTCCTTCTTCTGCTTCTGCTCCTCTTGGATTTCTTGTGCCCGTACGCTTTGTATCATTGTATTTAGCGGCTGTATTTGATCAGGACGTGTGTCGTCAGGCGGTATAGCAGCAGCATAAGTTTCGGTTATATCCTGGTTGCTTTCGTCTCTAACAGTCTCAAGAAGTCCAAGTATATTGAATAGATGCCAAAACTGGTTGCGATCTGTACTGCGTGTCTCCCTGAGGCGGTCTAGTCGCTTGTTTATCTCGTTCATACTGATCTCTATGTGTTTTTTTACGCACCCAAGCGTACGAGGGAGTGTAACCTTCTTAACCATCTTGTCGAGATTGCTGGTTGTAGGGATATCTCTGCTTAGATGGAAGTGCTGTGTCTGGATTGGAGTTTGATGTGAATAAGGTCGAGCCAAGAGCCTTGGTTTCTAACTTGATAGCTTGTGTGTCTGAATGGTCTTTTCTAGGAAACTAGGAAGAACAGGGGATGCTTATATAGTAAAAGTTGGCATCTCCGAAAACACTACTACTAGAGACTACACGATGTCAAAGCTTTTAGCGGGAAAGTATGTCGTGATGCAAAACTTGATTTAAGGCTTCCGAGCCACTGATAACCCTAAGCACGATGAAGAATCTTTCTTGGTCCCTCCCGTATATAGGTACTGTATAAGACTCTTTGTCTTTCTGATGGCTGTCTATGCTCGAACTAAGGAATTGTTCTGAACTTAATCCCAACTTTAAAATTCAGTTGGCCATTGCGAAAGAACTCGCCTCTCGCCTAATACAATTTCTATAGAGTGTCTAGCAGAGTCGTTCCGGAGCAATTGGCAATACGAATCCTCACTATTGTGGACCTGAACGACAGACAAATCCCACTGACCTCTTAATATGCTTGACCGTCTTCAAAGTGTAAACCTAAGTTGTACTTGGTTGTTCAAATGGTATATCGGAACTTAGGGGAGGCAATAGATAGCTAAAGTATTGACCTACCAATGCTTTCTCAACCATTGCATAGCTAGATAGAATAACTAGGCCCAACAAACAGCTCGGATCCAAGTGTTTACGATATCGGAGGGATTGTCTTGGCAAGACGTATTATGTATTATAGTGAGGTGAAGTATGACGAAGATTGGACATGTTCTATTAACGAGAAAGCATTCCTACCTAATCGATCGATAATGATATTAAAAGACCAGCTCCCTATACACCTAGGAAGTATGAATCTTCCTAGCCGGCTTGAACTGACCTTTGAAGGTTTCTAGAGCTATGATGTTTTTAATAGTTGATATCCCCTAAAGGAATTTACGGCACTTGGCAGTTGAGGTAAGAGGCCTGAGAGTCTTCATTCTGAGGTCCTTGCGAGGAGAAGCTGTCGTTACGATAATTCCCCGACGGAAGATTCAAGAACGAGACGCAAGAGTAACGAAATAGGGTACTGAAATCGAGAAAAGGGGCGGGTGGGGTTAAATCTATATCATAGATAGGAAATAGCTGAAGCAGTATTCACATGCTAGGAGCGTATACTCAAGCTTGCTAGCGCCTGTCACTACTATTATACGCATTGAATGAGAATGCTCGGCCGATTAAAAACCCTGATAATTATAAGCTGGGGTCGGATAGCTAGCTAGCTGGTAGATATACAATTGTCTGCGATATAATTGTTTACTTCTAACCAAGCGCTTTAGACTTTACAAGACACGGCAATCCGCCTTTCATCGGCAATGTGAGACTACTCTTGCTAACTCTTTCGCCTCCATAGGCTGGCGTGAAGTCGAACATCAACACCATTGTTGGAATGACCTGGGCAGCTAATAGTTCTGCCATTCGCTTTCCGAGACATAATCGCGGTCCGCCGTTAAAAACTGGAAACTCGGCAGCACTCTTTGTGATAAGTTTTCCATCCTCCGTAAGCCATCTTTCAGGCCTGAAGGAGTCCGCGTCGTCTCCCCAGTTAATTCTTGACCTATTCATGGCCCAGGTGCACCAAAATACTATCGACTTTTCCGGGAGAAAAGTACCGTCAGGTAATGTAGTTGGTTTTTCGCACTGCTTGATTTCGAAAGGGATTGGTGGGTAAAGCCGGAGTGTCTCATAAAAGGTTGCCATGGTGTATGGTAGCGACGAAGGCGTAAGAATGCTCGAGTTGACACTTACTTTGCTATCATCTGATAGTAATGGCCCCGGGGTATTGTCGAGCAAGGCCCGTACTTCGTTCCGAATCTCGTCGATGACGAACTCGTGTTGCATAAGGATGTATATGCACCACGTCAGTGCTTGGGCAACAGTATCCCTACCAGCGGATAAATAGTTCAAGGCAGAATCAGATACAATTTCCCGGTTATCGCCAAAAACCTCCAACAACGATTGTATCAAGCTGCCGGAAACCTCATCTAGCCTATCAGGTGTCAGCTCCGGTGTGTGGTCACCCTGTTTCTTAATATTTGAATCTGCAGCGCTGTCTACAATCTTGTAACCAAAAGTGCGGATTGTATGGAGTGCTTCCCTGAACTTAGAACCGGTGAAGTGCTCCTTAATGAACCACAGAGGGTTCTGGAAGCGTTCAGTAGTCGCGCCTGAGGCATAATCAAATGCAACAGTGAAATCATCATCAGCATGCATCTCCATATCATAAGCCATCTTTCCCATAAGTTGGCTCGTAATCTCGTGGAATACGGATTGCAGGTCCACGACTTTCCTGGCGCGAGCCTGCACTTGTAGATGTTCTACAGCGCGGCCGA
This sequence comes from Daldinia decipiens, assembly GCF_022478715.1. Lineage (NCBI taxonomy): Eukaryota > Fungi > Ascomycota > Sordariomycetes > Xylariales > Hypoxylaceae > Daldinia > Daldinia decipiens. The sequence goes on from NW_026054545.1 coordinate 1,299,453, forward strand.
GATACCGCGGTAGCGCAATGTCTGTCAGGACTCGTAGGTTGGAAGTGTTGAGAAAAGCCAGGCCGGCTTTCCTCTGAGCTTTCCATAGCTCACCATCAACATTGATGATTCCGTTCCCAAATAAGTCCCAAGAGAGCTTCTTGAAGAAGTCACCTTTGGAGAAGATACCCTCGTTCTTGAAGACATAATCTAAGTTCTTGGGATCATTGAGGACCACGCCTGGAGGTAGGGTGGGTACGCCAATTTGGAACGTCTCATTGCCAAACCGCCTTTCGCACTTGACGAACCAAGAAAATAGCTTCTGGCGCGGCCGAAGAAAGAGTATTCCATTGCCTATGATGGGGAGGGTGTTTGGCGGCTTTCTGTTGCGAGGGTTAAGCTCTGGGCCGTAGCCTTACGGAAGAGTATTGAGACATGCCTTACCTTAAGGGGGCCCCATTACGTCGAATAGTTGGGGACCGCAAAGTCAATTGATAGCAAAGAAGTATCCCAAGTAACCCAAGGCAAGCTAGCCCGTACCCTTCAAGGAGAGCCATAACAAGTACCGTGGATTGCTAAGAAACAGCCTCGGTGTATAGGTAGGTAGGTGTGCTATGCAGTGGCTTCATGTGATGTTTGTCTAATCAAAGGGGCTAGATATATTCGTAAAGCGACTGAATTTTATCATTTGGGCATGAGATGAAAAATTAATTAGTAACTGGGTATTTTGAAGCTTATAGTACGATCTTTCAAATGAGGAATCGTGAAGCCATCATATATGTACGTAGGTATGAGGTATGTATATAAAAGGTTAAACCAATATGTACCTAATCATAAAGCTTCTCATTGGCTTTGTATTGTAGAGTTATACATATTTTCTATCACATGTTGTCGGGGGTACACATGTACCTAGGTACCTAACCTAACCTATGCATCTTTTTCCATGTCTCGACGTTTCGGCCTTACGTCAGTAACGCAACGGAATATACGGATATTCCCTAGCCCCTGTTGTTTCCCCCCCTGGTCTATTACATAGGTACGTATTTACTATTCGATACATGTGATTGGCTCCAATCTCCCATCTTCCCCCTTGTAACCATTTTATCGCGTCCAAGCTCAACTCGACTCGAAACTCAACAAAATTGCTAAATCATGAAGTTGTCATGATGACAGTAGTAAGGGGAGCTAGAAACCCTCCATACCACTCCCCGCTCCTTTTCTTAAGCTCGTTAAAAACTCAGATTTACCTAGGATAGCTTTGATTGTCAACTGTGCCGGTTCGCAGACATAGACACGAAGCTGTTTACTCGCCTCTGATTTGACTATTAACTATTGTATCACGAACTAATAGCTACCTATCCAATCCGTCACAATGGCATCCCAAGCCCCTTTGATCCCCCGATTGCATCTCTGGGAGATCGACGACCAGCTGTGGTAAGTACACTCATACACATACACGTACACATGCACATATATGCAATGCAAAGCAGACAGTCCAGAACCGTAAGCACTAGAGCACCGGAGCTCCGGATTCCAGCCTCCCCTAATTAGCATCAATTGGCTGTCATCGTCCGGCATGGCACGTTGGGTCAACAGATTGATCGGCCGATAACTCCTATCCAACAGATCTTCACCCGCTGCGTGTCACCGTGGCTTGCTGCAGGTCTATCTTGATTCCCTTGGCTGTCTAACCTACACCTACACCCACGTATCACCTCTTCTACATAGCAAGGCAGGGGGACAGCTGTCGTCAGCCTCATCCCGCGTCGACATGTCCTCACCTGACTACCTAAACTGACCTCCACCCGCATAGGTTCCCCCCCTTCCTCCGCGGATACGTCCAGGCCGGCCTAACGCACGCCTGGACCGTCCATATCCCGTTCCTGCAGCCTAGCAGCCCCGCGACCATCGTAGCCGAGACCCTGCGACGTGTGCTCGGCAGTTCCGTCTCGCGGCACACCTACATCGACTTCTGCGCCGGAGCCGGAGGTCCTACGCCTTTTATCGAGCGGGCTTTGAACAGCCAGCTCGCGCGCGCGGCGACGCACCGAGTCCCCGCGACCGCAAAATCCGGCATTGTAGACGGCGAGAGCCGCGCTGCAGCGGATAGCACGCCGAGCTACGCGGCGGTCGCCAACCCCAAGGCCCAATCTGCTACTGTCCAGGAAGAGGACAGCCAGGTGGACTTCGTCCTGACGGATTTGCATCCGCACGTCGAGTCCTGGGAAGCCGCCAGTAAGAAGAGCGATCGACTATCGTATGTCGCGCGCCCCGTCGACGCCGCCAGCGCGCCTACCGACCTACTACGTCGGTATACGGAGAAGAACGGCGGGAAGGGCATTTTCCGGCTGTTCAACTTGGCATTCCACCACTTCGATGACAAGCTAGCTCGCGCCATCCTAAAGAACACGGTTGAGACTAGCGATGGGTTCGGGTGAGTAGTGCCCCAAACTAAATATATTCTATATTTATCTTATACAGATGGTGCTGACAAGTTTCCCCTTAGCATCTTCGAGCTACAGGACCGGACCCCCACCGGCCTGCTGACGTGCTTCGCCTTCGGCTTCTTTATCCTTCTAATCGCCCCGCTGCTATATTGGTGGTCACCCATGCGCTTATTCTGGGTTTACGTTATCCCTGTCGTCCCCTTTGTGCTTGTCTTCGACGGTCTTATTTCGTGCCTACGTACCCGTACTGCCGACGAGGTTGAGACCCTATTACGCACCTGTGGTGCCAACAGCGACGACTGGGAGATTAAGAGCGGAAAGGAGCAGTTTCTTTGGCCCTGCGGATATTTACACTGGATCATTTGCACCAAGAAGGCTACATAAGGATCGAAAATATTCGGGCCGTAGGGTAGGGAGTATGTCGGTGTAAAGCATAGATATCATATAGTCAGTCACTTATAGTTCTTGCCCCCTTGTACAAAAAAAATCATTTGGTTGCATTCCGCAAAGTACAAGATATATGAAAGCGATGATAATATGTACGAATGGTATTTTCCCCAGTCCCCCGTAAATGACATTAGCAATGCTTCCCATGATAACCGCTGGACGCCCCGGTCGCTTTCTACATAGATAAGCGAATTAAAAAAAAATATGATAAAAGATGGGTAATCAACAGCCGGGGCTGACAAATTATTTCGTCAACCAACCAAGATAATCTACAACAATTAAGGTCACCATGCTACAATGTGACGTTAGCAAACATTATTCCGGCCTGTTCCGAATTTGGGGTGGGATGAACTTACGCATGCGGCGCAATACGCACGTAGTAGGTACCGAATCCACGGTAGAAGCGCGTAAGACCTTCCTGTCTGGCGACCTGGACGAAGCAGTCCGTCATGCTCTTGTACGGAAGTCTGCCATCGGGACCACGCTGCTGTTTCTGCAATCTCGTCTTCACGAAGTCAAAGGGCAAACTGAGGAAGGAAGCAAAAAATCCAGCAATAGCGCTGGCTGTTAAGGTTTGCGATTGAGGAGACCATTGGGTACGCGTCTTGAGTTGCGCTTTAGCTTCCGAAAAGAATGCCAGTTGACCTAAGTTAAGCGACATGGCTCGTACTACCGTTGGTGTCGCACCGGCCCATAATGCAGTGACGCCTTCGGATTTGACGATCGTCGATAATGCATCGATAACGGATTTGTAGTTCTTGCGCTCAGCGATAGGCTTGAGACCATCTGATTGCATCCGAATGAGAGCGAGATCTGCAGGGTTTCCGATAAATGCTGCTATCCCACCGGCTGCAAGTCCAGCGCTCGCTCGCTCAACAAAGCTAACCTGTCTACCCTTGTCCTTGGCACGCGTTGATAGGTTCTTCAGTAATGTGTCGAAGAAGCCCAATCTCGCTGTAGTATATACCGCCTGGCGGAGAAGACCCGCCGATAGACCGGTGTATAAGTCAAGAGCCTTGCCCTGCGCGAGGATATCCCGCGTGATGGATAACGGAGTAGGTTTGGGGCCGGTAGCAATGCCCTCGCCAGCAAGTTGTAATCTGACCTTGATCATATCTACAGGCTGGATGACAGTGGTCGCAACCATGCCAGAGATACCGCCGTTAAGGAAAGGAAGGGCTGCCCGCATGATGGGGGTGTGTAAGAAGTCATTTCCTACGGCAGAAACTGCCTCCGAGCCCTGTTTGCCCATAGCGGACGTCTTGGTTCGTGCTGCTTCCGCGGCTTGCTTAAAGGTGTTGGAGCTCATAATTCCAATCGTGAGGCAAGACAGCAGAGAGGCGAGGAAATCGTATACTGATACAAGGCCAAGACCCGTTTAAGCTCTGGGGATGGCTACAGAAAGAGTAGAAAGCTAGTATTAACAACACATAGTTAGCAGTATGTCCATAAGTGCCATTTTGGTGAGACGGCTTTAAGCTTATAAGAAACGCCGGACTACGTAGGGAACTCCTGAGAAGGTCCGGAGAAGCGCCATTGGCCGAGGCGCTCAACATCCGCTTGAAAGCATAGCCATAGTCACGACCGAGGTGTACAGCTAATAGCCGATGTTGTAATTCGGCCCCATCTAGCGGGTATCTGTTGTGATAGATACAGATGTGGACCGGTCGGGAAAGATAGGAAGTGGGGTGGGTGTGTGTACTTATTAGACCCTAGGCAGCGGCCAAAGACGTTGGAATTTCATCTCGGATACCGTTCTATTATCCAAGGCCATATCTGCGGAGCTGCGCCAATAGGGTATTAGGTTGATAATGGCGGATAGTAGCTAAACGGTTGAGGATGGTGTTTCATGACGGGACAAACAAGCTATCGAACGAAAAGGGGGGGGGGGGGGCACCAACTTGTGCAGCAATGTCTCAGTAGAAAATTAATAGATCACCCGGAGATAGGCTTCTATTCCACCCCAACTAGAAAGCTGAATTGTAGCTATCAGCCCTAGATTGAGGAAATTGCAAAAGCCACCGAGACCGGCGGGATCACAGGTTGAGCTCAACAGGCGAGGGAGAGCTGTACATAGGTATGTCGGTACGAATATTGGACGCCGGTGTGTATATAGCCAGATGATGTCAGCAGAAGGAATATTCCGCCGCAAAATCGAAGGATAGGTAGCTTAGCTATCGGATTTGGTGGGGAGAATCAACAGAATAACAATCACTGATTTTACAAAGCTAGGTAAAGTAGACGAACAAAAGCGCGTGCAGCTAGGAAGAATATTTTAGGGTGTCGACTGCCTCTAGTATACATGCAAGTGTAAACTCTACTATGTAAGATGAAGGAAGGAAGGGGAAAGAGAAGTGGGACTAGAGCTGTGACTTTATGTAAAAGAGAAAGGAACGACAAATGAATCCCGAGGCGAGTGCGAGATGAAAAGTACCAGGTATCTTTGAACCATTCGTCCTGATGTCCTTTCCTCGATTATCTCGAGTCCTTATTGGTGACTACCTAGGTATCTACCTATGGTCGAATCCCCTCTATACCTACCCTACCACGTATAGTTTATGGTGGTTAGGGCACTACCGAGGGGGATCGAGTGCGGAGTTGGCGCATACAATTCATCATGCCGACGTCAAACTGGAAACAAGGTCATGCTGTACAATTGCTCCCGTTACAGTTGTAGTTCTGGTGCTTCTGATATTAAGTACTCTTCTCTTTACCTATCACTTATTCTATAACTACCACTTACACGGTACACTCTTTTCCTACCCGACGCGACATCGAGGATATTATTTATTTGAATACTCACATCTAACTTTAGTAACACTATATTCCGGCTAGTTCAATGTAATTAATAGGCACTTATGGCCGTTCGGAAGTCTATGGATATACTACTTATTGCAATATTATTAGCTACAAGCAACGGGAGAAGCAATGTCATTCTTACGAAGTATTCTCGTGGTTGGACCATACATGTAGGTAATCAAGGCCTATAATTAGGTACTCTACTTAGGTCAACGTCAAAAGTGGCACCGTTAGGTACGTAAGCTTAGACTTTGTATGGATCTCGGCATTGCATGGTTGAGATCTGCGCTATCGTTCCCATTCAGCCGGAATTCTTATGGGCTGGGACTGATGTCAAAGTTGCGGAAGTCCGTGTGGAAAAAGATAAAAGGTCTTGGGTGGTTGGATAGAGTTCAATCTCGGCTCCAAGTGCTTGTAGGCTTCAGGAAGGTCACGGACTACATAAACTGTGAAAGCAAAAATCGTCATCTTTCCTTCAATTTTGACATCTGAACCTTTGTCCTTCTCGAGTGCCGTAATATCCTCGTCCCTTGTCCCGAGAGTTGGCGGATTGCGGGGTAAAGTCCCTATGCACTGCACATGCACCGTATTGTACCAAGCATGCTAGAGGTACATACCTAACCTAGGTATGTACCTATGTAGGTATTTTAGCATGTGGGTCCACGTAGACAGCTATCTATCGATAAGCACGTGTTAATCTTTTGAAATCTACATGCACCTCCTAACCTAACAAGTCTTATTACTTTTAATGCCCTTTAAAATATTTAGTAAATATTGTATAAGCTGAAGTGCATTGTTATTAAAAGGTTGCTTTAAATCTACACATTCCTTATAGTAGTTATTCGAAGAGAAATGTGTATTTTAGTGGAATACCAGAAGGGAATAGCCATGATAAAGACATTACCTACACAAGTGACGTCAAGCTATTGGGGTTTCCATCGCCTTAAAAATTAGTAGAATCTGATAGGTACAAGCATGCATGCAAGCAAGGACAGGGCAGGTATTCTCCTAAAAAGGACAGCTGCATCTTCGTCCTCCAATCTAGAACTCCAACTTCGTGTCGCGTTGTTACTCCCGCTGGAAGCCAAGCTTATGTGAGCTCCTCTCATACATGTGCGATCACGGGACGGAATAACAGTCTCGGCTCCAATTGCTCCATGGTTTCATCCATATCTCTAATATAGCTACCTGGCTTGCCTTGTTTGGGGTCTCACGAAAGCAGTCGGTAGCTACCTAAATACGGGTGCTTAACCCGGCTGTGGGAAAATGGCTAGGTCTTCATGGTAGCATGGCTTGCCTACTATTATTCCTATTATTCTTGTTAGAAGGGAATCGAAGTCAACGGATTCTACAATAGTATATTGCACAGATATCAACCAACCGTACCTGGAGAATACGAGGAGATAGACAACCGTCGGCCAGGTGAACAGGTACCTAAGATATAGGGGATTCTTTTATGGCCGTCCACACGCGTTCCGCTAAAACAATACTGTTCATAAAGTTGCCTACTATGTATTTCTCTATACGGGATATCCATGATTGGTCCAGAGCCGCGAGGTCGGGGTTCTTCACGTCTGTCCTACATTGCCAGTAGCACGTCCTTAAATTGTCCGACAGGGTCTAATAATACCCCATAGTGATAAACAACCGCCGGGATAGAGTCATCATTAACTCATCTGTTTAGACACACCCCGCCTGTATCTTTTACAAACAGTAGGCTGCTGTTATGATGCACAACTACTTAGGTACGTTGACAACTATTTCTATCTACTTCCATTAATATACCGTTACGTTGCGACCTTCGTCACAGGGATCATGTTAACGGCGGCCCTGACATAAATCTTATTCATCTACCGTAAAGTGGTAAGTCGGCTTTAGTGGACCAGGCAGGAAAGAGCCCCCGGGATCAAGAAATAGACTACCGATGATTTCATATTATTTGCAGGACCATAATTGGACGGTTACCTATCGTCGATAACTAGCCTGAGGTGACTGACCTCGGGTATTGTTTTATAAAAACCCGGTCTTCGGCTCGGATGACCGGGCCAACGCGACGACAATTGCCGGGACTTTCCTCCCCTATCTCATATCTGCTTCTACTCTCTTCAAAAAGGAGCGGCACATATATGTGTTTTCCCTTTAGCTAATTTGGCATGACCCTGCTGGAAGTGTGCTTGATGACTACTCAAGTAAAGCGTGGGGGTTAACTATGCGGGAAACAAGCCCCTGCTTAGGATACTTGGCTATCATTCTTGGCCGCGATTTTCGCTTAGGCTTAGAAGGTCGAGGGGAACGTAGTCAACCTTCCTCCATCGGTCACAAGAACGGTGCCGTTGCAGTAGGCGCCTGCCCTGGAGGCGAGATAGAGGATAGTGCCCGCCATGTCCTTCTCATCTCCGGCACGCTCGAGAGGCACCATATCTTTCCCAATTCCTCCTTTTTCGATGATAGGAGCCGACATCTCGCTCGGGTAGACTATGTGCCTGTTAGCACGATAAAAGCGACCTGTTCTACTTCTCTTCGTCCCGAAACTTATTTATTCTCTGCAGGGAGTAAAAGCCGAGGTTGAATGACTTGTTTCACTTACGGCCGGGGCATATGACGTTGGCTCTGATATTCCATTGTGGTAGTGCCACACTCAACTGCTTGATAAGATGTATGCAGGCGGCTTTGCTCTGCCCATAAGCGAACCCTCCCGTGTTGATCTTGTTGAAGCCGCCGATGCTGCTTACGGCGACAACCTGACTTTTCTGCTCTACATTTGCCTTTTGGTTGCCGGCTTCTAAGAGCTTCAGAAATGATATGGTTGTGTACCATACGGCGCTGGTATTGACGGCAAACGTGTTAGTGTAGTCCTGGATGGGTATGGACAAATTGGCCTCGATGAACTCATCCAGGGTGGTTTCGGGCTTGGGCCGGTTCCCGTAAGGCCCACCGATGCCCGAGTTGCAGACTAGTAGGTTGATAAAGCCGGCGTCCTGCTGGATTTGAGTAGTCGCCGACTGCAAGGACTCCTTAGACGTCACATCGCAGGTAACCGGAATTACATTGCCGGTGCCGATCTGCTCTGCGGCCTGCTGCAGGACTTGCAGACGTCGTCCTATGATGTATACCTTAGAAGCACCATTGGTGGCTAGAGCTTTAGTTATCATGAACCCAATTCCTGAGGTGAGTGGCAAAGTTTGTCAGTAAAAGGTTCATATGTAAGTGGTATAAACTTAACTTGGGCCTTGTCACATACCTGTACCGCCGCCTGTAACAACTGCGACAATGCCTTTGGCGTTAAACAAGCTTTCTGCACCAAGCGTGGCTGGCGTTGACTGTGAAGTCGCCATTTCTACCTATTTTAAGATATACTGCTATTCGCACTGAATGGTCTGCCAACCTCAAGAATGTAGGTAGTGGTTAAGGTGAAGAATATCTAATTTTCATAGCTCGTAGATGAGCTCTTTAGTTTCTGGATGCGGGCTTGACTCACGGGGCTTGATATATCAGGAGTTATATAAAGAGCCAATTGCTCTAGCCGAACTTGATTATAAAGTAAGATAGTAACCTTTATAAAGCTATAGGCACTTTTCTGGTATTGCCCCGCCATCTCATTGATGATTATATAGCTTCTCCACCTCTTAGTGGGGCCCATCGTCGCCATATGGGTTAGGTAGGTAGGTACCAAAATAGTTGCATATGGTAAGATGCTTACAGGGCTAAAATACCTACCTATGTAAGGAGCTGCCCTTTAAAATTTAGGGTCAAATCCGCTTTTTCTGGATATTACAGTAAGATAGCGTGATAAGCTTTATCTTTGAATCAGGTAAGTAAGAGCACATGCAAACCTCATCGAGATACAAGTTTAGCGTAAACGCCAAAGCTCTGATAGATACATAAAACTATTAGAATGATATTTTGAATACAACGGGGTATCTATGTAACGGGCGCTATATCATTAAAAATTTCGAGCTTTACAGTTCTTAGATATTTTATACCAAGCGTAATATTCACATACCGCCCGGCATGCCAAAACGGAAACGAAATCACGAGCCCAGCCTCGAAGAGAAGCTGTCGCAATGGCATAAAGAACTAGCGCGCGGCATGAAAACCGCCAAGGGTTTCGAGCGCCAACGATTAAGCAAGCGCATTCGCGAAGCTCAGAGTGACCCGGACAAGACGGCGAGGTTTGAGAGAGAGATCGCCGTATTAAAGGTATGAATGAATGAACGAGGAATTTTGATATTAGAGATGACCTTGTATTAACATATAATCCATCATCAGAGTCTCGATCTCCAACAAGCTGCGCACGCGCACTTATGCTCGTCGCTTCTCAAAATCAAGGGCGTGGCCGAGTCCCCAAAGATACCCGCCGATATTATCAGGCCTATTCCGAAGCCCGAGGGACTGTCCGGGGAAGAGAAGGCTGCGTTACACAACGTGACGAGTGCGCTCTGCAATCGCAAGCAGATCCGCGACGTCATTGAGGAGGCTATCATGGGCACGTGCATTGCGCTGAGGGTACCCATGCCGGAGAAATTGAAGAAAGGGAAGGGTAAGAAGGAGAAGAAGGACTTAAGTAAAGAGGAGCAGGCCAACGACAGAGATAATACGAAGCGGACAGCGATTAAAGATACACGTAAAGAAAAAGACGTAGACGAAGAGAAGTCTGATACTGAAGAGAACGAGCCAGGGTTAGTGCTTTTGAAGAGGAAGCGGGATAAGGCTGAGGAGGAGGAGGAGGAACTCGATAGCGAAGATGACGATGAAGCTGAGGATGACCAACCACTTGAAGGTTTCTCTGACAGCGATGCGGAGGAACGAGCCTGGTCGCGGTACGATGGCTTTGTGGCAGGCTCTTCTAGCGAAGAGGACGAATCAGGAGATGATGGTAGTAGAGACGATGAACTCATCGCAGACAGCAGGACGAAATCGCTCCGAAAAACGACGGCCGACGACATTTCTATATCATCAGTCGGATCATCTGAATCAGACCAAGAAGAAGAAGAGGAGGAGGAGGAGGAGGAAGAAGATCTAGAAGATGTAGACAGCCAAATTTCCGTATCCGCATCTCCACCACCTAAAAGGGCCAAAGTCGCAAAGACGGCCGCAATAATACCCGGCAACTCAGCATTCCTACCTTCGTTGATGGGCGGCTACATATCAGGCTCCGAATCAGAAGCCTCCGACCTCGATCTCGCCCCCGCGCGCAAGAACCGGCGCGGGCAACGGGCGCGTCAAGCCATCTGGGAGAAGAAGTACAAGGAGAAGGCGAAGCACGTCCAGAAGCAGCAGGAAGCCAAAACGGGCAGAGATCAGGGATGGGACATGAGACGAGGCGCCGTAGGGGACGAAGAGGGGTCCAATAAGCCCTGGAAGAAAGGCATCCGGAACCCCTTCGATAACAAGCACATCCACCCCGACCGCCAGCAGCAACTCCAAGGTGACCGCGAACAAACCAACCCAAAACCGAAAGCAATACCCAAGAGGGATGATACGGGTCTCTTACACCCAAGTTGGGCCGCGGCCAAGAAGGCTAAGGAGGAAGGCCAAAAAGTCGCATTTCAAGGGCGTAAGGTTGTGTTTGATTAAGCAGTAAGCTCTTCAATAGATACCATACTAGTAGGCTACGAAGACTACTGGGAAAATCAAAACTCATCGTGAGAAATCATCGATTATATATACTTGAACTACTCTGAATACGTACAACCGCACTCGCAAAAATCTCGGCGTAAGTGCCCTCCTCGTGGCTCTTCAACTTCAACTCAGCGCATTCCTGGTCATGCACGGCTTCTTAAATCATCTCAGTCCTAGCAACCTTCAAACTAGCCCACGTATATCTACGTCGTCAACAATAACGACAAAACTGCTTGTATCGTAGTAATATATGTTCAGAAGTCCACCAACCTGGATTTCTTCGTGGTAGCAAGAAACATTCCCCTGATCTAGTGACGTATTGAATGAGTCTTATATAGGTAAATGGTTAGTGTAAAGATGCACTGATACAGTGCTGTGGTTTGAGAATATGCTTCCTAGATTGCACCTGTGCGGTAGATTTCTAGGCAAGTTTTGCGAATGATGAATATCTGAAATTGGGAACAAAGAAGTTTTTGGTGGCTCGTAGGCTGACCTAGGTACCTAGGTGAAGACGAAGTATAAAAACTCTCCAGTAGATTCGAGACTAAGTGCCGGCTGCTATGCTGGGATAATCTGGAAAATATCTAGAAACGAGTTGTAGATGACTGCTGACCTTGAGCAGCAAGACACCTTAGTTGCCTGGTCTGATACCGGCGAGGCTGGAAAGTCGAAAGGGAAAACATTCGATAATTTCGAAAGTCCCGATATAATTTTGGACCGGAAAACTAAAGCGAAAAAACGACTAGTAGTAGGAAGATAGGAGACTGGGCTAAGTCTAAAGCATGACTTCATAGGTAGTTGCGGCTTAGATTGTAGATGATATGAAGATGTAAAGAGAAGACTCCAGGTATGTCTTATCTTAAGAGCGAAGCGACTGCCTCTCTTCCAGGGGGTTGGTGAATCTAAAGAAGCGTGTGCCATATTGGCATTGCTCACCCTAGTCTACGGCGTTTTGCCGCTTGTCCCTCGTCATGAGAGTGAGCTTCACCTTCGCTCGATTGTCTGGGTGAAGAATTGGCGTTAGAGGCACCGCTGGGGATAGGATAGGGGTAGATATCGGATTCATCATCGCTACCCGGAGGGGTTTCCTCACGAGGATATAAGTCGTTAGGGTCGTCATCTTCGGGCTCTATTTTTACGGACCCGGTATCTGGCTCGGAACGAACAAAAAGTGACGATTCATCATCTTCATCATCAAACTGGTCTCCAGTAAGATCTATCACCTCATGATTTACCTGCTCGGTAGGATCGTCAATCTCCATTGGGTCTGCTGGAGGACTGCCCGAGCCTGAACCGGAGCGAACAAATAGACCGCTGGAACTGCCATCATCATCATCAATATCCATTCTGCCTCCTTCACTCTCGTCGCCTTGCGTCCGGTTATTACGCTGCTGTGAAGCACCAACTAACGTGATAGTGGTAGCATTTTGTGACACATCTGATACACCAAAGCCACCGGCGTCATCATCGTCATCGTCACTATCAGGCTCAGTATCGCTGTTGGGATTAGAATCTAAATCTATGATTTCTGGAACTGGCGCATTGGGGGCGTTTCGGAGATTAGGGACATGTCTGTCTTGAGGATTATCATCATCATCATCATCATCCGAGTCGCTGATACTAGTGCCACCCCAGGAAGCAGTATCGCTAAATGCGCCATTGGCTGATCCAGTCGTTTCGGAACCACCTACTGGGCCTAGGATGTGAGTCTCGTCGTAAAATGTCTTAATAATAAGCATATCTTCCCCCGACGGGATAAAATCTTCCAAACACGTTAGAGGTGTTAGATTCTCTAGATGGCTCTTGAGCGCAAGATCATCTTGCTTCGGCAGAGTTACGACGGTGCTTAGGTCTTTTAGGAACGACCAATCCCGAATCGATTGGCGGTGATCGAGGCCGTTACGCTCTTTGAAGCGGATCCAATCCATAGCTCGTAGTTGATAGAGATAATCGATCCCTTGAACTGTCCGCATTGATCGAAACTTCCGGTAATTCGGGTGTCTAAGAGTACGGCGAACCATAGTCTCGAAAGGATCAAACCCTTTGTCCAAATCTTGATCTACATCAGATTGGCTGCCGTCAGACTCGTCTCCATCTGATTGATATCCATCGGACTGGTCCTCGATAAGCCGGTCTCCGTCGTTGTCGACTTGCTGACGGTTCTTCTTCTTCCTCTTCTGTATCTCATATTTCCGTCTTGTCCGGCTGTTATCACATTCTGCTATGTGAACAACCAGTGTGCGAAGGCGTCTCGTTTTGGTAAACCACTTGAGACCGAGCGAACGTTGCGAGATTCGGGTCTCGTGCCTACGCATCAAAGATCCATGCCACATTAATTCGACGTTCACTAACCGCTGAACACGCGCAGGGCCAATGCCATTGCAAAATCGATGCCATTCGCCGAGCGAGCTAAACGCAAAGGTATTCGCTCCGTAGAAAGCATGGACGCCGATAAAGTACCAGCGTTTGCAGACCAGTAAAGGTTTGAGCACGTCATTTGGTTTGCAGGCTAGAATTATTTGACATGGCGACTTGCCAAAATGGAATCTGGTTGGTAGTTGACTTTCACCTTCGACATCCTTGTCGGGGAAGGCAACGGGTGGGTTTGAAGGGTCCAACCGAGAGAGGCAGTGGATAAGAGTACCCTTGACAAACAGTTGCCTGAATATCTTCACCTGAATCTCCAAAGGAAGCTCTTGAAATGGGAAGTAAGACATAGGAGGAGTCTCCGGTTCAGCTATATCACTTTCATCGTGTACTCGTTCCAGTGCCAGAAGCCGCGCGCGCCTTTCTTCTAATACTAGTCTCTCTTCTATCGCGCGCCTCTCTTTTGAAATCTCCTCGTCCTGAAGTGAAAAGTCAGGATGGAATATGTATAGTTTCTGCGACATATTTTCCTGTTTGCAACATTGGCGATAGGGTATGCTATAATATGATACTTCGCCCTGAAAGTATGCTCTTAGTAGATGGCTCCATGGCTATATATGAGTGTGAGTATGGCCCTTTACGAAGAAGAGATCAAACGGAGGTACTCACCACAGGAGGCTCACTAATCCCGGCGAGACGATTCTCCAGTTGTTGAATTTTGAGGGTCTTCGCTTTAAGTTCTCGATTCTTACCCCTAATTTCTCGTTTTTTCTCCCGAATATCATCGACCAGCATTTCGATGCATCTCTGCTGACGATCATATGCATCTTTTACTTGATCGTAGTTGCGACCATGACGGACTTCGTCGAAGTCCGGTTCACTTAAGTCATCAAGAATGCTTGGTTCGACCGATCTATCGTCTGTAAAAATTAGCTTTACGCCCCTTCAAGTAATGGGACGAGCTCCTACCGTCGTCATTTTCCATTTGCTCTTCAGTGGCATCTGAGGGTGCACATTCACTGATAGAATCTTCTAATTCTTCCTCTAATTCACGTTCATGATCATCATTCTCGGCACTATCGCTACGTGCGGAAGACATATTGATTTATGTCGCTTGAGAAATATGAGTTACGTGGAGGAGTGAAGTAGACAATATTTCAGAGTTGAATAAAGTATCACGGGAATGCAAAGACACTTATGAATACGTTTCACCTTCCTAGTATTCAAGAACTCTAGGTCAGTTGATAGTCAGCAACAAGCCCTTCACATCAGTTAGGTCATCACGAGAGAAGGCGCTGAGACTGCACGAGGTGGCAGGTGAGACCAGCAAAACAATTGGGCTTGAAATGGGAATCATGATGGATAATAATACCTCATGGAAGTAGAGGATTTCAATACTCAAGTCTTTATTGCATGAGGAGGATGACAAGCCGCAGATGTTGAGATTAGGACGATTAGACGACGATTAGACGAGTAACCTTGGATATGTTAAATGCGCAAGGAGATGAAGTGGCACATTCAAGGGAAATAACCTTCTAACACTGATGTGTGGGAGGAATGGGTTTGGGGATGTTTAAAATGTCACTTAGTCGGTTATGGTTCGTAGAATTGGGTAAGAGTGCTTGGTGATAGGGGTGAGGTAAATGCGTAAGGTGAAGGTATATGTATGGAAATAGAGGATATAAAGGGAATTTCAAAGCAAGTAACTTACTAAGTTGGTCAAGAACGATGTTGGATTAGGATAGATGTCACTTCTTACCACTTGTGAAGATGTGAAGACGATGCAAACAACCTAATACCAGGGTTAGGAACGTATTCAATTATGAGTAGATGAGTGGCACAGGGGTCAATGTAGATGTAAGAAGGGAGAAATAAAGACTTGAAACTCAGATATCGAGTAAAAGTAACGGATATGGCTTGGCAGAAGAGAAGAAGAGAAGAAGCAGGTGGATTGTGTGTGTGTGTGTGATGAGGGAGTATTCGAAGTTTATGGGGGAAGAAACATTGGAAAAAGTTCCTACTCAAATTAAAAGACTGGTTGTGGGTGTAAGGAGAGAAGCAACGAATATACACGGTGTAGATGCCATTTAATAGGTGTTAGAGAAAGAACGTGCTCGACAACTAGAACTGCTTTTCATAGATCCGTGGGAAGGTAAATATATTCGGGTTGAAAGGGAAAGGGTAGAAGTCAAGTCAGAAGAATGGTTTAAATTACCTACTTACCCAGGTACCTTAGGTAGTTATAAAGGGCATAGAGATCGTCCTCTGAGTTGTGAAGTTTAAGAAAGGTAATTGTTGTGAGAGAACACAATCAAGACGTCTTAGAAGATATATATGTCGTAGATGGTTGGTTAGAAGGTACCTAGATTATTGAGGGAAAAGGAAATTGCAATATATATGGTAATCACCGATGTAAGTCCGTTAGGCTGGTACCTACCTCGCAGGTAGGTAGTTTCTATCTCTTAATTGGAAGCTATTCGGGTAAGTGCAATCATAAGTCCATGTGTCAACAAACGACGTTGAAAAGGATGGTCATGATCTAAATTTTCGGGAAGACGTATGCTAGGTATCTTGTCTGCTATCTATAGGCACATGTATGGCTGCCAATGTATAAGTCGCTAATCAAACAGAGAGGTGTCAGTGCCTAGCTATTCCTGATAGAGCATCGAGACTATTCCGGAGATCTATATTTATTTCATGGAGCGGAAGAAATCCTATTAACTTGTATTAGTGGCCGATCAAAACAAGTTGATTAGGGGATGATGAGACTTACCATAACGCTAGTGAAAACAACTAGAAGGATACCTCCTCCTGGTCCGAGTCTTAGGACTTTGGGTAGGAAACCCTTGTACAGGGCACCAAAGCCCTCCTCCTTCATCACAGTAGCGCAAGCACCCCAAGCCCAGTTATACTTCGGGGTTTGTCCGGCAACCTTGGGGCTGTTTTGGATACGGGACTTGACGACATCCATTGGCGTGTTGATTATCGTACCGACAGTACCACCAATTCCTCCCGAGATTAGACCGTTGAGGATCTCACCCTTCTTGGATTCAGACTTGGGTAGAAGTTCTTTAACCTGGAAGATACAACCGAAGTATCCGGCGTTCCATAGTATGTGGCGCCACAAAGTACTCTCAAGACCGTTGTACATGGCCAAAATACCCTCGTTCTTGATAGTCTTGGAGACAACATCGATCATGCCAGTATATTTACCCGCAGAAGCCTTGTCTTGCAGTCTGATCTTGACCAACTCGAAGGGTACAACGACGAAAGACTCAGTGGCACCAGCCGAGGCACCCGTTAAAATCGATAGTGATTGGTTCATCTTCTCGGCACCGAAGGCTTTGCGGTAGAACTTGCCCCATTCATCGTTGGCAGCAAACTTGGTGGCACGCTTCGGAGCTTCCATCAGAATAGGGGCTGTGATGCCTCTGTATAACCTCGAAAATCTGCACTTCGGATGAGTCTAAGAACTATAAGTGTCGGGCGGTCACCATACCCTTCATTGCGAACGATCTTCTGGAAGCAGTCTACCATACCATTGTACGAGTCTGCGCTGGTTCCCTTGCCGGTTTGGAGTTGCCTGTTTTATGGTAAGCCTCGGACATGGGAGCTATAGGGTCTTACTGCCGCTCACACTCGGGTTTTCACAACATCCAGAGGGTACCTAGTCTATGTCAACGATGCGCACGCGACAGACTCAAGCGGGGTATGGCATGGTATACATGGTCAGAATCTGAAAGAAAAAAGTATAAGGTTAGCTTGCTGTTTATGCGCGGGGAGTTCGAGTCTATGTGTTACTTGCCTCCGAGATGCCAGCAATGGCACCTAAGTTAAGTTGTTAGTTCATGCGGCATGGTGATCTGTAGAAACGCTTAGGATGCGACGAACCTGCGGCAAAGGTGTATACAAAGGGAAGTGGTTGATCCTGAGACATCTTGGGCGAATTCAACCTCTGAGATATGCGGTGAATGACTTGCGTTACGATTCAATTCAAAGTAGAAGAAGAGGTGTGTTTTGGTAAATAATACATATATTCGGGTACTGGCGGTTATTTGATCTGACAAGAAACGAATTTCGAATTATCATTTGCGATGGCGGCGCATACTTTACAACCCGCTAACCCCAGAACGCCATATGCCCGCCGGATCGGCGTTATCAGTAAACCCCACTGCAAATAACCCTAAATCTAGAGGGACTTAGGTAATCCTTTTATCTATTAACATTACGTACCTGAGTGTTACTTTAACGCTTAAATATGCCTAATCACCAAAGCTGACAGGATATTTGATTGTTTTAACGGTGGTCCTTTGTCTTGAACGCCCGAAGTCGTACCATATAGTGCAACTGTAACAAGAAAACAAGATCAAAGCATGTTATAAGTTACTCGGTCAATAAGTTGTCTATTAACTATGGAGATTTGTATCTCACTTCTGTATTATAAGTAAAAGACATTTCTTAGATATATTTATCTACCTTGGAGGTAAGTAAATCAACCATCTTAGGTACTATCTAATAAACACTCTGTAATATTAAATATTAACCTTACAGCTGCCCTTGCATTTATCACACCATCAAAACCGAAAAAGTTCGAGAACATAGGTTAGGAGGTAGGTAGATAGATAAATAATTACACTGGACATATAAATATGGGAGATATACCTAATACTTTCAGGCGGAATAAGGCTCACATAGATAGGTAGGTACCTGCAATGCCAAGTCGATTTCTCGGTATGGATTCCTATTCGTAGCCTTATTGACCGGCTGAGACTTGCCGCCATTGCTTGTTCGTTCATATATGCCTAATGTAGTGAAGACCAGAGCTTACACTGGGGACTTCTTTAGGGGATATATGCATGCGAACTCCACATCATCCAATAGCTTGCAGAAGCGTGAGCAATAACCAGCAGTTGGCCGACAATTGGTTTACATAGTATAGACTTTATTCAGGTAGGTATGACTTCACCTACTCGTGGCTTTAAATATATTAAATGTTTAGAAAGGCGTACGTGTAGTGCTGATTGGTTAAATTTTGTTTAAAACACCACATGCATGCAATTGTTCAAACAGTTCCAGGCTCATTTGTTCGAGAATTAAGTTTAGGTATTTAAGGTACGTATGTACATACAATACATAGGACTTGATACCCTGAGGATTTACCATGCCCTGTCGGTTAGAGTTATGATTGGCCTAAAATAAGGTCTCCGATGACCCGATTTTCTATCTATAGCGTGGTAGCGTCGCGGGGTTTGCGCACAAACCGCAGATAGGCAGGGTACCTTCTAAGCTACTTCCTACCTACGTATGCGTCCCCGTCCTTTCCTATCTTCGTCTATGCACTTCGATTATCATCCTCCATCATTTATGACCGTTTATGACACATACGCTCAGCAAGACGCCATTTCCGTAATATATCATCTTGGGCCGGCTACTGTAGGTGGACCTTCTACGGATTATAAAGTATACTATTCGCTGCGTATTCATATGGCAACCCCTTAACGAAGCAACGATCGATCGAATACCCTTGGCGGCTCCTGATAAGTACAACTGAACCGATACGACTTATCTGCTACGCCCGAAGCGCGATATCCGTTTTCACAACGTCTTGTCTCGCATAGTCGAAACCGAAGTCGCAATCTAACGCTGTTCCCGATTCGTCCCCCCGTAGTATCCCGTATCGGTCCCTTAAGCTTGAATCTGCGCATACGTCGCTATAGTCTCGAGTTCTGGGTGATCATTCGCAGCGGGATAACCTCCTCCAGCACCTTGTCAATTCAAAGCGCTTCCAATCGCACCTTTAAATAGGCCGTGATCCCTCGAGATTCACAGCGAGGTGTAGTTTGAAGTGCTTTGAACGACACCTTATAATATACACATGAGTCATCTACTTTGGAAATACTACTGGGAAAATG
The DNA here is from genome assembly GCF_022478715.1 of Daldinia decipiens. Classification (NCBI taxonomy): domain Eukaryota; kingdom Fungi; phylum Ascomycota; class Sordariomycetes; order Xylariales; family Hypoxylaceae; genus Daldinia; species Daldinia decipiens. The sequence continues at coordinate 1,319,026 of NW_026054545.1, forward strand.
ACGTCGACAAATTCTGTCGGCTACTGGCTCCGGCCAGCTATTCCCAGAACCCATCCAAGACTTCGGGTTCAGGAGTAGGTAATACTGGGGCATTCGGAAGTTCTCCACGAGGCACTACCAAGTCGCGCAAAGCGTCCGGCCTTGGCGTTTCCGTAATTGCGCCTAAGAATGTCGGTAGCAATCTCGGAAAGGGTGATATTAATAGTCGCGACTACTCGGGTTTGACTATTCTACTCCGAGCCGTTTCGTCGACATCTTCGAACGCCATTACCTTTGTCGAAGCCCTCCTCGACCATCCCGCGATCGATATCTACGTTCAAGATTACGAGAGCGGTTGGAATGCCTTACATAGAGCCCTATATAATGGAAATATTTCGATTGCGCGATTGCTACTTGATAAGGAACGTAAAGACTTGACAAGCTCTCTTGGGGGGGTTACTACTACTAGAGTGGGACAGCTAATCAAGACGAAGGACCATGAAGGAAATAGTCCTTTTGACGTATACAACGCTAGTATTGCCTTGCGAACCTTGAAAGTCTCGGAAGAGCGCGCGAGCCTGGAGGATGATGGCTCAGATAGTGATGAGGGTTCGGCAGGCGAGGACGCTAGGTAGGAAGGATATGGGCTAATTAGGTCTGAAGTCGTGCTTTGCTAACATTTCCTATAGGCATCATAGCAAATTTGCTGCTCTGGGTGAGGAGGTATTCACCTTTGGTAGCAATAATAACTTTTCCCTTGGTCTTGGCGATGAAGATGATCGCCAATTCCCAGAGCGCATCTATTTGAAACGCCCTGACCATTTAATTCAGCATTTCTATGATCAGTACCTCGAGGAAATCAAGCGCCAGTCGAACATAGAGGATTCAGTATCTCGCGATTTGTCACAGGTCCCAATTTTAATTCAGAATCGCCCCTTGATGATTCAAGATGTAGTGCTCTCTAAGCTACACAGTGCTGTCCTCACGACTGATCCCATCTCTAATTTGTACATATGCGGCATTGGGCGTGGTGGTCGTCTTGGCCTTGGCGACGAGAATACGAGGTTCAGTTTTATGCCTGTTCAGGGCGGCTTGTCCGACAAGAAGGTCGTTCAGATTTCACTAGGCCAAAATCATTCATTGGCCGTGACCAACACGGGAGAACTCTGGACTTGGGGGTCAAATACGTATTCACAGCTTGGGGTTCCTCTACCTGCACCGGTGAAACCTGATGAGGAACCAATAAGTACAACGCCTCGACAAGTATTTGGTCCATTGAAGAAGGAAATCATACTCGGGGCGGCGGCTTCTGCTATCCATTCCGTAGCACATACGGGGTCATCTTTGTTCTGCTGGGGGAAAAATGTTGGTCAACTTGCCTTGATGGATGCGGATTCTAGGTCTCTTGAGGTTCAGACGGTCCCTAGGAAAGTTGCCGCGACCCTCCTTTCGAGTCATTCTTCAATCGTCATGGTCTCGGCCATCGAGAAAGCTACATCTTGTCTTTTCGAGGACCATACCGTGTGTGTCTTCACGAGTTACGGCTATAACATGATCAAGTTCCCCACCTTTGATCCTTTCACGAGCTCGCCACTCCAACGCTCAGTGCAACTCTCTATGTCCTCCCGCTATGATCCTGGTCGCCGCGAGATCCATCAAATCACATCAGGCGGGGATACCATAGCTGCGGTTACGGGCAATGGAGACCTCTTTACCATGATAGTCAATCACAAGTACGATGGTAATCAGTCTGCTGCGTCCACGACTAATCCGTCGAAGATCAAGGACGCGGTGACAATACCGCAATGCATTTGGAGTTCCAAAAAAGACGGTGTTAGATCTGTTAGTGTCGGAGAAAATGGTTCTGTTATAATCTCTACACAGTCTGGTGCGGTCTGGCATCGCATCAAGCGAACAAAAGCCAAAGACACTAAAGCACCTACAACAGCAGGCTCTAACAAGCGGAAGGACTTCAAATTCCAGCGTGTTCCCTATATTACAGATATTGTTGCTGTTAGAAGTTCTGCTTTCGGTGCGTACGCCGCTGTCCGGAAGGATTGTGATGTGACACGGGAGCAACTTGAGATTGATGACCCAACATTGTGGGAGGACATTGCCCCTCTGTTTCCCCTGTCTGGATTTAGGGCTCTAAATTCTAAAGCGCGAGAAAATAAGGACACTTGGAAATTTCAGGACCCTGACGTGCTGAAAGGTCGAGTAGACTCGCTAGCATATGAGGTGTTGACGTCAACTGACCTTGAAGATGATCTTCAAGTACATCTCAAGAATTGGCATTTCCACCACGATAGTCTTGGCATGGTCGTTCGTGCCGCTGCATTCCCACATTTGGCAATTCCCGTACACTCCTGGCTCTTGTCAGCTAGAAGTCCGTTACTTCGGGCCGGATTACAGCAATTCAGAGAAACTGGAATTTCCGAGTTTTCAGATGTTCTAACTATCAGCGAACAGGACAATGTTGTGATTATAGAACTTACTGGCAGCGTCGATATAATCACACTGATGAATCTCATCGTTTATTTATATTGCGACAGAGTCATCCCTGCCTGGAACTTTACGCGGCAATCTAAACCCTTGGCATATAGATACCGCCAAATCCGCACAGAACTTATGAGACTGGCAACTGGACTTGGTATGGCCGACTTGGAAGCTGCTGTTAGGATCCAGAGCTCACCGCCACGTTCTATGAATAAAGACTTTCAGAAAGCTATCGAGGATGCAGCCTTTTTTGAAGATGGCGACGCCCTTTTAGAACTTGATGGTGATGAGATCCTTGTCCACAGCGACCTGCTCTGCCAAAGGTGTCCGTGGTTCCAAGGTCTTTTCAAAGGTCGTTCTCGTGGTATGTGGCTAGAAAGTCGTCGTGCAGAACAGAAAGATCACGACTATATTAAAATCGACCTGAAGCATATAGACCCGGAGATATTCCATTACGTACTTCAGCATCTATACGCCGATATTGGGGAAGATCTATTCGACGATGTTGCCGCGGAGAACCTTGATGACTTCTCCGAATTAGTTATGGAGGTTATGGGCATTGCTAATGAACTTATGCTCGATCGTCTATCACAAATCTGCCAGAAAGTTATTGGTCGTTTTGGTAAGTTATCTTCCCATTACCATATTCAAGGGAGATATTAATCTTAATAGTCAACACTCGGAATATTTCGAATCTACTAAATGCTATCAGCCCCTGTTCGGTTACTGAATTCAAGGATAAAGGATTGGAATACATCTGCCTCCAGATGGAATCAATGCTTGAAAATCAGTAAGTAACCCTAACAATTGAATCAATGAATCGAATTTCCCCAAAGACTTTGCTTTGAATATTCGACGACATCGCTCGCTATAGAGATTGTCTTTCATGGTATATATAGGTTGCTGGGTTGTGTTATTGGCTAGATCATCAAATTCGATATAGAAGATGAATTGTGATACTAATACATGGGCAGTCTCCTTGACGATCTCGACGAGGATCTTCTCTTAGAGCTAGATGAGGTCGTCAGGGATAATCAACTAGCCAGGTGTCCATTTGCGCGAAGTGGGAGAGCTGATTTACTACTCCACGAACGCAACCCCGAGCTAGCGCAAGACATTGATGAAGAGAGGCAGAGACGAGTGAAAGAGATGGCGTATAAGGTCATACAGAAAGAAGACGATAAAAAGCTATCAACATCGTTCAAGTCTCGTATTGGGAGCTTGGATGAATCTACCGTTGTTTCTCCCATGACAGACCGAAGTAGGAGAAAGCCAAAAGCAGTTCGAAACGAGCCTTTTACGCCTGAGCTTCGACCAAGAGACTCTCATGCAGACCTCATCTTTGCTATGGACGAAGAGGGGTCACCCAGCAGCACGACTCCTGTTTCTCCAAGTCCCCAACCGTTGCAACCCAGTGAGCAAACCGAATTGGACCAGTTATCAACGCTTCCTGGTCCTTGGAGGAATTCCAAAGGAAAATTTGTTGAAGATCGCATTACACCAAACTCCAGTACACAGGTTTCGACATCAAGACCCAGCCTATCCCCTACAACGTTACAGAATGGTCCTGCGAGGCATGTACCATCGGGAGGTAACCCATGGGGACCATCATCGCTGCCAACTTCACGGTTAGATCTGCGAGAAGTGTTAGCAGAGTCTCGACCAGTCCAATCAGCGTTGTCTGCTGAATTAGCGGCTGAGAGAAGAGAGGCAAGTAGCAAAGCCACTCCACAAAAGATGTCTCAAAAGGAGAGAAAAAGGCAATTGCAACAGCAAGTGGAGTTAGCAGCTCGGCAAGAGTCACAATCTCACCAATCGCCATCACCGTGGACGAAGGTTGGCGAAAAGAATGACTCGCCTTGGCAAAAGACCCCGCTTGCCTCGAAGACGCCCCCGACAGACATCCCGGAGCATTCGGCAGGTTTGTCGGCGGGTCCACCGAGACCAAAGCCACTTCTTGCTGCAGAGACATCGTCTAGCAAGTCCATACCACGGCGGACAGCATCTCCAGATACTAGATTTTCCGGTCAAAAACCCAACAGCGCAACACAGGTACCCATGCCTGCTACTCAATCTAAATCCCAGCAACTCACTCCGCACTCGAAGTCTTATATCAAACGAGCACCTAAACCGGACCAGGAGATGGGTCTCGGTCTTGCCGATATCATTGGAGAACAGCGGCGAGAACAGGAAAGTGTACGCGAAGCAGTCGCCAAACGTAGCCTTCAGGAGATTCAACAAGAGCAGGCGTTCCAGGAGTGGTGGGATCAGGAAAGCCGGCGGATGCAAGAAGAAGAAGCAAGACGAGCTGCACGCGAAGAAGGTAAAGAAAGGAAGAAGGAGCACAACAGCAGCCGAAGAAGCAATCGTAACAATAAGTCAAAAGCGGGTAGCAGTAATCGACCTAATAATAGTGGAGGCGGTAATAATGCCACTACTAAAGCTACAGAGGCAGGACCCAGCTCTAGCTCTAGAGGGCGAGGGCGCGGAAATAGGGGAAAGGCGGCATGATAGACCGTGGCGCATCGGATCAACTCAGAGTCAGAAGGCTACATATATATATATACGGAGTTCGGTAATAGCTTGTAACACATATCCTAAGCTGGTTTGAGCAAATAATTTGCTTTTTGTTAGCATTGTACATAAAGGGAAGCAAGAGTTAATGATCGTACCGTCATACGACTAGTATATACTTTGCGCAATTCTGCTCATCATGGGGGCCACTCGACGAAAAGCTGTTTAAAGTGGCTGTTAAAGACACCTCTCAAATCTAATAAAGATTTATATAAATCGATTCGGGATTTTTGATGATACCCTAAGAGATATTTCAGTTTTTCATCCGAACTCTTTAAGTAGAGGCATCGGTAGAGCCCTGTTTTAGACATCAGCTACTTACAGGATTGTTATACCCTTGAATATCTAATTCAGGGGATACACTAATATTTTGCCAGCCAATACTCATTTGTATCGTTCCATCATGAGATGAAAGTTAAAGCTACATTGAGATGATAAAGACGGTGTTTTGGAAAAACTTACTACCAGCTAGTCAGTGCCCGATAGGAGGTGTTTTATATATTAAAGGATGCCTTGAGCCCTCGAGGTTAGCATACCATAGCCCGAACCTGCAACCTTCACCAATATGTTGTCACAATCACTTAAATCTCGGCACCTATAAATGACTGGGAGTACCTTATACTTGAAGTTAGTTTCTTTGTTTGCTACAGTAGAGTACAATGAGTTCTTAGAATGAATAACTGGTAACGATTCTTACAGGATGTGATATGGGGCACTGTGAGCTATAATGACCAGCACACAGTATAGGCAAAAGTACCTAAGGTAAGTAGTGTAAGGTTTAGACAGATAAAAAAATTTTAAGAAAATTAGGACATTTCGATTTTGTTTGCTCAAGTTACCCATTCTATAGTAATATGTCGCGGATCATGGGCGGCTCATATTGCTACGGCGCCCATTTACAATTTAATTCCTTGTCTCTTTGACAGGTAGATATCATGAGTTTCGCAACTATGAATAATGAGATTGTAAAATTGGTGTAATAAAGTAGTGCATTGTGATGGTGCCGTTCTTTGTGTCTATATTAATACCTAGGAATGCTATCTCCATTCCAACTTCTGATATTTTTATCTAGACACCTTTCAAGCTTTCAGACTCTTATTTTCTAGCCTACTGATTTATAATTCCACAATAAATTACTAGTACTTGATATTAACCATTAATTGTGTTATTTTCAAACAAATTGTACCCTAATCCATTTACTGATCACCAAAACCAAAACCTAGAGAACTTTTTACTACAATGGATCATGCGAATCTTGTTAAGAACAAATCGGCAGCAGGCTATTTCGGGAATCTTCCCATCGAGTTGATTCAAGACATTATGTGCCGTCTTCACTGGAAGAATCTTAAAAAGATGATTCTGCTATCATCGCCATTCCTTTCAGTGTTCCAAGGGGCCCAAGATACCATCCTCTACAACGTTGGTGCCAATGAAATGGGCGCCGATGTTTTTGAAGCTGCCTTAGTTCGGTATGCCTGTACAGTTCCAGCTTTAAGGAACTCTCTAGATATCGAAGTGAAGTCCCGGACGCGTCCCATTGACACCACGCTTTTTTTCAACGGCACTGAAAGGATCTTCAACACTAGCAGGTTCCGTATGCCAGCAAAAGCATTCACGATAGAAGTCTTCCGCGAAATCATGTCTTTCCACGAGAAAGTAGCAGTAATCATGAAGGTTTATGAAAAGTGGCTACTGGAAAGCCATGCGGCGTTCGATGGTTATTATATGGATTGGGTAACCGATCGTACGCCTCGAGAAAAAGACCGCCCGCCCATAGCTGTATACACAGTGGATATAGCTAGGCTCCTGTACCCGGACGACTACAAAGAAGCCCTTAGGACTCCGTTTGTAGTCAAATTCGAAGCCTGCCGGGCAGACTGGGTAATTGTGGAACATCAACCAAACCACGACCCTCCTTTTGCAGTCTCCGGTCAAAGTCTTGAGGAATCTCAGGACAATCTTTTCCGCACGATGAACTCCTCAGCAACATGATACCAAATACGGCTGTCTTGGAGTCAATGTATAGCAGGTCATTTGTAGGTTGTTGCTCTTATCATGGCATCAGATCGCAGCAGTAATAGAGCCTCGGGGTTTGAACACAATAGCGATAAAGACTTGGTATGGCGAGAATGACAGAGAATGCGACTTATCATATTTTGTTAACCTTGTTTACCTCGTTTTCAACCAAAGAAATATGTCGAAGTTCGGATTGGTTTTCTTACTCTCCCCTAGGTGCTTTATAGATCGCTATATAACGTGTTATACTATTGCAATACCTATGTCAGAGCACATAATTGATTTTATTACCATTTGTTCGTAATAATATATTTTGAGCTGTTTTACGGATCGCTTTGACTGTGGTGAAACCCAAGTTTAGGAAAGATGCCAATTGTCGTATGATCATAGGAGCGACGATTGCAGCGGAGTTATTGAGAAGCCCCCCTCTCGGAAACCTACCTCCTATGAGGATGAATTGTGCCCCTCTTCGTCCACGAACATGAACCATGTGGTGGGCGAGTGATAATGATTGTTTTTTGACAGATTATATTACTCAGCGCAATATGCGCTATGTATCAGTTAATGTGATGGTGAAATCGATTGGGCTGTATCAGTCAGACTTCTGATGGCGGCATAAGTTGCGATCATCCTGGCTACCTTGATGGACCTGTCGGGTTCTGGAGCTGTCGTCATTTAGTCCTGGATAGGACAACGAATGTATCGATATACATACATATAACCTCTTGAGGATTAGTATATATTTCCTTTACTATAGCCTTTTTGTTTCTTGTTTCTTTTACTACATAGCGGTGTGTTTTGTAGAGCTCTGGGCGAACTGCCCAATAAGCTCTCATCATAAAGTACCCCTGAAACTAGAGCAGTGTAGTCTAGCCTATTCAACAGCCTGGGACGTATTTATTATATTCCAATTTAGTACATAAATCGAACTCACATATTTTTTAAGTGTCCTAGAATTGGGTCCAGCTTAGGTACGTGATGCAATAGCCTACTTAACGACCCATCCCTTAGATCAGAGAAGTATTAGAGAAGTTGATCACCTAAACGCTACGGGTTTGCCGTTCGGAAAAGGAGGCACTTTCACGAGTTTCCACTTTCTGTAACGCAATTAATACAACTCTAGTGCACATCAGGCATCAATATCGAAACCTCGAGCTTTCTCTAGCCACAATTTTCATTTAGTCTCAGCTTCGTATATCCAGTCACGAAGAAATGCCAAGACCGCACAGCCACAACACTGGCTACTTGCATTGCAGCTGTGTGCCGAGTATCCGTATTATATACACCGCAAGTCAAATCACGTTCGTTTGCCAACGTGTACCGATACGTGCGGTGAGTGTAGTATGATTCAGGTTCCATGGGACTGAGTATGGACAAAGACTTAATCATTCAGACTGGAGGCTGTGTATGCACACGTCAGACCAAGTGGCACAGCCGAGTCAGCTAGAAGTTAGAGGGTACTTCATAGGTGTTTGCTAGCACTAACATGATATTGATATATTAATATAACTATGCTCTATCCCTCTTCCCCCTTGGACTTTCTCACATCTGCCATACCGACCCGACTTACAACATATACATTTTCGTCAAAAGCTAACTGGATCGACTGAATCCCCACATATCAACATGGATCCGCGTTACGGCAACCAGGGTGAGGCTTCTTCCTACTATGGCGGCCAGCCCAACTCTCAATATCCTTCCTATGGACAGCAAGAGCACGGGCAACAAGGATACGGACAGCAAGGGTACGGACAGCCTAGCAATCCTCAATACGGCAACGCATACGGCTCTGGTCCTGGAGATCGGTACGGTGAACGCCAGCATGAAGGGCCTTATCAATCCGGTCCCCCAAATGCCGGCCCGGGTGAAGACGGAGAGCGCGGTCTGATGGGAGGACTTGCTGGTGCCGCCGCCGGCGCTTATGGTGGACATAAAATGGGCCATGGAGTCATCGGAGCTATCGGTGGCGCTATAGCTGGTCACAAACTAGAGGACTTCGTCCATGATCGCAAGGAAAAGAAGGAAGAAGAAAAGCTACATCACCAGGTTTCATCACCGCCGCCTGCTTATTCGAATTCTCACCATGGTGATCACGGAGGACGTCATTCTCCAAGCCGAGACAGGTCGATTGGAAACTATGCCGGCAACTTTTCCGCCTCGTCGCATGATATACATCTCGAAGGAGACTACGACCTCCGCGCAAATTGCTCACGCCGAGGAGGAGGAAGCAACGTCAGCATCCTAAACCTGAACGAAATTCTTAGCAACAACGACGGTAATTTCTGCTGGGCAAGTGGAGGGTCTGGTTCCAGCACCGTCACCGTACAGCAGGGTGATACCTTGAGGGAGATTGCCCGACGGTGCAACTGTAGCTTCGAGGACATCGCTAGAAGGAACAATATTGCCAACCCAGACATGATCTACCCGGGACAAACGCTGCAAGTGCCGGGCCGGGCAACCGGAAATTTCAGCGCTTCGGCTCGGGACATCCATCTCGTCGACGGCGGACGGATCCTAGAGGCGGAGCTGGTAGATACCAGAGGCCAGTGGCATCGACGCCGGATTAACTTGGACGAGCGCATCGGAAACTCGGATGGACACTTGCGCTTCGTCTAAGAGGGATGACTGACTGGACTGATGATTATGCCAAAAATAAACTGGAAGACTTATGATTAAGAAAAATTAGTATGCGTCTTACTATGGGAATGAAACTCTTTAGATACCTACCTAGGTAGCCAGCGCGTTTACTGCTGTTAATATTAATCGTTGGTGATATCTCTTATGCTGGGCATATACCTAACCTACATAATTAGATAGCCACTGAATAAATCCTCGCCAAGACTACCCTACATCACTAGGTTACGACCTATAGAAGCGTTTACTCCTATAAGACAAGCCAGGGTAGTCAGGTGACCTGCAAATAATTACCCAAATAAGCTGCCAGTAAGTTATATCTTCCATTCCTTCAACTTCACAGCCCCCGCACGCTGCCTCACATATAAACACGTCACCAGATGCTTCAATATGCCTTCAGAAGCTCAGCCCATCCCGTATATTCACCTCCTCTGCATGCATGAATCGGCCTCGGATGCCTTCATCCGAGTGCTAGAAGAGTATGGAATTGATCAGTCCTTGCTTAACTACACAGTCTATAATACGCTCCTGTCTGACCTGCCACCATCCCTGAATTTCGATTTGGTAGTGTCACCGGCAAATTCATATGCCCTTCTAGACGGTGGCTTCGATGATGCGATATCGCGGGCCTTCAGCCCCAAAACGGATTATCACGCTCTTACACGCGTTGCACAGAAAGAGCTATACCGTCTGCATAGCGGCTATCTCCCGCCTGGCTCGTGCTGTATCGTCAAAATGCCAGAGTCGTTCCGTGGGACGTTGAGGTACCACGACGGGAACGGCTGGGGTTGTCGCTATCTGGCTCTGTGTCCCACCATGCGTGTTCCCATCCGCAGCGATTGGGACAGAGACGTTGTCTACGAGTGTATCTGGAGCTTGTTGAATGCGATCGAGCAGCATAATAGATACGCAACGGAGGAGGGTAGTAGTACCGGCTCAGCGAAGATAGAATCTATCTTGATGACACCGTTAGGCACTGGGACTGGAGGTATCAGCGACGACAAATGGGCAAAGCAGACGGTCCTGGCCATCAAACATTTCATCGATGCGAAGCAGCATCCTGAGAAATGGTCTGCGATGAGCTGGAGCGAAACCGGGAAGATTGATATACAGTTATTGAAAACTCAGAGCCCGAAAGTATTAGCACAGTATTACCAACGCTAGGTTTACGGCTATCAATATAAGTTGTGGACTTAGGTGTTGACGTAAAGTATTTAGGAAAAGAATATATACGAGCGGTCATTACACGCCGAGAGCGTGGGCATAACGTTGATGGCATGTGGTAAATGGCTGCACGAGTTCCCAATAGTATCAAGTTTAAGTATCTTAGATTATACCTCCGCCAGAGTCATATGATATACAAACCGTGGGTTAGCCCATCTTGAGGTCATTGATTGACTGTAACCTTTTCACATCCATAAAGCCATTTTGACCCCTATTCAAATTGCCTTAACCTGCCTCTGGATCTTGGGGATTTGTCTCGTGAACTTTGCGGGATCATCCCTGGCACCCCCTTTCCAGTACTCGTACTCGATCCACTGCAGCATCAGGAATTAGCATATTCTTTTTTTTTATAGAATTCTCGGCGGATAATGAAGCACCCGAAGCTACGTTAAGAGCATGATACTCCAACAAGCGCTGGAAAGAGGAACAAGTGACTCCAGATGCTACTTACCGCGCTCTCGGGCATTTGCTCCTCCATAGCGGCCATCTAATTACCTACCTAGGTCTGGGGAAAGCGGTATTACACCCGTTTCTAGAACATACTGATCCCAAAGCTTGACTAGCTCCTTTAACCTTTCAAGCTCTTGTTCCGCGAGGTCGTGTACTTCACCGGGATCCTTCGCGAGGTTGTAGAGTTGCCATCTCTCGAAACGAGTTAGGCCTTTTCCCCGGCATCATAGTAACTGTGTAAGGGGTAGATCTTGTTTGTCTAAGTCTGAATCACGGATACAAAACGGGGTTTAGTGTCATAGCAATTCTTATTGGATATCATCTATAAGATCCCGCTTAATAACGGAAATAGATTCGGCCCCGTGTTCTAGTCTAGAACCCCTGAAGCTTCCCCGCAAACTCTAAGACCAGGGGTCTTCTTGGACGCTCGGCTGTCGGTCGCCTAAGGCCTTAAGTGGAGGCGGAGAACTCCCAGATGGTACCACTTGACTGGTTGATCGCGGCTGATGTTCCAACCTCCTGGTTACATTATTTTACCAATTTGTTGAGGTTCAGGTCTCGCGTAGTTATAATCTTATAAGTTATAACAGCTGGATTTATTAACCGAGGCAGTCTAGTATTGTTCTTGAATAAAATTGGGATTAAAAGGGCAAAAAATCCCCAGGATGTCATGGATGAAATACAGCCCTTACTTCGAAGATCCAGTGAAGACGAGCGGCCACTATCTATCACGATAAAAATGACAGATATGGTATTTAGGGAAGATCAGGGCCTATTGGCTAGATTCGGTAGTCTGTATGGGTGGGTTTCTGTTCGGATATGACAGCGAATCTAAGTGCAGGCTATTAACTGGAAAAACATTATAGGGGGTGTTTTGACGATGGCCTCTTTTCAGTCCGACTATCGGTACGGAAGCGGTGACAAGACATATACGAATTCGCTTTCAGTGGGCCTTCAATAACTAGGCGGCTTCTTGGCTTGCTTTATTACTTGGCCTCTAACTGACAAATTTGGACGGAAGAAATCGTTAATGATATCTTCGTTCGTATTCTGCATCGGTGCTGTAATCTAGACTATGAATAGGTACGCACTCACTTGCGGCGTTTTATGTTGCAAGAGTGATCTCTGGGCTTGGACTTGGCGTAGCTACAGTTGCTATACCAATGTTCAATAGTGAAATGATGCCGAAATAGATGCGTGGTCAGGTTTGATAATTCTTCCAGGGGTTCTATACATTTGTAAGTATCTTCGTACATACCAAAGATGCATCTGTCTAATACCTAGGTATTCATAGAGGATATTCGTATTGTATTGGGTGGGCTACGGTGTGGCCAGGGGCCTTTCGTCAACCAATCCCTCCTATTAACGGCTATATTTGGAGCGGTGAAAGTTGTAGCCTGTGGCGTCTTTGTCTTATTCTTCTCGGAACGCCTTTTTCGACGTCAGGTCTTGATTTGCTGTGCTGCCTTCATGGCTGCTTGTCAAATAACTACGGTCGCCGTCGTAAAGTCCTTCCCGGCCCCGAAAGAAGGGGGGAATACTATAGCCCCATCCGGTATTGCTACCGTCGCTCTCATTTACTTATTTGTTATCACATATAACTTTAGCTAGAGACAGGCTGCTCTAAGATATTTCAGGAGGGTCATCCTATGAAGCGTACCATATCAAGTTTCCAGCCCTGCCAAGTCATCAGCAAGTCATATTTAAATACTAGTTACCAATGGACCATTTCGGCTCATTACTTACCGAATATTACCTGAATCCAAGTTTTGAGGTTTACCCATTCATTTTAACCGGGTGTATTTCTGGGGTAGAAAATGCGGGGGATCGTGCTAACATAATAACTATCTCCGAATGTTAATCATATTCATCTATGGATAGTGAAACCCTCCCGAGTGAGGCCAATCTATAGAGTACGTCCGATTAGAGTATAAAGTGTTTACATATACACCCAACACCAGCGAGATGATGGCTCGCATGACTAAAGTTGTCATGCTGTGTGCATTTGCCTCACTTTCTTTAGGAGCTCAGCTGCATGCACATAATTCAACGTACTACAATCCCATCCTACCGGGATTCCACCCGGATCCGAGTTGCATATTTGTTCCTGAATGGGATGATACGTTCTTCTGTGCGTCTTCGAGTTTCAACGCTTTCCCTGGTATTCCCTTGCACGCAAGCAAAGATCTTCAAAACTGGAAACTTATTGGTAAGTCATTTACTAAGCTTCGATGAATTAGACGGAAATAACTGTTATAGGTCACGTCTTAAATAGGCGAGGACAACTGCCTCGCCTAGCGGAAACAAACAGATCAACAAGGTGAGAGACTTAATAGACGGTATGGAGCCCGAATCTAACCTGCCACAGCGGCATTTGGGCGCCGACCCTGAGGTTCTACGAGGGCATATTTTGGCTAGTAACAACTCTCGTAGACGACGACCGCGCTGCAGAAGATGCATCAAGATGGGACAACGTATGAATTACTCTCAGGTTCCTGAAGCCGGTAGCTGAGATCACTCCAGGTGATATTCAAGTCCGAAAATCCGTATGATCCTTCTATATGGTCAGAGGCCGTCCATTTCGACTTCGAAGGCTACGATACTTCACCCGTATGGGACTCGGACGGAAAAGTGTACATCGTTGGTGGACATGCCTGGAGAGTCTTGTGCGTGTGAAAAGCGTCTGGTCATGGGAAAAGCTAACACGGTATACGATAGTCCTGGCATTCTCTTAGCTGAGGCTAACTTGGAAACTGGTGAAGTAGGACAATGGGAAACTATATGGAACGGCACTGGTGGCACGGTAGGTGCAATTCCTTCGAAAAAGAATACCCATGATCAAGTCCTAATGATGGTTCCAGGCACCAGAGGGTCCTCACATATACCTTAAGGACGAGTGGTATTATTTACTAGCTGCTGAAGGTCAGTGTCTTAGGGGCATTGCATATCCGACATATTGAATACCTACTGATATGCCATGATTGTAACAGGGGGTACGGGTGTGGATCACATGGTAACAATGGCAAGATCGAAAAGCATACATGGGCCTTATGAAGTAAACCCTGCGAACCCAGTGCTCACGAACGCCAATACAACGAACTATTGTAAGTGGGACCTAGGACATATAAAGCATCTACAACTTTCTAACGTCCTTAGTTCAAACTGTTGGCCACGCAGATCTATTCCAAGATGGTTCTGGCAATTGGTAAGCGGCTACATCGAGTGTATCTAGAGGAGAGTAAAGCTTCGAGACTTACTGTTCATTCAAGGTGGGGCGTTGCGCTTTCAACTCGATCCGGTCCTGAATACCTTTACTATCCAAGTATGTCACACCAAGAGTTCCTTTCCACCCCTTTTAACTCGCCTCTAGTGGCAGTATCCTCGTAAGAAGTAATGATTGACCCTCGTTGTTCTAGTGGGTCGAGAAACTAATATGGTGCCAGTCACCTGGCCTAACAACGAGTTTCCAGTTTGGTCTCATTTGAATGGTGAGATGAGTGGATGGGCACTTCCTGAGGAAGGTACTGGAATTGATGGACCTGGGTAAGTGTCCGGTCTCTTCGCCTACGATTTTCACCTTTAACAATCATAGTCCGATTATCACGGAAGGGGATGTCATCGACTTCGAGCCGGAATCAATACTGCCCGCACACTTCACGCATTGGAGATTCCCTATTCTCGAATCATATACTATATCACCACAGGGTCATCCCAATACTCTACGATTGAGCCCATCCAAGTTAAATCTTACGGCACTTAACGGGAACTACGCTGGTCCTAATGGTCAGACGTTTGTTGGGCGGCGTCAACAAGATACACTATTTACATATAGCGTCAATGTTGACTTTTCCCCGACTTCTCTTGAGGAAGAGGCAGGCGTCTCAGTTTTCTTAACACAGAACCATCATCTAGACCTCGGTATTGTCATGCTTCCAGCGAATAGCAGTACTACAACATTCCCTGGCCTAATTCACTCGACGAACTCATCGGGACTAATACCTCACCTGAGGTATCGTGGTATTTCTTACATACCAGTGCCAGACGAAATTATAATCCCAGTACCAGAGACCTGGTCCGGCAAGGAGTTGAGATTGGAGATAAAAGCGTATAACATGACCCATTACTCCATGTCAGCCGGACCAGCCGATGCGCTTTCAGAGACGCGGACTGTCCTTGATGTATCAAATGCTGCTGTTAGCTGGGGGTTCACAGGTAAGACTGACAATCATCCTTTTTTATCGCTCGGTACTAATGGTGTTTAGGTGTCATCCTTGGTATTTACTGTACTAGCAACGGCTACGAGGGAGACACGCCGGCGTATTTTTCCAAGTGGAGATACATTCCACAGGGACAATTCAGGAATTAAACGGGGATAAGAAATCTAGAGGAGTGAATTAGAACTCATGTAGATGAAACGGGCTTTACATACATGCTCTTGAAAATAAAGATACCTAATATGATGATCACAAGCCTTGGAAGTTATAATTATTAGCCAATAATTATTATGAGTCCTGCAAAAATTACTTGTTGTTCCATAGATTTGATATATGTACAGCGTTAGTTCACTCTTATTCGTTATATATCTAGACTTTGATTTGAGTTGGAAAAGGGAAAGAAGGCAATCTGAGATTATGAACGAAAGGAAGCCCTTAACTTTCGAATGTATGCTGTAAAGCAATACACCCTTAAGTTGATTCCTAATACGTACATATCGTTATAATAGGGAACTGTAACAAAGGATTCACGTGTTCGAAAATAGGTATGGCCCCCACTTTGATTACCTAATAGCATTTAGCCTCACTTGCCTTTCCTCCGACATGTTTGTCAATGTGGAGACATTCTTCCATTGTTCAAACTCAAGAAATCAACCACCATATTTACCTACCTACCTAAATTATAAACAATTCACGTCATTCCTCTGTCTTTTCTTATCTAATCTTAGAGGTTCCAAGGCTCCCCCCCTGCCGCGAAATTTTAATACTATATCGCCTTTCGAGTCCCGCGTTATTCGAACCGTACCGTCGCAATGGCCGATATCGCCAGCCTCGAAGAAGACATCAAGCAATACCGAGAGCAGGTGGGTTAGCTAATGTGAACTGTCGCCTACTCCACATGCAGATATAACTGACGAGATCAACAGCTTGATGTCGTCTATGCTGGTTTAAAAGATGATCCTAGTAATGCAGAGCTCCTTGCTCTCAAGTCTGAGTTAGATGATGCGCTCGCGCTATTGAACGAAACCCTTGCTGAATTAAAGCCGACCAAGGCACCTCTGCAGCCGAAAGACCCATCCCCACCACCGGCCCAGGAGAAATGGTCGCGAGAGAATCATCCGGCATTCAAGAAGAGCGCCCCCGCTGAGGAGAAGGAGGGCGACACAGGTTTGGTGAACTACAAAGTCAATGATACCGTAATGGCGAAATGGGTATCCGGCGACAAAGCATTCTACCCTGCGCGCATTACGTCTATCACTGGTTCCTCTACAGCTCCAATTTACGTCGTCAAGTTCAAAAGCTACGATACCACCGAGCAGTTACGCGCGAAGGATATACGCCCCATCGCACAGAAGAGAAAGGCTGACGGGACCCCCGTCAACAGCGCCAGCCCGTTCCCAGCCCCATCCCAGCCAGCAGCACCTTCAACCTCGTCCAATCCCGGCGTCATATCCGCTGCCGCTAGCATAAATCCCGACCTGGCACAAAAGAATCGGGAGGAGGCGTCGAAGAATGCTGGTGACGGGAAGCCCAAGGCCAAAAAGATTAAGGCGACCAAAGAGCTCGAGGCTGGCAAGAGCAAGTGGCAAGAGTTCAACACAAAGTCGAAATTCGCTAAAGCGCACAAAACTAAGAAGGATAGCATGTTTCGTACGCCTGAAGGTGTACACGGTCGAGGTCAGTTTTCGATTATAGTCGCGTTAATCTGAAAGCTAACTTTCTTTGTAGTCGGTTTCACCGGCTCGGGCCAGGCTATGCGGAAAGATCCTACAAGGAGCCGCCACATCTACCAAGCCAATGAGGAATTGGACTAATATCAGTTACAGGTGGCCATCGTTGCGTAGAATGTTGTATAGTTTACGTTTCATCTGGAAAGGTCGGAATTAGGAATGGAGGTTCTACAGGCTTTGATCCCCTTTGTCCCTAATTAGGTTCTATGGATGCTAACGTAGCCCCTGGACTAGACGCTCTATTTAGCGCATCGGCTCCTGTAACCGAGCTCTGAGCATCAATATACGAATTTTTACATGGAGAGTTTTGCTGCCGCAATGACCCCAATACTAAATTATGGACTGATTTGCTAAAGTTTCGTAATGGCAGGAACCGAAACGGCCCGCTCCCTGATACTTGGTGCGTCAGACGCAGTCAGTACATGTAGAAATATGGGCGACTTAGTATCAAAAACAACCTCAATGTAGACGGGAGCCGAATTTTATCGCTTCGAGCTTGTCGTAGATGTGGGCTATGCCGAAGTGGCTTGTTGGCACATGGTACAATAACTTTAGGTACTATAACTAGTTAAAGTGTTATAAGCCCACCTTCGACCCTACTAGCCTAGCAATATCCATGAAGGCCTGAGCTCTCTCACTATCAGGCTCCGAAACTACGGTTGGCTTCCCCTTCTGGCCGTCATCTCCGACATTCTGATGCAATGGAATATCGCCGAGTAGATCGATGGAATATTCTGTGCAAACTTCCTTAACACGCTCGCCAGATCCGAAGACTGCCGTATCGTGGTGGCAGTGTGGGCAATTAAATAGTGACATATTTTGTACTAGGCCGAGCAAGGGCACATTCATCTTTTTAAACATGTTGATCCCCTTTACCGCATCCTTTACTGCTAGAGTATGTGGCGTGGTTATAATGATAGAGCCTAGATGTAGTCTTAGCACATCTTGAGCTCCTAGGTATTATATGGAAACTTTGTATGCTCACCGTCAAGTATGATTTGCTGTGTAATACTGAGTTGTGTATCTCCTGTGCCGGGTGGTAGATCGAGTACTAGAACGTCCAGACCACCCCAGTCAACCTCGTGAAGTAGTTGCTGTAAGGCCTTCATTACCATAAGGCCCCGCCACACGACAGGCGCATCCTCACCAACTAGATAACCCATAGACATAGTCTTGACACCATAATTGGACATGGGTAATAATTGGTTATCTATATTTCTAGAAGTTAGTGTTCCTCCGAACTAGTGAAAGGAACCGTAAAGAGTTTTGAGATTAGAACTGCATACTAGGTGATAACCGCGGCTCTCCGCTCAAGTTGAAGAGCGTAGGTATAGAGGGTCCGAAGATATCGGTGTCGAGGATCCCGGAGCGGTAACCCATCCTTGCGAAAGCTAGAGACAGATTCGCTGCCAAGGATAGTCAGTGGATGCTAAGCTCGGCTAAGAGAACATCGAAGACTAACCGGCGACAGTACTCTTGCCTACACCACCCTTGGCAGATGATACAGCGACCACTTTTGCGACATCTTTGATCTTGCGCCGCTCTGGGAGCCCACGCTGCATGCGAGGGATCGAGCCCGTTCGGGGTAGGCCCTGGGACTTATGATAAGCGTGCTGGTCTACTGTATAGAAGGGGGAAAATAACACACTAGGGGATTCTCATGACTGAGATAGCGGAGGGTTTGGTGAAAAAAGCGGCGTTGGATGGTGGCCATTATATAAAATGATTGTTATATCTTAAGTGATCGACCAAGTAATTCAAATAAGAGAACTACCACACATTGTGTGAAGAAGTGCAATATTAATTATATCAATTATATCAATTATA
The DNA here is from genome assembly GCF_022478715.1 of Daldinia decipiens. Taxonomy (NCBI): domain Eukaryota; kingdom Fungi; phylum Ascomycota; class Sordariomycetes; order Xylariales; family Hypoxylaceae; genus Daldinia; species Daldinia decipiens. The sequence goes on from NW_026054545.1 coordinate 1,338,170, forward strand.
TTGATCATGTACCCATTTACTCATTAATAAGCATGAGAAATAAGTCTCATTGAAGAAGAATGAGGTTTGCATTACGTGACTTCTAATTCTTCATGCATTTTGCTCTTTTTAGATGCATTTTGTAAGATTATCATAAGTGACCTCAGTGGAAGCTTGAAATTGAATTGATTACCTAAATCCCTAACCTAGGTTATTTGCTAAGATCTTGGTTGAGTTTTGGGGGATCTTCGTACCTACCCGCTAACTTTAGATACCTAGGTACCTATACTAATCCACTAACCTAACCTAAACAGATACTGCCGGTTCCTACCGCTAAAATTTTCAGAACTTTCTTGTCGCAGTCGTGGGGCCGATGTATAAATGCCTTTTTTTTTTTTTTACTCACTATTAGACAACCCATTTCTGGTGATAGTGCAATGTCTAAGGCAAAGGGGCGCGCGCGGCAGTTTGCCGAATGGGTAGAGCAACCAGTCAAAGGTATGAGATATACATGTTTTATTCAATTACCACGTATTAAATACAGCTAACACTTGCCGCTTCGTGCAGACTTCGATCCTGAAGTAGAAGTCCCAGACGAGGACGATACCAGTGGAAGCGAAGATAGCGTAGATGAAAACGCTGGTACAGAACACTATGTCGCCGTAAGGTAAGATAGTTTGTGAAAATGGTAAAAAAAATTTTTGGATATAAGCTGAACTATTTTACAGCAAAAGCAAGCTTCGTCGCAGAGACCCCGTCGCGCTAGGACCCCAATACCGGGGTGCTCCCGTGAGTCGAGAAGCCCTCGATAACGAAGAGGATGACGACGAGAGCGAAGAGGATGAGGAAGGCGATGAAGACGACGAATTGGAAGGTTTTGATGATCCCGATACGGCCGATCTCGAAGTTGATCAAGACGATCAAGACGATGCGGAGATCGACAGCGATAATGCTTTCGATGAGACCGACGAACAGAAATTCAAAGATTTTGTGTTTAGAGGAAGCTCTCAGGCTATGCCAAAGAAAGGCAAGAGAGCCGCAAGACCTACTGCTGCGGACTATATGGTATCTGACGAGGAAGATGACGACAGCGATGGGGCAGAACTTGATGGGGAAGACTCTGAGGATATCGATGATGACGAGGATGTTTCCGACGAGGAGGGAATTGGCGGTTTCATAGATGACGAGGCGGAAGAGGACGAGGACGAAGATGATGACGACGAAGTGGACGAAGAGATGGATGGTAGCGACGAAGGGTTGGATGAGCAGGAAGAGGATGACGATCCTAAAGATGCAGCACAGGCCAATGGGGCGAGTCGTGCAACAATTCAAGAGATGATGAATGCTGGCCAGCGCAGTGTGGCTAGTACTTTATCAACAGCGGCTCAAAAAGATGTTGCAAAAGGGAAGGCGGTTCGACAACAGCGAAAGGCCTTTGATGCACTTCTCAATATCCGTATACGACTGCAAAAGTCACTCGTCGCAGTCAACTCATTCAGTACTATTGAGGAACTAGGGGGTCAATCTGAACCATACGAAGCAGCTGAAGCAGCGGCGCTAAAGCTATGGAATGCAATTGATGGGTTCCGCACGAGTATACAGTCCGACTCGTCAGGAAAGACAGGCCAAAAAAGGAAGCGAGTTGCCGATATAGATACGTCCAGTCAAGACATATGGGAAAATATGGAGATGATTGAGCAACGCGCAATTATCCGACGCAGGGCGGTTCTGGAGAAGTGGTCGCATAGCGCCCGGAATATAAGGATGATGGATAGGTCATCGCGCAAATTTACCAATACGGCAGAGAAATCCCTGACTACGAGGTTGGATGAAGAGCTTGATGCACCGGAACGACTCATCAAACGGACCCAGACACCACGATCGTGCGCTCCGGCACAAATCGCAAAGAAAATTAATGAAGATGCAGCTATCTACGACGATGCGGATTTCTACCAGCTACTATTAAAGGAGCTTGTTGACCAACGTTCTGGAGATACGTCCGGCGCCCCGGGTGGCCCCGCAGCAACGATCCGGTTCGCCGCCGTAAAGGAAGCGAAGGCGAAGCGGCATGTGGATACTAAGGCTAGCAAGGGCCGAAAGATGCGGTTCAACGTCCATGATAAACTACAGAACTTTATGGCACCGGAAGATCGCCGAAGCTGGGAGCAAAACGCGATCGATCGCTTCTTTGGGACTCTATTCGGCCAAAAACTGGTGCTGAACGAGGACGAAGACGATGATAAGGAGGCTTCCGATGAGGAAATGGGCGGCGCGCCGATTGACGATGGAGGCATTCGACTATTTAGAGATTAATTTGAAAGATTCTGATATCTATTCAGACTGCCTGATAATTTATGGAAGAATGGCAGGATAATGATTGAAATAAGTATCGTTGCATATGTTTCCAAAAAAGGATATTCAGAAGCTCGTATTGCGCTCTTAAGAGTAACCCGACGATGCGCCGAGATTGACATCCGACCCCGTATTCTAACGATACGAACACAGGGTGAACTAGGGTGATAAAAATCATAAATAACCTTTTCCGGTCTTAATAACTGCTTTTCTAACTATTCTCTATGCTTCACTTTTTTACAATTTAATGCGGCCGTAAATTGATATTTCTAACTACGCAAAGTCGACAGTTTGGGTTTGAAGCCTAAGGCCTAAGAGAACCGCCTCTAGCCATCCACAGACCAAGGATGAATAACCCTGTAGGTGAGGACATTCTTGGAATCTAGATGGCGATCATGACGTGGAGCCTTCAACGGAGTTCAAGTTACGATTCACTAATGTTATTTCTTAGGTGCACCTCCTCCTCATCCGTTCTTGGGTGTGTATAGTGACAATGCGCAAAAAGAATTTCATTCGAAACACACCACCAAAAAGGTCCTAACAGGCACTGTCAGTCTTGAAATTATCTCTATCGTGCCGATTGCGATAGAGCGCCAGTTACGCTAAAGAATCCCAACACGAGCAACGTTGGATGTATCGTTACACCATGGAGAACGAATAACCCAATCGCAACCCAGGCCTTAGGTGCTATGTGCCTGTCGTGGTTCTCATGATACAACAAAGGTCAGTATGTATAATTAACACTCGTGTTTGCTCTAGTCGCTTTAGCAAGACGTCGATGGTTACTTCTCATACCAAGACTCTTCATAGGAGACATACGCAGAGCATGGTTCCATCGTCCATCGTCCATCTACTTGACTCTATGCATCGGCGCCGAGCATGTGCAGTGCGTATACAACGCCAAGTTTCGTCGAAACAACCAGTCCATTTCACGAATCCAAGGTGCTAAGAGAAAGACTACTACTAACGGAGATAGGGGTGAACGGCGCGTAAGAACAATATTCGCGCAGAACCGGAGATTACTCGCTGCGTAGCCCTGCGACGGGCGCGTCACAAGCTAGAACACCTCAGCGAAGATGGATTCGAATACCGACGACGGCTGATAAGCCTGGATACGTTACGTGGTTCAGTTACCTGGCTCGAGCATATGCAGCTGTCACCCGCATATCGACCACCTGTATGTATGACCAGCATACAGTAATGCAGTGAGGAAAGTTGGAGTTGAAGTCGTGGCCCGAATCAGCAGCTTTTCCGGAGAGCTTCAATTTGGCCATCACCACCAGAATCTCGCGGGATTCCTTAGGGTGGTTTACAACATTTTATCACGTCCCTGGTCGGTGCTTCTTCGGCGTCGACGAGCTTCCCGTTTCGGATAAAAATAAAAATATACTCAAGATAAAAAAAAAAAAAAAAAAAAAAAGGAAAAAAAGTCTCCGTCGTCTGAGGCTTGCGCAGATCCTCCAATCACATCCTACGCATCCTGTATTCGTAGGAAACATTTCATCTGAAGTTCCAAGGATCCCTGTTGGATTAAGCACGCGGTCCGGCGCAGGTACAAATTCAAGCATCATTCAATCAGCTGCTCCGTTGGACATCCAAGACATGGTAAAATCGACCCACACAGAATCTACATTGCACCGCATGTGCATTCAACCACGGGGGCTTGGAGCACAAAGATTCTCTGGTAAGGATAAGTCAATAAGCCACCCAGGGGGTGTATTGCTGTGTTGTTAGTCAGGTTACCTATATCTTGTTTATACCAAACAGAATAAACCTTGGAATCGTCATCTGCCTGTTTTCTCCTTTACCTAAATCTCAGCTATCGTCCAAGCTGACCCGGTTAGACTGTAGTTGATGACTTGGTCTCGGCCGGAATGAGGATATAATACGTTCCCGCCTCCAAATGTTTGACCTCTTCAACATACATGCGGGGCATCCGTCTGGGGATCTGCAACCAGTACCGATCCGGTACGCCATCTGCGATTTGGGGCCCTGCGCCGCCATCATGTCGGAGTTTTTAACCTTCATTGGAATGTCGTTTATATTTGACACATCCCCGTGTCCAATCACGTCCGTCCGCGTTACCGAGTAGCTTTTTGCGTATATCCCATGCAAAGTTGAATATACACTATCCAATCCTATATCCTCGTACCCCTTAATCATCCCCCATAGACACCATGGGTCACGTCGACTTACCAATAAGCCACGCGCCTCAACTTTAAACCTACCTACTTGTGGCCCGCTACTTACCGACCACTGTTTCTGCTGCTTTTTTAAGACCGCGTTGTAGGGCCTAGGGTCCGAGAATGCAACTCGAGCGTGTAACTCGACCGCTCCCGGGCTATTCTGTTGTACCATCCCGGCCCCGTCAGTGCAATCTTACTTCCACATCGCCGTTATTCGTCCCAGATCCATACTTGTGGTATACTTGTGGTCTAGACGCGTGTATAGCTCTCTGCCTCCTATCCGTGCTCTGGTGATGATACCATGGGCGCTCGAGACCCTGGTCACCTTCCCTTTCTAAGCTCACGAGAACTTCAGTTCTTCACGCAGGTTGGCGCTAGACCTCTCATTCTTTGACTCGGCTCGGCTTGTGCGGTTTACTTCCCACTCGCTTCTGCCCTTACCCCTCCCTGATTCCTCTTATATTACCTGCCTTTCTATATATTAGTTCTATATAAATAATAGGAGATCTACCTTTATCTAGTGATGTAGGACGATCATCTCCCCAAGTATACCGCAGTCTATACAGCTGGTCTATGACTTACACTCCTTATTACCAATTTCAGTTCTACAAGTGTACATATTCCTACAACGTCATTACATCTACTTTACTTACATGAGCCGATCCTTACCTCAATAACAACATGTTCGTGAAAGTGCTTACGTCCGTGCTAGCCCTAGCGGCATCAACCGTATCAGCCGAGAGCGCACCCGGTTACGGAGGCTTCAGACTGGTCTGGGCGGAGACCTTCGACGGCGCGGCCGGATCTACAGTCAACAGCAACAACTGGAACATCATCACGGGCCTAAAGGTCAACAATGAATGGCAGAGCTACACGACATCCTCACAGAACCTCCAACTCAGCGGTGGTGCCACCGTACAGATCGTGCCGCGCAAGGACAGCAGTGGCCAATGGACTTCGGCACGTATCGAGTCCAAGTATACATTCACACCGCCAGCGGGCACGCAGACGATGACCGAGGCGAAACTACGATTCGGCGACAACAACATCGCGAACAAGCAGGGAATGTGGCCCGCGTTCTGGCTCCTGGGTGACTCGATCCGTAATGGTGCGGGGTGGCCGGCATGCGGCGAGCTGGACGCCATGGAGACGGTCAACGGACAGCTAATAGGCTACGGCACGGTCCACTGCAATGTGTACCCCGGCGGTATATGCAACGAGCCCAGCGGCATCGGCGCCGCCATCAGCATCCCCGACCAGAGCTGGCACAACTGGCGTATCGTCTGGGACCGTCGCGCCAGCAGCTGGACCGGCGAGACCATCACATGGTACATGGACGGCCAGCAATTCCAACAGATCTCCGGCGCTCGCATCAACAACCAGAACGTCTGGAACTCGCTCGCCAACTCGGCCATGTTCTTCATTCTCAACGTCGCCGTCGGTGGTGACTGGGTGAGTTTATCCGCTCTTCTTCTTCTTGTTGTTGTTGTTGTTTCTACCTAGAAGCATTCGGGATTGTCAGCTTTGCTAACGAGAGGTGTGTGTGTGTGTGTTCTGCAGCCCGGCGCGCCCAACAGTGCTACCCTGGACGGGTACGGCAGCATGATGGAGGTTGCGTACGTCGCGCACTACCTCGCAACTTAAATAAATTACAAATCCACAATATCGAAACGGAGAGGTGATAGGCTATGGGATATGGGAACGGGGCTGGGGCTGGGGCTGAGGCTGAAGGAGTTTGGATTGAGAACTTGGGTCGGGTGGGAATATTCTTGCATTCTTCGTCCTTCGCTCCTGAACATATTTGACCTTCTTGCATATGCATACATTCGCTTCTTGTATATACTTTCGGAGGCCTTGTATATACCTACTTACATGCCTTCTGATACTTTCACCAATAACGAACAGTTACAAGCCAGCTCCTATATTATTGCGTGTAAACAACCCCTTTACCCAACCCCCTTAAGTTGCATCGGAGTTGAGTATGAGTCCTAAGTGCTGGGAAATATGACGCCTTGGTGAATTCTACTCCAGCTTTGTTATATGTTATCTTATTTGATGCATGTTATTATTTTACGTCTATTATCTACGGAGCTTACACTGCTTAATTTAACGTAATGATTTTTTATTGATAATGCTCGAAGATAATGTTAGAAGTTTAAGTGGCAGGTTGTATAAATTAACTTTTACCTGGCAATCATCATACTTATAGAAATATATGGGAGTAGCTTTATATGGTTACACTACGTTCTAAATATCTCAAGTCTATTCAAATAGATACTTTAGATTTAGAGGCATTAATGTTGAAGTTAGGCACCTCCCGTCAAATACTACGCTAATCTTGTTGAACTCGTTCATGACCAGGTACAAGAAAAGCCCCGTTAGCACGCTATGAATATAGCTAAGATTAAGCATGCATGTATGTAAGTTAAATCAGCTCGAGGCTCTCAAAGTGATGTCCTCTCACTGTATCCGAAATACGTTTTGACTGATTTTACTCAATATCCAACATCCCCACAAGGTAGCTAGTAAACGACATGAGGTTCGTTGTACACCTACCGAGGTATCTGGTGACACATAACTTATACTGAACTATCAAAGTAAGTATTTCTGTATAGAGAGTAATGTATCTTCTATAGTAGTGGGTTGTATCAGTCCAATTTCTAAGCATATCAACACCAATATGCCATCTAACTCTGTAGATCACATCGCTCCCCCCCTAGACAAAACTAGTCCATTGCCTTTTATTTACTCTTTATTTAGGTATTATTTACTTACCTTCGTAATCATGAAAGATTCGTGTCGTGATTTCGTCATCAAGTAGCTTCTGGCGATCCCGGGTTGCTTGTTTTACATTGGGTAGCCATAACGGTTAATCATGCCGGCTAATTCCCGCTGGTGGATGGGATGGCTAGCTGCCGTCATGGGGTAAGGTTTCTATATACTGCTTACCTATAGAGCCGCACTGTAGATAAAGGGTAGCCATCTTGGCCAATAACTTTATCTGTCTAACCTGCCTATCTGAGGCGGTCTCGTGAGCCTTTCTCAAATCCTGTGGGGATTCGCTACGTCGAGCCATCAATATCCCTGTTGCTTTTGCGGTGGTGCAATAAGCTTATCTTGCCGTGTGCCGAGTAGTAAGAGCATATCTTAAAGCAAAGGACCGAAAGGGATAGTATATATATATCTAGTTGGTATCAGATTGCTAGCCTACAGGACCCATTGTGCGTTATAAAGAGGTGAGCAGACGCTCTGCTCGTATGTTAACGCTATCTACCTAGAACCCTCTAAAGCTATCCACATACTATTACAAGTATGAGCCTCAAGATTATCCAAGGACTGGCTTTCGCCATATGCGTCGCCGCTGCTACCGAGGGCTCGCCCGGTGATCCTGACTTTTACAACACTGTTGCCGAAATATTCTCGGGGCCTGACTGTGGCGAAGAAAGCTTTGTCTGGGCGGATCCTATATTCGGGAGCGGCGGGAGCTGTCAACCTCTCGATAGACACGGGAATACCCCTGACATCCTCAGCTACAAGCCTACCGACATCTATCCTGACTGCATAGGTGTGTCATAAGTTTCCATTTACTACCTCTTTTTTTATCACTAAGATAATACACAAGTTACACTTTACACGGATACCGAGTGCAATAGCACACCGTACTCGGCGGAGGTAAACCAATGTGTTCAAGCGGGTATTCCTTTCGTCAGTGCCTTCGTGCAGTGCCCGTTCTCGATCAACCCGGAAAGTGTCTAGAACGAAGATGCTTTGGGACTATTGGCCGCTCTACTTGTCAAGACTAGGTCGCTTCTGGCTTTACGCTGGAATTAAGTTCATATTCCCGTCACCGAGAAATAGAGAGGAGTTATGACTGAAGGGTCCCGTCGTGGATCTCAGGGGGGCACGGCGGGGGTAGTTCGAAATAAGGAGTAGAATGTTATTACAATCATAGTATAAAGCTACCTTGTATAGTGGATAAAATGGTATTTTGTTCCGTATTATATTAGTATGCATATGTACTAATGAGAAGTAGTCGACAAATTACGGTACGTTGGACTTATATCCTATTTGCCCCTGTTTTCATATTGCGGGCAAGTATCGTTTATGGGCGGTTAGAATTTAATCAAGACCTACAAGTTAGTACGATGTACGCTGTGGTTTTAGGGATTAGTGGGTTGTTTTAGCTGATCAGCTAAGCGGTCTTGGCCTTTGTTTAATGTGTTCCGACGTAAGGTGCCTGCCTCCCTGGATTGGCTGAGTTGGAGATGTCACTTCTAACAGAAATAGTATAGAAGAGGTACATGTACCTAAAGAGAAAGTAAGAAGCACGCACATGCCCGAAACATTCTCAGCTCCAAGAGCTACGGGTGCTACGAACCCCACAACATCTTCAGGTGCCCCTCATTCAATGACGTTATGACTCCGTTTGTTGCTGCAGGTACAAACCAAGCTGAAGCTTCACTGCTTCTGGGGGAATTATCAATGTAATTAAATCATCATAGCTTCCCAAATTTCAATCTTACATTTTCATCTTCTAACTACTTCTGCCGCACTGTAACTCACCATCTTCTGACCAAGAAAAAGCAATAAGTCAAAATCGCAAGTCTAACAGTTATCATGTCGATCCCAACCTCCACATCCGTTGTCGAGTCCGCCGTCATCAAGGCACCTCTCAGTCACGTCTGGCATCATATCAAGCGTAAGTTCAACGTCTGACTTCGATTCGTCACAAGCAGGTATCTGATTGAATTCCTGCTTAGTCCAGAATTTCAACAACTTCTGGTCCGCCCTCAAGTCGAGTCAGTATGTTAAGGGTACTAGTGACGAGACCGATGTTGTGAAGTGGACATTCAAAGATGGTACCGAGCTCGAAGTGAAGCAGGAGGAGCACAGTGTATGTTTATTCCATCCACTTCGTGATTAGCTTCTAACGACATTATAAGACTATCAATCACTACATTACTTACAGTGTCATCACCGCCAAACCTGAGCTGACCTACTCTTCCGTCCTTTCTACCATTCGCTGCTACGCTGTTACTTCGGGCGAATTAGAGGGAAGCACCTTTGTAGAATGGACTGGGAATTTTTCCAGCGATGCTGACGCAGGTGCGTATCGCATTCCTACCCATATACAGTTTTACTCTAGTTTGCGGCGCGAATGAGCTGATAATTTTGCAATAGGTGTTATTCAGGATGCCAAATTCAAGCGTCGTGATGCCCTGGCCGACTTGGCCAAGGCGGCGACGAGCAAATAAACTGGCGATGTTCCTAGCAGTATACTATTTCGGGGGAGAATTCTAGGGGGAAAGGTGAAGGGTAAAGTCTCTTCGTGAGTGTTGATGTATAATTAAAAAAGGTAAACGTGGCAGACAGAAAAGGTTATGATATGCAATGAAACACTGGTACTAGTAAGAGACAATCAGAACTCATGATGAGCAATATCACATCTATACGCTATTTTTCGTTTGCCCCCATTCCCTTAGGAATGCTCAAGGCTCAGGCCAAGCCACCGGTCACGATCAATATATTGAAATGACTACCTAGGTATGTTGATAGATAAAATCAACTCGAACAACTATACTTCGGACTACTTTCTCGGTAGCAAATAATCAGATTAGAAACCTATGTTATGGTTCATATAAACTAGTAACATACATGTATGTTGTGTTTAGTTTGTTATCATACCGTTGCACAATTGCTTTGTGTAAAAGCTTGAGAGCTCCCTAATGTAGTTTTCTTTCTCTACATATTCCTTAACGCAATGTTCGTTCATCGACGTTACCCATGTTCGTCAACTATAGAATTCAATAATTTGGTTTTACTACCAAATGAATCAAATGCTTATTAGTCAAGTAATATAATAACTTTCTCACCCTTGTCTCCATATCCTTCCAAAGCTTGCATCTTCAGACTCCCATCCCATCCCATCCCAATCTAGAAAGTTTAAGACGACTCTTAATAAGAGAACAGTACTATTACCTATAACTATTTTGGAAATACCAACCACTCACGATGACAACCAAAAATCCCAAACAAACCATTCGACCCATATACACAAAAGAGGACCTCAACAAGATAGAAGCGGAACTAGAAAGAGCTGGTCTCTTTATTGAATACAGAGGCCGCGGTGGTTCGTACTTTAGAAAACTAAACCCCCTTCCCGCTCAGGGGCTTATTGAAGCACCACCTCACACTCAGATAACACGAAATTCTATAGATTTCAAAGGTGAAAGGGCGCTTAACTTCGCTATCTCACAGGGACGGGAACAATGGTTTACGCCGTTTGTAGTTACCACAAGGCCGTTTCGTGGGCCAAACCTGTCCTCGGATGAAGCGATAAAGCACATGGAGAGTGAAATAAAAAGTTGGGAGTCCAGTGCAATGTGTAAAACCATTTTCAAAACACTACAGGACATATTGCCTACCAATATCAACAAGATCATTGCATTTGGCTTGGGACAAATTGGGGATCTAGAATTAGTAAGCCCAATCAGAATGTTTGACGTTCAAAGTTATAGGGAGCACGCACTATTGTTGACTATAGCCAGGGCTTTGAATGAAAGGAAAGGTACGAACCAAGGGAGTAATGTAGCCGTTTATCTTCAGGATCCTGCTTACACAACTGTATGCAAAAGCGTCCTTAGTGGCACATATGGGTTCCGGATTATCAACGGGTTTGGCGCCCGTGGCTTCACAATGGTTGATGAAAATACTCTCGTCATGGGTCACCACCCCAGCTTTCCTCTCCGAGAGATTATCGCAGATATTGCCCGACCTGCCGCTATGTGTTGGCCGCCTCCAGATCCAACACGATTTCAAAACGTGTCCCAACGCCATATAATATATGCCTCTGACGTTGAGTCTGTCCGTGTTGACGAGATGCTAAAAGAGTACGAAGAAGTTTCGTTTCCCGGCTTTCGTTCTAAGCACCCTGTTCCCGACCATGATCATTTCCAGATAGAGTGGATGGAGGAACCATTTTATGACAACGTATGGTATGTCCGAAAACCAAAGGCTTAGTATCCTTAATTTAAGTTGAATTTCATAGTCTTTGTAGATAAGAATGAGCAATAATAAGTAAAAGACCTTGTTATACCCCGTTGTAATGAATATTAAACAGTTACCTCAAGCCCTAATAAGTGCCAAAACGTATAAATTACCTACCTAGGTAAGTACCTGGGTATAATAAAGAAGACACATTATAAACAATCTCTTACCATCGTTCATACCGGTAGGCATAAGGTGACATGGCATGTCCAACCCCCACCTTGCTAAATCCAGCAGGTACTCAACACTGAAGTGAGGAGAAATAGTTCTATAGCATCGGGGTAGATCAATATAATAACGCGGAGTATTATATATAATTTCCCATTGGCTATCGTTTTCGGTTCATCGGTTCTTGAAATACAGCAGTATCTAAAAGCATATGCCTTCGCGTAGCACTTCATACTATCCAAAGGTCAATATCTACTTCACAGACAAAACGTGGAAGAACTCAACGCAATAAAATAAAATAAAATGTCGCCTCCTTTTAGATCTGACCATATAGGATCATTGCTAAGACCCCAATCACTTCTAGAGGCTCGCTCGGGACTCTCATCACCCTCTCAAATGTATTCGCTTGATATTCCACAGTCGGTCAGAGATGCGGAGGCGCAAGCAATTCGTGAGGTAGTTCAACTACAGTTGCAGAATGGTGTACGACCCATTACAGACGGGGAATACGCTCGACATATCTACTTTGGCGGATTTTTCGAAAAGCTCTCTGGCTTTGAAGTCAAACCAAATCTCCCCATCCCAGATGCATTCAGAACTGACTTTCCAACAACCACCGGTCTTGCAAAGATGGGAGCGAAGACCCGGGCCGCAGTTATTTGCACAAGCAAAATTGGATATCAAGATTCAGCTTACCTTTCAGAATGGCTTATGCTTCGTGACAATCTACCTGAACATCTATGGCATGAAGCCAAGTTCACTATTCCAACTCCGAACTATCAGCACATTCAGCTTAAGCCTGGCACGGCATGGACTCAGGAATCAGGGTACACTTCCGACCAAGAGTACTTTAACGACCTCGCGAAATGCTACTCCGCCGAGCTTCGCACACTCTACGATGCCGGTCTTCGTAATATCCAGGTGGACGACCCACATCTGACATACTTCTGCTCCTCCCAGTTTATTGAAGGGTGCAAGAAAGATGGCACCAATCCAGATGAGCTTCTTGACTTATACACTCGGACTCACAACCAGATCTTGGCGAACAAGCCGGCAGATCTACACGCAGGGATGCATCTGTGTCGAGGCAACATGTCTGGGTCTACACATTGGGTCTCGGGTTCGTACGAGAAGATCGCGTACAAGCTCTTTAACGAAACAGATTATCAGACCTACTATCTAGAATTCGACGATGTCGAGCGGGCGGGCGGCTTCGAGCCTTTGAGGTTCCTGCCTAAAGGCAAAAACGTAGTATTGGGCCTGATATCCACGAAGACGCCAAAGCAAGAGGATCCAAGCATTGTTAAGGAGAAAATCTATGCCGCCGCTGCCGTAATATCTAGTGCGCAGGGGGTAAGCAAAGATGAGGCGTTGGGTTGCCTTGCAGTTAGCCCCCAGTGTGGGTTTAGTAGTAGCAGCTTGGCTGGAGGTTTGGGTGTGACGATGGAAATAATGTGGGAAAAGTTGCAATTGGTGCGAGACATCACTCAAGAAGTATGGAAATAAGAGGCATTATCTTTCTATAGGTTCATGTTCCTTTTTTTTGTAATATGTATTTACTTTTTAATAACAATGGTATAGTTAACAGAAGATCAGTCAAATGTTAAGTACCCTGTAAAATGCTTTCATATCTTTACTGATGTTGTTTACCTGTCTCTAAACAAGTTCCTTATATAAGGGGTACTATTTATAACAAGACATGGTCATTTCCAATATTCAACATATCAAGTCCGAGGCGCTCATTACATATTATAATCTTTTTATGCGCAGTGTATTTTAGATGTTCCAATATTAGACTATTGATTCTATCGGGGGGCGAGACACGATGCGCTTGAGCGCTCATCTCTAAATACTTACACCCGCTCACAACACGCGACTGATTCCTATTTGAATATTCAAAGAATAGGCGTCCAGAACAAAGAGGGCAAATAGGCACCACTTTGTGAAGTAGTCCAAACGCAAGCCAATAACCACCCAACTGAGGATGGAGATACAAGCCGTAAAAGCGAAGCGGCAGGACCAAATGAGGTATATAAATACACGGCGAAATATTCCTAGTCTTGCCACGCGGCGCGGTGCCATACTATAATTACCTCGAAGGACGTAATACATAAATAGAACTACTTTCAAACAATTAAAGGCGTCTGTGCGTGCGCGAAGGGCTCGATATCGGGTCGATAAGATTACTATGAAAGTAGAGAAGCTCAACATTGTGGTCGTTGACATATGTCTAGCTGGGTCAAAGAAGGGTATTGGGAGGTAGCTGATAAATAAACCGGGTATTCTGATTGTAAATGCAATTACGAGCGACAGCCAATCTAAAGACTCTAGAAGGGGATCAGAGAAATAAACAACCTGTTCATATAGGAACCACGCTACAAAAAGTATCTGGATCAGGTTCCATATGCGATAAACTTTGGCTGAGAATGTCTCGCCTACAGCATCGGCATCGGCATCGTCATCGTCATTGATATTGACATTGACATTGACATTGACATTACGGGCACGAGCCTCACGAGCCTCGCGAGCCGCGCGACTGTGTGTAGGGTGAAGAATAAGCATTTCTGACAGAGGATGGACAAATAGTAATAAAAAGATTTTGATCAAATCGATAGCTAATTCGTTATATTGTACTATTAGGTAGGTAGGTACTTATATTATATTTAGAGGCACAATGTACGAACATACTTTGTCAGGTAATAACATCGAAGTAACTCCTGCACGAATTAGATCATAAAGGACCATGTTTCTATACAGTATTTGGGTATAGGTACAATACCTAAAGCATCCGGATTTTCATCCACGAGTACTAACCTGCCAGGATGCCAGAATCGTTTATGGGAAATCCTGATTTAAGCTTAGGGGGGCTTTTGGGTACATATATGGATTCTCAGGACTAAACCCCTTTCTAGGTTCTCGACTATGTACATATCCTAGGTAGGTGTCTTAGACTAGGTTTCCATGAAGACCTACATATATTAGGTAGGTACATATTCAAACTAACCTTACGTACCATACAAACGGTAAAGTACACATTATTCTTTCCTCGTCCATATCTCTGATAATGATAGAAGGCGACAGTTCATTGCCATGGCAGGATAGACGCGTAAGTTTTCACATCCATCAGCCAAGATATATTTCGAGTGATGACACTTCTTAGACTCCCACTATCCAGTATCATAAATATATCCCAGGAGAACCCCCTGATAAAAGCAGCTATAAATATGATTCATAGCACTTCCAATTAGGTATCTCCTAACAGTTCACCTGCTAGCTTATTTGCAGCAATGGATCCCTCTCCAGCAGAGTGGCTCTCCCCGGCAATTGTATCTACCTCTCTCGGAGCTCCCGCTATTTATAGCATACAAGAAAAACTCAAAAGTGCTGCCGTAAACAATTTCATGGGTGTCGAAATATCCTTCGATGAGGTGATAGTAGAAGCAAAGACTGCTTCATAGGTTGATTATCCCTCCGAAAAGGATTTATTCTCCGCGGCAGAGCGCATCGCGGACCTATGCCAACTCTTCGACATTAAAATCGTAGCCTTTGGGCCATTTCAACGCTACGAAGGATTGCGGGATCGAGCGCGGCACGAAGCCATGAAAGATATACTCAAAACCCAGCTCTTGCTTGCGATAAAACTTGGCGCCAAGACAATTATAGTCACAGCTAACCATCTCCCACAAGACGAGCTGTCAGAAGAGTTTATCCTCGAAGACCTCAAACTGATTTCTCGGTGGGGATTGGATCTAGGTATCAACATTGCATACTCTTTTACGTGCTACAGCACCATTATCAACAAGTGGTGGAAAGCATGGGAAGTTGTAAAGTTGATTGACAGTCCCAACTTCGGTCTCTGTCTGAGTACCTTCCATATAGCTGGTGGTTTGGGTGATGATACGTCGGCCTTGTCTTACAAGGGATCGGAAGAGAGTATTAGACGCACGAATAGCCTCATTCGTATGATGGAAGTAGTACCACCAAGCAAGATATTCCATCTCCAAGTTTCCAGTGCCGTTCCCTTCATCGATTCGATAAGCGAGGATCATCCCTGGTATGTACTACCAGCGTGTCTCCTGACCTACATCGCTAAATTCAAGTGCCCCAGCCTAGCCAAGGAGTATTGCCACCAGAATCATGCTCTAAGCCTCTTCATTACTATCTTTCATGGAATAAATTGCTGATTATCTATACCCTAAAGGTACAACCCTCATGAAACCCCCTATATGAGCTGGTCACGACACGGCAAGGGTTTCCTGTTCGAGAACCCCCTAGGCGGTATTTATTCGATGGAGGACTTAGCGAAATACATCGTTCTTGGCTCGAGGTACAAAGGTTATATTTCGATGGAATCATCCATCCCGGCTAGCGAGAAGGGGCGGAGCGTACCAGCTGATTACGCCCTTCGTGCAAAGATATCTTGGATGAAGTTTCGGATCATGCTCGAGTTCAATGAAATGCCAACCCCATAGTCAACATGTTTTAACCATGTATTCAATGAGAATGTTTATAACGGTAACCTCTAGCAACCGATGAATTCTTGTGTATCACTAGCATGAAGGATTCTCAAAAGTAGGTCATAGGGGCCTCGCATCTCTTATCAGATGATTCTATCGGATCTCGTAACCCCCGCAAGTAACCTCCTGTCGTTGAGAAGTCCATGGGAAAGAGTGGTCATAAAGGTCTGGGGATCTACAAGTTGGAAGTCAAATACCGGAGTAATTATCTCAGGGGTAAGCGATAACCACCGCCACGAGGCCAAATAGCAGATATAAAGACAACATACCTCGAAGTAGATATTATTCAACTCTATCGGTGTGATAGACTTCCAGGTACCTTTCCGGGTGGAAGAAATCAGCATCTTCTCCAACTACGGTCTTTGAGCGTAAACGCACCAAGAAATTCATGCCTATCGATGTTCCTCCAGGGATAAATCTCCCATCAATCGTGTTGCCGCCACGGGGCACCTCCTTCGCCAGCATGCTTATTGTAACAGGGCGTATACGTAGGCCCACGTATATGACTGCATATTTTAATTTTCCTTACCGGCAGGTTCGTTCTTGCGCCCAAAATACGTCGTATATACCACACCAAAGGCTCACCGTGTCAATACCGCGTATATCTTAAAAGAGTCCTTATATTTGACTCTGAAATTATACCATTTCTGATCCTCGGCCGGAAGCTTGCCGTAGCTATCAAACTTAAGATCGGTTAAATCGTCATACGTCCTGCACGCGTGACGGTGAGACTGGCGCTACAGGTCACGTTGAGAAGCGTCAGGATGAGGACGAGTGGGGTGGCATGTGCGTGGACTTGAAGGACCGTACTAATGGCTACGACTATGTAGTTGCTATCGTTAGAACAATTCGACTTACAAGGCATATAGGGTACCTATATGATATGGATTCTCTACAGAGAAATTGGTGATGAAATATCTACACGCAATGGTCTAGCGGTTGCGGGCTATTATTTCCAATTTGGACAACCCTACAAATCATGTCAGGGATGGCTACCTACACTAGGGAATACACGATAATATCCCATATATTATAGCTAATTACCCGCCGTTGGTGGTAGATAGATGGTTAAAGACGCAAACCTCAGGGGTAACGAACTTAAGAAACGCTTTATAGGTGGGTAGTTTGCGTAGCTACCTGTAGTAACCTAGTATACTCCATACCCCTACGGTCGTAGAAGGTTCTCGAGCTCAAGCGATAACACATAGTCCATTCTACCGCTACTTCGGTATGCTACGTATTTTAGATGTCTTAGCTAACCTCGCCTTTTTAATCGGCTATCAAGCGCTTGGCGACGAAATACGAAGGCAAGGCAGAAGCTTAACGCGACTTCGCTCGTATAGGACTGCCAATAAACGTGCCAAGGCATAATCATATTGCTATCCCCTGGGGTATGATCATGGAACTAGGATCATGTGAACTTATACTAGGATAGCAGACGCACGGTAGATCGTTTTGCGGTATAACATTAACCTATATGTATAGGTACCTCCTAGGCATCCACTTTGCCTATAAAGTGTAACACGAACTTGGCAATGAGTTCTACTCTCCAAGTATGTATAAACCCCCTGGGTCCCTTTGAAGGCAGTAGTAAATGATAGACTTTCTGATAATTTCCAGCTGATAGGTATCAACCCTATGCTTAACTGTATATCCTTAGGCCGATTTTAATTGAGCAAATAGCCAAATATTGATTCATAAACATCCATATGGATGTAACTCTCGTAGCACTATGATTGAATGAAAACGTAGCAGGTAGTTCATAAGTCGTCGTTAGCATTGAATGAGTTCTACATACAACGAAGATACGGTCTGGGATTTATTCCACAACCGGATCAATCCGACTGCAACATCCGAGTCTGTAGGCAACCGTTCCTGACCTTAAGAACCTAGGTAATGCACTCAGTTTTGAGCGTCACCCTCTTGACTTGATGCAAAAAAGCGAAACGTGATATAAGAAAAGTGACAGGTACAAGAAGTGAAGACGAGTTTGTTGTTAAATAGTTCAGACTTAATTGAATGCATTGCGGGGGGTAAGCCATCAACTCCACCGGGGCAATGCAAGGTCATATTCTAGAGAAATGACAAGTCTCACCAAAAAAGAGAAAAATGCAATGGCTCAAAGCCCAACAACGAATCGAAAAAAAAATGCTAAAATCCAGGACCATCCTTTCCCTGGTGCCCCATTCACGCCGGTTTTCCATGTCATCAACAATCATGCTGCGAGTGCTGGTTTTGTAAAAATTGTGTATTGAATTGTACACTGAAGAATCGAAGGGAGTTTTGTGTGGTATGTGTATTGCCTTTGCCAGCGAGATACTGCCTAAAGCGCAATGCTAATTCTTGGAATCAGTTTACGCAGTTATGGTAGACTTGCCGAGAGGCTTAAGGACGTTGCTGCCGTAAGCACCACCAACGTTGCCTATGTCATATATTAGCATAAAGTCATAGCTTGGGAAATAGGGATGTCCATACCAGGAGGGCTGTAGTTGCACACGGTGAACCAGGCATCAAAGTCATCGTACATGGTTCCCTTCTCGCAGTAATGGGAAGAGCAGCCAACTTCAGTCGATTCTTTCCAGACAAGCTGGGACATATGACCCCAGCTCTCGAAGAAGGACATGTCGGGGGAATCCTGGCCGTAATACGATGGAAGGAAGTTGTTGAACTCTCCATTGTACCACATATCGCTGACGGCCATCTTGACAGCGCCGCTATCACCTAACTTGAAAGCATCCACGCTCTGTGCCCAGTTGGCCAAGTTCTGGCCATAGCCCTTGTCACCCTGGTCCCTAGATGAATGTCAGTAATCGAAAAGATATACGTTAGTGATAAACATACATATCGTGCACCATTTTGCAGGAAAGGGAGGTCTGGTAAGCGTAACCAGCAAGTTTATCGCTCCACTTGAGTTCCGGGGAGGAGTGGTTTGAGCGGTGGAAGTTGTGGTGCTGAACGGCCACACCAGCGAAATCGGTGGCGGCGGCGGTGGCGGGCTCAGGAGAAGGGGATGGGGACGGGGATGGGGAAGGAGAAGGCGTTTCAGGGGCCGGTGCGGGCGCAGGATCCTGTACAACTGGTGCCGGAGTGGACTCAGAAGTGGGATAGCCTTGGGTCACAGTAACAACCACAACAGACGGCGCGGTTGTCTCCGGGGCAGGGGGAGGGGCTGGTGCCTCGGGAGTCTCGGTTACAACAGGGTAAGGAGAGTTTGTCTCTGCGGGACGTTGCTTCGGGCCGCCCCAGAATATTGTTGGCTTAGCTGACTCAGTACCGGTAACGGTAACTGTCAAGTAGTCTACGACCCATTCAGTTTCCATCGCTCGCTTCTCCTTCTCCAGAGGGCTGCCCATAGCCAGAGTTGCTGCGCCAGCGGCGATCAAAATCGAGGACCTCATTTCGCTCGATGTGAAGCCTAGTAAAAGACGAATGACTGTAAAAGGTGAGTACTATGCAACGCTAAAAATACGTATATAGGAATAGAAAGGAAAAATGAATGTGGTTATGATCAGAGTCTGCTGGCTCGATCTACTGTAGTTTCAGTGAGTGATAGAGTATTATACAGAAGGGAGAAAAACTTGGAGCGACAAGCAGTCGCAAGAAGTCACGCAAGTGTGGTTTTGATTTTATATTGTTTGTTGACATCTTCTCCAAGATATGGTCTAGATGTCTTCCATTTGGAAGAGTTTCCTTTATTCAAAAGGTACGCTTTGTATGGGAGAAGAGAAACCATATTCGCCTTCAAGGAATAAAGCTCAACACACCTTGATGCTGGGAATATGGGGACGTAGGGAGACAAAGAACTTTTTGTTCACGTACCTTGCAAGATTTGGTGGGTAGATAGTGAGTGTGGATGAAGGACGTACGCTTCGGTTCCAGCTAGTAGTGAAGACCGGGCAATTTATAGTACTTGGAAGAGATGGCGAAGATATTTCCAGACCAACAGTGGACCAGTTGAAATCAATCGGGTGGGTTAGACAAGAACACAACTTGTTGGACTGACGGCTCTTATGTTAGACGAGTACGTGAGCTTTTAGTGAGTGCTTCCGAGAGCAGATCGATCAACGGTGATGGGGCGGCTGGCGTCCAAGTAAAGAATGACTAAAATGAATGGAATTGGGGTCGACTAGTCGATAGGCTTGTCGTTTGAGACAACAGTCAACTTTATCAGGTTGCGTTGAAAGGTCGCCAGATGAAGACGAGAGCAAGAAGACTCGTGGTATTTTAAGGAATGAAAGTACGCCAAAGCGGACGAGAAAGAGTGGAAGTAGTTGTTCGGAGCTGAGGTCTCACGAATATGTATCGAACTCGGAATCAAGCCAAACACCTTGTTGGTAGAAAAGAAAAGGAAGGAGAAGGTATCGAAGGCGGGAAAGGGGGAATGATGTATGCGCCAAAGGAACGGACAAGACTTGACCTGAGCCTGTCAGAGAAGGTGAAGGAGGACGAATGGAGACAATTGGCAGGGAAAATGAAAGGGACCGATGTTTGCTAGGTACCTGGATTGCAAGGGTATCACGAAGGGTACGTACCGAAATAAGCTAGGTGTTCTTAGGTATTCAAAGGCAAACTAAAAAGCTGAGTGGCTAGGCGGCTGCCGCACTAGACTAGGGTGAATGCGAGTTGTCGATCCTAGCGTCATTTCGACAGGGAATGACTCGTGCTACGAAAAGGGGGTGTTGCTATTAACACTGCTACACAATGTTGTTACCATATCTTATTGCTACTACATGTAGCATCACAGAAAGCAGTAAAGCTTCTACAGCGATTATCAAATTACATGACTGGATTGTAGTAAAGTGCATCGTATCTGAGATTAAAGTTTATTAAAATAATGACATGTACGAACCCAAGAATTTGGACCCTTCTCCCTTAATGTTTTTGATGTTTATGGTAAAGTTGCAATATATTGTTTTTGTTTGTTCGAACACAACGCATAAGAATCTCTAATAGCAGTAATTATTACCCTACCAGGGTTTATTTAGATTTAATTGTTTACTGTCGTGCAGTAGTATACTCCATACCCAGTGCTTTTTAATATTATGTATACCTAATCATTTTCTTCGAGTTTCTAAGTACCTACTTACATATGCAGCGAATAGATACATAGGTACTTATTAAGTAAGTTTGTGAACATCCGAAGATCACATACGCAGTCCATATCTATACACGTACATAAGCGCAGCCCTAAGAAAAAAAGAAGAAAAAAAGAAAAAGCAAGTTGAGGTTTACTGTGAGGCAGTTTTCATAGTGACGTTACGTGTAGACGCCGAAGTGGTCCAGAATTATCACTAGGAAAGTGGAAGCCAATTTTTCACCTTGTTTGAATATGAAAGCCTATCAGAATCTTGGGAGAGGGTGATGTACAGACGCTAACAAGTGCACTCGGCATATTTTGCAGTAATGTGGGGTTATTAAACTGTTATGGAGGTAATTCACTAACACGTCATATAACCTAGGTACATTATCACCCTTCTTTATAATTGCCAAGTGTTTGAAGATAGGTATTATTATTTGCTTCTTCCCGTTCGAAATATCTGTTTAATGAGTTTAACTATTAAGCCTTATTGGCATTGGAAAATATCATATTTACCCGGGTATTATGATATGGACTGCTCTTTCGTACAACCTAAGATCAGACGAAGCCTTTTAGTCTTTTTAGTCTGTTTCCAACCCCTGCAGAAAATCTGGTACCTTGCAGATTTTTACTCAATTCCCGCCCTCATAAGCAGGAGGGGCTTGTCAAGCGCGGGGCTAGTAAAGCATGCCCCAGAGCGGTAATCGGTAAAGCCAATGATTCGCCCATGAACATTTTATCTATGTATCTCCATCCGCTACGGATTTGCGAGTGTCTTAGGCTAACTGATCTTACACCCCTGATGCCCCCTTAAACCAACTACGAATCCTGGGGTCAGCCCGATCTCGTTTGCATACCCGTCCTTGCTTTGTTTCTCATAGAGTCCCTTGGGGAAAACATCAGACGAACTCGCCCTATCTACCAGGTTTTCCCTATTCTACCTCTTCAGCTCGTCAGCTTGTATAGCTGCAAATAAGGCATATGGACACGTGATGAATGCGCTCGATGCGAAGCATTTAATTTAAATTCGAAAGTCTGCGCAGACCTCAATCACGAAATGTTTGCTGTTTCCAAATTCAACCAACTATCTGCGAGTCTCGACCGCATGACACCACCACGAGGTCCCATAATCCCTAGCCATCTCAAATAGAGGCGTTCTAGTTTGATTCATCTTGGCAAATACCGAGGCGTGTTATTGGATCATACACAGTCCACATGTTTACTTTTTCTTCTTCTTTAGTGTACATAGGAATCGCGAGATCATTGCGTGGACGTAGGTGGCCGCGCCGCTGATGAGTGGATACAAGGACGCTCTTGTTTAACCGGTTCGACTATAGGCCAACGCCAATTAAGGATGAAACGTTTGGGCCGCCGCCACGCCGATTAAAAAAGAAAAAAGTTTATTCTTATACAACTCCCTAGCGTAACCAACTCCCCCGATCTTCAACGGGTCCCGTCCTTCGGAAGGCCGGAAAAGCCACCCAACACCAATATCCATCAATGGGCATTAGCTCCGTCAGCCGCAAGGACAAGCCGGCTACGCATCAGCCTATTATCAGTGACAAACGCTATGCGCCCCATTTCATCCATCAACTCAAAGAGCCCATTAATACTTGGAAAATGTGAAAAATGATATCGAAGTATTGTATGAGATAGACTGACCAATCTAAGTAGAAGCCAACATCTCGTATGATGCTGAAAGGTGTGTGGAAATTACACCAGAATTCTTGTCACCGATTCGTAACCAGAGTTCATGATTCCACGATGATCGTGGTAGACTGTCGTAACACAAGGCATGTCCAAGCTCAAGACTGCCCTAGACAGCGCTCTAAACGTGCCGTAAGGATTGGGATCACGATTGCTTACGAAATGAATCCTAATTACAACTTACCCATCACTTCGGAATTTATGATTTACTTTCCAGCCACGTCTATTCGAGGCATGCCAAATCGTGGGTTTGCTCTCCTACATTCTGCAGCTCCTTGCTTCAAGTAGCGAATTGCATATTGGAGTTCAACAGAGGAATGGTCACCGTCACCTCAACAAATTACCTTCAACTTGGATGATTAACGCGAATAAGGTGTCGACCATGGTATTACAGGATTGGAAACTGTCATCCGATATGTACCTATCCGCATCAGCATACATATATATTACTGGCTTGTAACTCGGCCTTCATATATGACGCAGACTGTAAGGGAGAGAAAGGGATACCGAGGCCTCTTCGTTTATGGTAATTATGTGTCTGCCACTCCCAGTTCATCAAGAATTCGAGAAGGCACTTCTTTCTAAGTGGAAGAGATGACTAGCGATAAGCCAGCCTTCTACCGCTACCTAGCATGAAGTCTCAAGTGTCTGAGACAGGCAGTACGCCAATGCCACAGCGGCTGCCACCCCTAAATCCCGATTCTAAGACGGAGAGACACCAAGTTTCAACGTGACACTGTCTCGGTCAGCATATACGCTACTAATGTGTTATTCGTAAGCGGGTTTTTCTAGCATATGCTTAGCATGGCTAATCAATGTCAAGAGTTATGTTTGCTTTATCAGAGGCCTGCCCAGATTTAGCGATTAAGATCCAAATAACAGATATCTGAGCTGATCGTCCAATATACTCAACTCATCTTTAGACACTATCGCCGGGTGGATCTTAGATAATAAGACGCATAATGTCTAAACAAGTAAGCAGCTGTCCTTCCCAACACCCCTCTGTTTGCATACAATGTCTTTCCGTCCTTTTTAGGCCCGGGCCGAGACAAGACATCTAAAGTGTGGACGTTGATACATCTCACGACTCAATTCTTGCAGGGCGAACGCGGGATTCCTAGATTTGTCTTGATATAGTACAACCTTGCCTCCCGCACCTCTTCACGCTGCCAACCGGCGGCCAGGCACATTCTCCACACAGCCGTGAGGCTCCTTGTCTTAGGTTTTCCCCAGTCGCTACAAATAGGAAACACCGAATATAGCACTGTTGCGAATAGATTATAGTTACCGGCGGGGGAGTCATGTCACATTTCTACCCAAGTTGTTTGCGGGGTTGCGGGACGAATCCTTCGACATGTGTGCCCCTAGTGGATCGTGGTTACGGTCAACTATTTCCAACTAGCTCAAGAACAACAGAGGGACCAAGAAGAGCCGATTAGCCCTAGCGGGTTATACAGGATCGAAAAGAATCCGTAGCCTTAGAGGGGTAAAACGAAACATGGCATAGGCTACTTATGGCAATTGGGCTTCTCGATTAAGCATCATACGCCACCTGAGCCACTTCTAGAAGCCCTCATCCTACGTGGCAGAGGTAGTTTCCGTGTATTTTAGTAGTAAGGGTTTTTTGTCACAGCACTGCGACACATTCCCATATCCTGCGGCAATGCGACATCCCCTGCTATGACGTAGGGCTCTCGTGCTGTATAACATATAACATATTGTAATCATATACTAAGCTTATAAGTTATGGCTACTACGGATGGACTTCATACTCAACGTCGCGTTGCCCAACTTAACTCTCATCCGTGTGTTGCTTACCCCGCGCAGATGTAGGTTACCTGTGTAAGTAGCCGGTCCTTGATGAAGAGGCGTCCTGGGTCTTAATTGTTGGATGGCTACATATGTCCGGGGTTGCGCCGCGCCGCGCCCAGTCTATCTCAGCGTCGTGAGAGATCTGAGTGGTACTTCAGATTAACTGGTGCGAAGGCGGATATGCTAAGCAATGCTGGTAGCCAGTCGGCATACGTCCGATGCGGGCGCAAAGACGGGAAGACTTTCCACACGGGTAGGAAGTGCAGGAGATGGTGTCATCGAACCTGCGAGGCGCACATTCTTTCTAAGTGCAACCGGGCGTTCATTAGTAGAGGCTGTCAAGGTTGTCAAATAGGATCCTATACTCCGAATATGCCAGTTGCCTTCTCTATCCGGCATGCCTTCCTTGGACAGACGCACATAGATGCACATATATGGTAACAGGTCACATCTCCTGCAACCCTATCACGATATGTCCCTGTATGTTGAGCCAGCCGACACAGAACACGGCAATGGATCTTGTTTTCTTTATAGCGGCAGGTATTTAATAACCAATAGAGCTATATTCGCGAATCTGCAAGCCGGCTTGCATATGTAGATTGGTATCCCCCCGCGTTTGTGTATGTGTCATCGATTTAGGGCAGACGAAGAGCTCCTGCGTCGGCAGGTTGCTGGCTCCTCCGGCAGCCAAGCGAATGACTACGTAACTGCCGTGTGCGGGTGCTGAAGGTAATATGAGGGGATATTCGGGGCTTGGCCTACGATCACGCTCTGTGTTAACCAGAAGAAGTAGGTGATGTGGCGACGGGAGGATGAAGGTCGAGGGCCGTGGGCTTATCGCAGCCTCCTGTACGTCACCGTTACGATCACAAAATAGTCCACTCGGTATTTTACAGAGCGGAAAGGCACTTCAATAGGTTGTAACTATTGCTAGTTAGAACTATAAGAATATCCTCCCGTTGGAAGACGTCTTAGTTATATTCAAACTATATGAGATACAACTAAGTTGAACCGTAGATCATTTGAAGTCGGTCTAATTATTCAGTCATTATTAACATACAATAATATAGTTTCGTGAATATTATCTATCATTCGACTATTATATAGGCATTTTATCAGCATATAGTAAATTTAGGAATACAACGATCCTACGTCTTTCCTCGCTTACATGGCTAACACAGGTAGTTAGTTCCTATCTAATATCCCGAGAGGAAACATGGCAACATATAGTTGCCACCATAATTCATTACTTTCTTATACGATAGATATAGGCCCTTATAAAAGGGAGAGTTGGCCGACAGAGGGAGTATACTCAATGATACGGTCACCTTGTCTAGTGTAAAGCTACCACGCGTGAGTAACTTATTAGCCATTGAACAGACGTCCCTTAATCTTTAGAGGGTAGGCTATTCGTATTTTATATCAAGCGAGCGAGCAAGCAAAATAGGCCAGTCGCAAGAGGAGACATTAGAGAAGGTGGAACCTTGACCCGATTGTAATTCTTGTTTATTTACATGGTTATCTTGTCATTTTAAACCCCTGTTTAAACAAGGGCACTTCATGATGTCGGCGCATCAGCCTGGGCTTGTGCTGAAGGCGGGTCAATAGCTTTGCCGAACGGCGCTTGGCCACGATCTCTTAAGATAGGGTAGTGGGCGTAGATCTGCTTCGTCCGGAGGTGGACCGGGGCTTTGTCCTTGGGAGAATCGGGGATGGTCTTCTCGAGTTTCTATCGCATGGTTTAGCAAAATGGCTCTTAAAAAGAGGCTAAAAGAGGAGAGTAACATACTAGGTTATCAAATACACATTTGCTGAGCTTCCATTCGTCCTTCCGGCATTGCCACAGCTGGTGGTTGTTATTGTCGAGGCACTGCCAGTGCTTGCGGAATTCGTCTAGACAGTGCGTGTTGATGCCATCGATCACGCTGGCGGCGCATCTGGTTACTCGTCGGCCCTCCTTCAAACACTCAAACTCGCCCTTGCCGTGGTTCTCGGTTTTGCATTGCATGAAGTCATCGTTGTAAGGGCGGCACCGGGCGCCGATGAAGAAGGAAGCCGATAGTAGAGGCGCGGACGTAGCTCCGACCTCCTTGACCGAGGGGATGGAGTCCGGGAGGGGAGTGGTATCGTAGAGAACCTGCTGGTTGAAGCTAAGAGTAAGTTAGCGACGACGCTCTCCAAAATGTAATTGGCTCATAAAGAAGGCCTGTGAATATGCTAATTGGTGTTTTGTTATTGGGTAGGAAAACTGTTTGTAAGACATACACTGGCTTCCGGGCCGACATGGCTGCGATACGGACGGGGTTCTCGGCGGGATATCGTGGTTTGAAGTGAGCTTCGGAAATGGAGCAGTTTGACGACGGACGAAGTGACGGAATCCGTTGGTTAGCAAATTGGAAATGCTGATTGGTTCCAGCCACATTAGGCTAGAATAATGGATCGGTATGTAGCTGCTAGAATTCACTATAGCCAATCAAATTCGTGAATGAACCTTATCGGGTAGCTAGGTATCTGAGTACATACAATTAGGTACCTTCATTCCATTGAAGGAAACATGAAGCTCCCAGCCACACCGTCTAAGGCTGAAGCTAATGAATTTGAAGCTAGGATTTGTTTGTGGAATTTCTGGTGTAGGCCATTTAAACAAGACCAGTAAACACCAAGACACCCGACAGCAACACCTGGTATTTCTTAAGGGTATTTCTTTTTCTTTTTCTCTCAATTCATATCAAGATACCGACCACCGTATCTTGCGAGAAGAAATACAAAGTACCGCCATGAGTTGAAGCCTAAATCATTCTTTTATTCCACCCACCCACTTTAAACGCGACTCTCATCTTCGCGAAACCTTCTGTCGCAAGATTACGGCTTCGAGCTCCCCTTCCCTAAACAACACCACCGGTTACTGAAGTCCACAGGCTTCCCAGTTCCAGCCATGTCTCTCTGGGGCAAACCTTCACCTTTCGGGGCGTCTACAACTCCCTTCGGTCAATCCACAGCCACTACTGGTTTTGGTCAGACCACAAACCAGTCGCAGACTCAGAACCAGCCACAGTCCAATGCATTTGGTGGAAGTTTACTCGGTGGGAGTACGCTTGGCCAACCATCGACAAATGCGTTTGGTGGAAGCCTTCTTGGTCAGCCCCAGGCGCAGCAACAGCAACAGCAACAACAACAGCAGCAGCAGCAGCTTGGAGCTTCTGGGTTCATGAACGCAAGCCAGGCACCGGTGCAACGCTCCAGCCTAATTTGGGAGCCAGGCCGAGAGTCACTGAGTAAGTCTACTACCACTTAAGTTCGTATCTTTGACATTAGGCTGACTGTTTCGATCCTAGTCCACAAGCCTGTTACGGAGCAAATCGAAGGAATGCTCGAGAAGTGGGTTCCCGAAAATCCAAACACGGTATTCAAGTACTACTTCTACAACAAGGTCGACCAGACGCGCATCCCTCTCTATCAACCCTCTGCCTCAGAAGATCCCCGAGAATGGGAGCAAGCTGTTCATGATAAACCCGGACCCGGATACATGCCGGCCCTTGCTACCGGGTTTCAGGCTGTTAGCGAGCGCCTGAAGATGCAGAGACAGGTTCTAGGGCATTTCAGACAGGCGTTACATGCTATTAACTCTAGTTTGGACGCAATTCTCTCACAACACGACTTGCAGACCAGCGTGCGAACAGCCAACGCCCGACGAAAGCACGCACTGCTACGACAGAGGTGTCTGGCCTTAGCAACAAAGGTACAGGTCTTGCGCAACCGCGGATACTCCCTCGATAAGGAAGAAGATGAATTGAAGACGAAGCTGGAGACCCTCGATCGAGCTGTGACAGACCCAGCTCTAAGTGCGCGAACAGAGGAACTGTGGAGTCGTCTTATAATGCTGAGGGGATATGCGGATAGCCTACAGAACGAGATTAACAAGCGTGGCACGGATGCTCAGGAGGGGATAGGAGAGGAGAATGAGGCCCAAGCCAAGGAGGTAAGTTTATTTCTCGGTCTTTGTGATCATATAAGCAGTACTAACATTTAGCGACCTTAGATATTGGAGAAGTTTGACAAGCAACTACAGTCCTTGAAAAGCTCGCTGGAGCAGGTTAAGAAGGATTATGACGAGTGGTCTGAGAGGAATCCACCTCCTAGACAGTAGATAACGCCTAGGAGGATAATGCATAAACGATCTCTGATAGCATGAGATAGGGGGATGAAGTTCATTAATAGGAGGGGGTTCTCGGGTATTGGGAAACTTGGATGGTGTACAGATATCAGCTGGCTGTAGGAAATCGCATAAAGCCCGGCGTTTAGGAACGTCTGCTTCTGATATTAGACGATAATATCCCGATTTGCCCCTTCCGAATTTCTTTCATCCTCGGTCGTTGAATGCCGTGGGCTTCTAAGACAACTAACAAAGCATTTGGGAGCATGAAACTAATTTACGTATGGGAGAAGACGCAAACCCCAAGGGGCTTTATATTATGCGGTGACGTAACAAGCCCTACACACCCCTCTATAAGAATTAGAGACCCGAAGACGCCGTAGTGCGATATGCATAATGCCTCAGCCTTGTGATGCTAAAACAACCCGAAACGGATAACATGCGAGTCGCCCTTATGAAAAGGTATCCCATATGTATAGAAGCATACACCCCATCCAGCCCTTGTAGTTCATATCTCAAGAACCGGACTATTGTTACCGTGTCTCATAATTGTACAAAGTAATGCGCCCACGAGATTAAAATACGCTCGAGACGAGGTCAATGGCGAAGGGAGCTAATAGAACACGTCGTCAGTATTACGCGATTATGGTGGAGATTATGAATAGAAGGAAGCATACAGAAGTAGAGCACGACTGCGGCGCCGAAGAAGAGCTGGACCGTAGAGGTAGCTTCAGCCTCGTGCTGCTCAAGCTCCTCCTTGGAGAACTGGGGTGGTGCAACTATCGTATCTTTTGTTAGCGACGGAAGATAAGCACA
This sequence comes from Daldinia decipiens, assembly GCF_022478715.1. Lineage (NCBI taxonomy): Eukaryota > Fungi > Ascomycota > Sordariomycetes > Xylariales > Hypoxylaceae > Daldinia > Daldinia decipiens. The sequence goes on from NW_026054545.1 coordinate 1,367,984, forward strand.
GATTTCATTATGAGACTTTCTTACATCCGCCAAACATTTTGAATTGCCTCAGTTACCTAGGTAGGTAGGTAGGTACTCTTCTTTTCGCGTGATGGACTAGAAACGTTGTTTTGTTGTTTTGGAGCAAAAGTTTCGTCACCGGGAGATGGCGAATAGTATTGATTGATTCGTCGGTGTCACCAAATTTTCTAATTGGTGACGACTAGCAGCAGAAAGCAGATTTCCCCACATCTACGATATGTACAATTGGATGGCGCCCATATTTTAAGCCGCTTAATAAAGATTATAACCCCTGTAAGTCGTGTAAGTCGTGTAATGATGCTATGTAAAGCGATAAGCAGGAACAGTGAATGGATATTACATAACAGCGTGGCACATGCATCGTGCCATTCCAGACTCAAAGGGAAGAGCACTTGCAGCATCTCTCTCCATTCGCTATACCCAATAGGTAGCCACCTAAGTATGTACACCGCTAGGTGGGTAAGGTACCTACCCGCCACTACAGAATGAGGTGTTACATGGATGTATTGTACCTAATGTACTACGCTACGGTACCTACCTAGGGAAGCTGGGAAGGTTAGGTAGTGTATGTAGGTAGGGTAGGGTAGAAATCACATAAAAAGGGTCCGGGGCAAAAACGCTATCGGTTTTGAGACTCCTCCGAAAAGACCCGCAACTTTTTGTTATCTTGCATATCGAGCTAGTTGCTAGACCGATGACGGCGATTCCTTCTAAGGCAAAGGTACCTTAGTCTGTGTAATAGTATATATATCCAATGTACCTAAGCTAAAAAACTCGTAATCAATCCATTTTCCTAATATTTCTCTAATACATTGTAATTCACGATTTGTTGCTTACTGCTTGTTCAATTGTCTCATTTAACTGGCATAGTTCATAATTGCATCGTTTCGAGCAGCATGACTGCATAAAGCTCGACCTAGCATTCATCCGAGGTCCCGTGTAAATTACGAGGAAGAGCATCTTTATCGAAGATGGCGTCTTTTGCGAGGGCTATACCTCGTTTAGGCCGGTCAGCAGTCCAATTAAGAGCATCAACTTCGTTAAGTTCTCGCTTGCAGCGTACAGCTCCATGGATATGTCATGGTTGTACTTATAAAGCCGTAGCAACGGCTACCCAGAGAAGGTCTTTCACTACCATTGACCGGACACAGGTGGCGAGTTATGCCGACCTGGACACGTTTCCTCGTCGCCATATTGGTCCTGATGAGGCCGATACAGCTGAGATGCTAAAGGCCCTATCTCCGCCTGTCGACAATCTGGACAAATTCGTTCAGCAAGTCATTCCACCCAATATCTTATCTAAGAAAACGCTCGACATTCCCCCTCACGAGGGGCCACAGAGCGAGTCAGGTCTAAGGGCAATGGTAAAAAAGTTTCAGACCAATATCACAGTCAAAAAGAGTTTCCTTGGTCAAGGATACTATGGAACACACACGCCAGCCGTTATTCAACGGAACATCCTGGAAAACCCCGCCTGGTATACGAGTTATACTCCTTACCAGCCGGAAATCAGCCAAGGCCGCTTAGAGTCTCTCGTTAACTTTCAAACCATGGTTACTGACCTGACGGGGCTTTCTATAGCCAATGCTAGTCTCCTAGACGAAGGCACTGCCGCTGCCGAGGCAATGACACTCTCTATGAACACGTTATCGACCTCGAGGGCTAAACGGGAAGGAAAGACTTTCGTCGTATCTAAGTCCCTCCACCCGCAGACGATATCGGTATTACGTGGGCGTGCGGATGGCTTTGGTATCAAGATATTGGAACTGGACCTTACGAAGGCTGAAGCACGTACTGAGGTCGAGAACCTTGGCGAGGACCTGGTCGGTGTCATGGTCCAGTATCCCGACACATACGGTCATGTAGAAAATTTCCAGCCTCTGGCCGACTCGGTACATAAACAAGGCGCCCTGCTTAGTGTTGCTACGGATCTACTGGCTTTGACCATGCTCAAACCCCCAGGAGAATGGGGGGCTGACATTGCCTTCGGAAGTGCGCAAAGATTCGGTGTGCCGATGGGATTCGGAGGTCCACATGCTGCGTTCTTCGCCGTTCAGGAGAAGCACAAGAGGAAGATGCCTGGTCGATTAATTGGGCTGTCTAAAGATCGACTGGGTGGGAAGGCCTACCGATTAGCCCTACAGACACGAGAACAGCATATCAGGAGAGAGAAGGCAACCAGTAACGTGTGCACGTCGCAGGCGCTGTTAGCTAATATGAATGCTCTCTACGCGATCTATCATGGACCCGAAGGTCTCAAAGCGATTGCCGAACGAGTTGTCCGAGGAGCACGGGTTATTCAAGCCATTGCTGAAGAGAATGGGTTCGCTACGGAAAAAAGCAAGTGGAATGATAGCGGCAGCGTACTCTTTGATACAGTTATCATTGATGTTGGATCCAAAGAGAGCCAGGCCCAATCTGTGAGCACAGCACACGAACACGGGATGTATGTTCGCCAAATCGGCGAGCAGCAAATTGGTATCTCGGTTGATGAAACAACATCGCTAGACGACTTGGTCAAAGTCTTCCAAGTATTTGCAACTGTGGCTGGCAACATCAAGGTATACCCGTACGAGGCGGTGGAGGTACACGTTCGCCAGATACTCGAAAAGCACGCCGATTCGATAGATATCCCGGACGCTTTCAAACGAACCTCGAGCTTTTTGACTCATCCTGTCTTTAACACGCACCACTCTGAAACAGAGTTGCTACGGTATATCTACTATCTGCAGTCTAAGGATCTATCACTTGTCCACTCCATGATTCCTCTCGGCTCATGCACTATGAAGCTCAATGGAACCACGGAAATGTCACTTATCACGCTACCCGAGTTCTCCCAGATACACCCGTATACCCCAGAGGAGACGGTCCCGGGCTACAACAGCTTGCTAGAGATGTTCAGGGAACAACTGCGTGATATAACAGGCATGGATGCTGTCTCTCTTCAACCTAACTCGGGAGCACAGGGTGAATTCGCCGGTCTGCGAGCAATTAGAGAATACCACAAGGCGCAAGGAAATGATGGAAAGAAGCGCGATATCTGCCTTATTCCCGTATCTGCTCACGGTACAAATCCTGCCTCCGCTGCTATGGCTGGCATGCGAGTAGTACCAATCAAGTGCAATACGACTACCGGCAATCTCGACGTAGCAGATCTTGAGGAAAAGTGCAAAAAGCACCAAGAAGAGCTCGGGGCTATCATGGTTACTTATCCTAGCACGTTTGGTGTATTCGAGCCCGAGATCAAGAAGGTGTGCGAGCTGGTCCACGAACACGGCGGTCTAGTCTACATGGACGGCGCAAACATGAATGCGCAAATTGGGTTATGCTCCCCGGGAGAGATTGGTGCTGACGTGTGCCATCTGAATCTCCACAAGACTTTCTGTATCCCACACGGTGGAGGCGGCCCGGGCGTAGGTCCCATTTGTGTAAAGCAGCGTCTTCAACCTTTCCTTCCCCGTGATCCCAACGCCGAGGGCAAGACGACCAGCGGTGGTTATGCAGTCAGCAGTGCCAACAATGGTAGCGCCAGCATCAACCTCATCAGTTGGGCGTATAACACCTTGATGGGTAAGTTAACTCATTTGAAATTTCACCTAACCGGGTAGATCACTAACTTCTCTTATAGGGGCGGAGGGTCTCACCCAAGCTACTAAAATCACTCTGCTCAACGCTAACTATATCCTCTCACGTCTCAAGCCTCACTACCAAATTTTGTACGTGAATGAGCACGGGCGCTGCGCTCACGAGTTCATCCTTGACGCCCGGCCCTTTAGTAAATCCGCTGGTGTCGAGGCCATCGACATTGCTAAGCGCCTGCAGGACTACGGTTTCCACGCCCCGACGATGAGCTGGCCCGTCGCCAACACCCTAATGATTGAGCCAACTGAGAGCGAGAGTAAGGAGGAGCTCGATCGCTTTATTGATGCTCTGATTAGTATCCGCGGAGAGATCCGCGAGATTGAAGAGGGTAAAATCCCGCGTGAGGGTAATGTTTTGAAGATGTCGCCACACACTATGCAGGACCTAATTGCGGGTGACGGTGGTGAGGGCGGCAAATGGGAGAGGTCCTACTCACGAGAGAAGGCGGCGTATCCTCTGCCGTGGCTTAAGGAGAAAAAGTTCTGGCCGAGTGTCACGAGGGTAGATGACAGTAAGTTGATGCACATATTACATTCATCTAAGGGTTGAAAACATATATGCTAACTATAGTACCTAGAATACGGCGACTTGAACCTTTTCTGCACCTGTCCGCCAGTCGAGGACACAACGTAAATGATTTTCCCAGCAGCATCTTTCCGGCGCAACGCATAGACGATATCCAGTTTTCAACATCATGGAAAGGAAAAAGGCGTACGGCGGATACACGGGTCTTCAACACATGGTAGAGTTGGGGTCAGAGCGGCACGGAGTTTCACCAACTCTTCTGAGCACAAGGCGTTTTCGGGAGAGAACCATTCAACAGCGATAAGGTCTTGCATGCAAATAGTTGGTTGGTTATACCAACATCATCATTGGGACGGCAAATACTGGTGGGTGTGAATTATTCAACTACACGAGCGCGATACGCCTGGCTCCATTTAACTGGACTAGATCTAACGGATAGTGGGAGTATAGGGTGACTGGGAATATAACGTTGGATTTTGGGAGGTTGGTCTGGACGACTAGATGCTAGATCAGATATACGCGTACATAGATCTGACTCTATACTAGCAATAGACTAGCAATAGAGCCGTCCCGCTATTTCATCCCTTAATATGGGGGTTTGTGGATATCTGTGTGTTCGTTGACGCTATTCATGGTAGTTAAGTCGGCACCGAAGAATTTTCCTCGGTAGGCCGAATATTCCATATCGCACTTAAACACTGAAAAACTACAAAGCGGCTGACTGAGGTTACATGGCTTGGAATAGGCACACGGGTTGGATGGGACATGTTACATTGTGCTGCACGTAGGGTCCATCTAGCGGTACATATCAAAGCCTGGTATCAGGATTCCAGATGAAGCATCTAACCTAGAACAAAGAACATGTTCAGTTTGTACCTATATATGTAGATTCTCGTAGCTAGGCGGTTCCACCTGATTATTGTTGGCCAACTACCCTCCATCCGGCACAATGATATTACGTATAGGGATGCGTTAACGGAAGGATACAGATTAAATATGGAAGATAGGATGTACGCATGCGTGTAAGCTCCTTTGCTGGTGATGATTTAGCATCCGGTCGAACTAGTGGCGTGATGTATGTTGAAATGAGTGGTCAAAGGACTGTTACTTTCAGGTACAGCACATGGTATCTTGGCATGGAATGTATAATATCTATATAAGAATGACTTCCCTCATCACTCATACAGTTGGTAGATTAAGTCTATATATAACTACAGCTCACAAACATCTGCACGAGTTACATTTCCCAACTAACTTAATAACTTGTTATCATTATTTTCTCTCTCCTTATTTAGGGGCCTACGCTTACGTTTACGCTTACGAGGTAAGAACCAATGTAGTTATTCTATATGGTATAATTCGTAGCGAGGGCGTCGACCTGGAAATATATGATCATTGAATTTCTTAACAATAACAACCCAGAGACCAAGTTAGAATTACTACTGTTTTCTAAAGTTATTATAGAATTGAATAGTACAACTCGTAATGTTCACCTCCCTAACTATTACGGTATCTGGAGAACCCGTCCTACCTCCTTTTTCTGCCTCGTCTTCTGTAGGGAGTGTAAAATTCAAAATGTTTGCATATGTGATTCCATTATTATAGGTTACCGAAGCTGTGGTACCTGCCCTGCTGCCCTGCTGCCCTATTAAGAGGTATGCAACAGGGAGACCCTTGTTCCAACTTGATAGAGCTCAACCTATGAGGTGCTTAGCCGACGTAACACTGGGGGGCTAATTAATATAGGTGTTGGAGCTGTTGGAAGGTGCGATGCTTAAACGCATAGGTACCTAATCAGCCCTGTTTGGGGGCTAAAAGGGTACCTAATGTGAGAGGTCGGTTGGTTGGCATTTAGATCTTTGATAACGCCCCCAGTAATTATCAACTCAACCTAATCAACATCAATCTACCCTTTCAGCTCCTAAGTCCTATATTTAGCACCGTAGAAATGAAAACTCCCCTATCTTGGCAGAACATACCTACATGAACCAACTAAGGTGAAGAAGAGCTAGGTGAATAATTGAAAACGTACCAAATATATAATAAGCTAATACCCCCCTATTCTGCAGGGCTATTGCCCACTCAAATGCCTTCTTTTTCTTTGGCAAAGAGTTGTGTAAGCTGGCTCCCTTTCTACCTGATCTAGAAGTCCTAAGCTGAGTTCTTAGCGCAAAACGTGGAATTTATCAAAGCCGGTATCTCTATGGTTAAACATACCCTCATTCTCTCTAATGTAGTCCGCCTTCTGCCAGAACTTATCGCCGGGTATGTCCTTGACGCCTTGGAGGAATATTAGTAGACCGCGTAGTCGGAAGAATCGTAACCTGGCTACTGCCTAAAGGGGATATGAGATGTCGTTACTTCGTAGCAAGGCTCGGAACAACTACACGCACATGGCAATTTTTTAGAAGTATATTATACTAATACACGAAGGGATCATCTCGTGGGTGTATTTAGTTGTTCCGAGCCTTGCTTCATAGCCACCGGCTGCATGAAGATTTTCACCACGGCATCGCCGTTAGAAATGTACACACACCCATTTCTGTCCGTACTGTGCTCTATCTCACCTTCAAAAGACGCCGCGTCAATAACAAGATTCTCTTGCCCATTTCGCAGCCTCTCGACCTCCTCAGATGCCAGCCATTCCACAGCATATGAGAGTTTCTTCCGGTGTCCACCTCGCGACTCTTGGCTTGAATTTTCGGCATATTCGATCTGTATTTCTAGGGGACCTGCTTTATATAGTGAAGAAGCCTTTCCGACCCCAACTTGTCTTGACATGACCTTACCTGGTTCGAGTATCAAATTGCTCTCTAAAGAGCTCGAAGCCACTGTTGTTCTTATTTTGTCCGGGCTTTCCGGAACGCTACTCGTTTCTCTGCTTAAATGGGAAGAACCCTCGTGTGCTATTTCTTCCGCCTCTACTGGCGTTTTCTTGCCCTCCTCATCATCAGCTAGTGCAGACTCATGAGTTGGTGCTTCTTCGGAGGGAAGTGCAATCTTTTGCGGATTCTTGTTCACGGTACTTGAAGTTTCTGATGCGTCTAAAGAGAAAGATGTCAGAGTGGGCAGTGTCGAGGACGACCAAGGCAATGTGAGTAAAGTGCTCTCGTTCGGGTCAGGATACACAGTCTTCTCCCTTCTCGCAAATAATGTTTCCAGACCATTCTTAATATGGCCTTGAAGCCGCATGTTAAATCTCGTTACCAAATCATGATACTTGGGCCCGCACGATGTCGGTAGTCGCCACCCGGGATACAGCTTCCCATGACATTTAGGTGTGTGGATCTTCTCATACATGAGAATAAACTCGTTGCATAGCCAACAAGCATCTTTGCTTGAGCATACGACTCGAGGCATATGTGCATTGGGCGACATATGGAACTCGCAGTAATAAAGGAGCTGGATTTCGGCATGGATTCTCGCCTCCCGCAAAGTCTTCTGTGTTTGGGCAATGAACTGTATTTTTGCCTGTTCCTCGGTGGTATTCAATAAACGGAAGACTTGCTCTAGACCCTTTTCATTCTTAAGCTCATCAATTAGTGGGAGAGTATTGCTAAGATCCGGCATGTAGTCACTGCTTAAATCTTTATCGAACACCTTTTGAGGTAATGAAACAAGCACGAGACGCATTTTGCGGGCTATGGGAGTCTTTTTAGCAGTCCGGTATAGCAACCTAGCTGCTTCACGGTATCGTGCGACTTTCCTTATTATATTTATGAGACGGGCCCTTGAGCTTGGGTCCATAGCTCTATTGGGTATTGCGTTGATCAAATCATGGAAGCCCCTGACTTGTTGTAGGTGACGAATGCTATCAACTAGCTTCTCTAACTCAGACTGCGTTTGGTGCTTGTTCCAAGAGTCGGCAAGCTTTATTACTTCCTTTGTTTTGTCGATGAATGAGTATCGGGGGGATGAAGGTTCGTGCCTGTGGTTTGCATTCTGTCTTAGATACTCCAAAGTAGCTTGGAGGTTTTCTTTAATTGACCGCCTTTGAATTTTCTTGGGATGTTGAATAAGACCTAAGCGGTAAAGGATCCGAGCTGAACACATAGCAATGATGGCTTTGAATACATCATTCTCCACGCCCAATGTGGTATCTGGCTCAACGTATTAGTTAGTGAAATAAGATATAAGCCGTTGACTTAGATTTAGTACCGTCCGCGTGAGAAAGGAGAGAAAAAATCCTCTCAAATTCCGTCTTCAATCTCTCAAGAACCAGGTTTCCTCTGTTATGCCCGAATTTATTTATGGCAAGCAGAACGTTCAAATATGCGGCCCCAGTACCCTCTTCCAAACATATTGCTGGGATATTGTTATTATCATCTTTTGCATACGCAAGAAAAGCGAGTGTACTGCAAAGGCTGCGCTCCTTTTCAAAGGATAAGGTATAGTCTTCCCTCCGACATTGAATGCTCGTCACTGGATTGGACAACGGCTGGGCGGGAATAGGATGGAGAAAGTGTAGAGTTGCAATGCTTTCGGCACGGATTTTAGCAGGAAACGCCATGTCTGAGCTCAAGTTTGCTGAGAAGTCAAAATTCCTCTAAGTCGACATACAATTTTCCTTTCTAGCTGTATATTGCTTTGTGTGAAATGTTCTTAGTCTGCTCCTCTCGTTTGTCACCGGTAGAATTCCATGATCGATCACCTGCATAACGGTAACCATTTCCCCTCCTGAATGTTGAACATACTTGACGGTAATTGGTGGCCTTGCGGGTGGCTGCATTGAAATGATTTTTCTGACATAATTTATGGAAGCTTATGCTTAAATAACTCTTTCTTTTCAATTTCTATTCACATTATGGCCGGTCGAGATGAATACTAATAAGCAATGGCAGTGCTTAATGGATTTAGTTAATATAGGAGAGGATTAAGAAAACAAGTACCAATATTAACATTCATAGTTGAGAACAACCAAGAGATAGGCATGGGAGCAATCGTATGGTACTATTGGTGTATCTCTTGCCTCACCTGACGGAAAGCTTCACTTGCAAAACTACACCAGGTGTTCGTATATTGAATATAATGAGTGTCTCGTTGCGAATATGACGACCTGGGAAGATGGCCGATTGTCCCTTGGCGGTCGCAAGCCGAGTAGTTCAAGATACGACATCTTTAGGGTGTCCTAAGAATATCGCACTTCATCAGAAGCAATGCAGAAAGAAGGCCAGAGCCATAGCGGTTGGAACTCCTAAGGTAAACTAGAGCTTCTTTGATAATAAAAACTATTGGGCCCGAGTTTTGAAAGCCTGCACGCGCTTGGAAAGTATTTTTAATGATATGGATTTAGAAATGTAATGAGATATCGTTAAGAGTAGTAGTGTCGAGAAGTTGGGAAGCGTTGATAGTTAAGTTCATTAGAACAGAGCCTACATTCCCAAGACGACAGTGATCTGCGACGAGCTGATGCAATGGATCGGCAGTTCGACAATACATAAGGCTGTTACCCTGCGGCGATCGATCTAAGTCTATCTACTCTTTCGTATATAGCGTTGTTTAGCAGACTAAATTGCTAATGAATAATTAAAATCAGCGAGACTCACATAGGGGCCATTATTAGGGGAGCTGTAATTCACGTAAATAAGGTATCACAAATATATCACAAATATATCACTTATACCGCGCCATTATCTATGCAATTGTTCGTTTGCAATGTTGTATTAGATTTGCGACGGCGAGCAATTTACTTAACCTAGGTGAGTAGCATAAAATTCCTCGTCAATTTCCTTTTGAGTAAGCGAGTTTGACGATTTGGAGATTGGAAACAGTTGTCGTCTTACAGGGGTTATCATGTTTCTGAGGTTTTTCAATTTTTAAGCGGATGGTGGCTCCATCAAGCAAATCGCGCTGGCAAAAAAGGTATAGGCGGACACGGTAGCTACCTATGGTAGCTATGGAACTTCAGCCCCTGAGAATACCGTGATAGAGGGAAATAAATCCTCAGCTATAGGACATGCTTTGAGGTTGTCGTGAAAATGAATTGCTAGGGCTACCCTAGTGGTTTCGATGGTGAGACTGGTGCCAAGGGGTCTTTTCCGGGCTTACGTAAATGGGACAGCTCAAAAATCACCGAGACGGATGAGTTGGCGTCGGTGTACAGGAGTAAGGGGTAGAGCAGGCCTGGAGAAGGAAAAAAGGAAGAAAAAAAAAACCACTTCAGCTCCATGATGATCACCGACACCGCTATTGTTGGTCAGAGGTCCCACAGGATACACTGCGTGGAACCTTATGATAGGTTCCTTATGATAGGTTCCATGCGTATCGGTTGCGACCCGGATGCAAACGGTTCGAAGTTTAAGTGCATCTCACAGTGATGATCCAAAGCCGACGTGGTGCGTTGTTGTTCGCGACACATGTCGACGCATTATGGCTTACTAGATTAGATGTTGGGCTTGACCCAAACTACCTAACCTAAGGTATGTAAACGATAGGACGCGACGATCGCACGCATGGACCGTAATAGTATTAGTACACTACTATGTACTTGGGTATCGAAGTAAGCTTTATATCCCTACATTTGCTATCTTGCGCGCCCTGATTGTGATTACCGTGGGCGTTTCCACGTCGAGGTCCGGAACTGGGTACGGAATATAACAATTATTAGAATGATAACTGGAAGAGGAATGATAGCGCCATCGTGATTGTTAAATGGATTTCCGAATGTGCCATATCTAGGGTAGATCTTCTCCGCAGAAATCTCGAAACCATTGAATGGTGTCTCTGGGAGAAGATGGGACCTGGAACCCATGAACCACTCGGACCAGTCTGGGGGAAATTTGAGTTTTCACAGAATCTTTCCATTTGGGTTTAGTCAGGAACAAAGAGAACCTAAAGCTGCAGGTACCAATCACTACAACCAATCAGAAGTAGCCTGACGCACACGTCGCGTGGACCCTAGTCGGGCAGAAATTATGCAATCTTAGTAAATTTTATGAAGACCCCACGGACGATGGAGGATTGGATGTAAATGGGATCTGTTAGACGCTGCAATACAATTTAGTTAGCTATGAGGGAATAATGGACAGGTGGTTGAGAAGAATCATCTCAAAATAACCATCGTTAAAGGATTCTAAACACCACACCTACAGAACCTGACAAATATTCTCAATGATATTCTCGTTGATTTAATAGGTACGTATCTAACTCATATGCAGTCTAAAGAACATGGGTATCCCAAATTGGGCACAGACGTTAGTAGTTTCCTAGGTTACTTCTTTAAGTGATGGACTACAAGGGTTGCATAACTAAATAATGGTACTGGGTAGGGGCACTTACCAATTAGCCCAAGCAAGCTATATTTCCGTTTGCTAATGTACCTATGTAATTTCCGTTGCCCTGTGCAATCGGAGGATGCGATCCGCAATCCGTCACAAGTAAGATTTTGGTTGTAATGTTCCTAACGTACCTATGGAAGTACTTAAGTACAATACCTAACTAAGGTGCATGATGTAGGTATTGTACAACATGTTCCCTTACGCCTCTTATTGAATTTGTCTCTAATATATTTAGTATCGGGAAGTACATCTAAACTTGTAGTAAATGCAGCTTTAAACAACACATATATAAAGATTCTTTGTCTAAACTCACAATTCCCTTGCGTGTATTCTTTGGCATGCGTATGTGTAGCAACCAAATACATATAGAGGAAGGTAATGGGGATTGACCGGTATTGATGATTGGTGTATATTGACGCTTTGCTGGCCTTGTATCCCCAGGGACCCCTTGCCGACTAGCGAAGACTAGCGCAAGAAATAGGTGCAACACTAATTTGTACCCTGCTTTGATTCTCTATCGCCATTGATCCATTGATCTTGCCCATTTGCGCAACAAGGGTCCCTAGAACGATCGTGGCTTCCCGCCCGCTTTCCTCTGACCACACCCTTTTCCCTCACTCCTTCATTAAACAACCTGATACCCTCACCCTCTTCGTAAACTCACTTCTCCTGCGCGTTCATTCTTTAACTCACAGGGCTTCGTTGGCAGAGCCCATTTCACGACATTACGAGGAATAAGTCCCAATCGACCTTGAGTATCGAGTATTCAACTATCCTTCTTTGAATCACACACACACACACACACACATCATATCGGTATCTACGAATTTATAACGAGAAACGCGCTGAATAGTCGCAAGCGATTTGAAAAGTAAAGTTATCACATTCTGGGATCAGCTTTAAGAATATCGATATTGTGGCAGTCTGTTATACACATAAATCCTCTACCCAACGAATATCAAAATGCATATCTCAACGATTGTCGCAACTGCGCTGCTTCCTTTGTTGGCAGTAGCAGCAGACCCTTCTACTACCACGTCTACTATGACGATGACAAAGTACATTACTATCCAGAACGTTGCCACCTCAAGTATCTTCAGCGCAAACTCGACTTCCGTCTACCAGCCTACCGGCACCATTTCTTCTTTCCACTCCTCCAGTATCGCTCTTCCAACGACAACGACTGGCTCTGATGGTACTCCTACAATTGTTGCGCCCACAGTCAGCCCTACCATCGATAACAACAACGGCGGCGCATCGCTTGGCTCTGCCCATGTTGCGCTTGCGGGGCTGGCTGGTATTGTTGTCGCCGCGCTGATGTAAGTTGCGCCGTGTTGGGCAACTTGGCCGAGGAGCGCCAAAGGGGGGGTACAACGAAAACAAAAATTAAACCTATTCGATACGAACGTCATCTACTTCATTTCTTTTGTCAAAAATCAGCACTCCTCGTTTTCAGCGCTATTTGGTCACACACTATACGCGACAAGGTACTAGTCCGCGAAATGGCATTCGCTAACAACCAACCACGATGCCTTGATGTCTTGATGCCTTGGCCTCTGCGCATTCCGCCAGTTCCAGCCATTCATCATGAATGAACTACCATTTTCCCTCGTCACCTCTCCTCGACCTTTCTTCTGGTGCTGAGCGTTTGGTGCCGTTTTATACCCTTCGTAAAGCCCCCTTAATGTATCAATGAACCGGCAACATGCGTCCTCGGCGCGCATGTTAAATCGCACGCTCTCGGATCATCGATTACTATCACCGTTATATCGCGCCTTTCTCTTTCCAGGTGGATGGACTTGCAGACCCCGAAGGACCTGACCTTATCCTTCTCATCTCCTTCATTTATCACGATTTCACAACTTTCCGATACCCCTTGTCGGCCTCGGGGCTGGTCATAACTCTGCAAGACCTTACATATTTCTAACTGCCGTTTGGACCTTGGACTGGGAATGAGAGAGCCTGTTTGGTATCGAGAGTGTGTTGCTGGCTGGACTTGCATCTTCACTTCAAAAACAATACCCATTTTTCTACATTCTATCGCGGAGTTCGGTTATGAGCCACGAGATAGGAGCCAACGGAGGCACCTTCATACCCTTTGATTTTTATATTTTCTTTTCTTCTTCTGCCTCCGTATTGTCTTGAGATACCCCGTTGTTGAACTCTCGCCGAGCGAGAATGGCCCGAGGTGAAATTGTGGACGAGGAGGAAATGGTTATGTCTGAAAACAACTATCATGTATTCGCTATATGTGAGAGGTCTGCTGATCTTTGACCTTCATTTTACCAAATTAAAAATGTTGCGCTTTTAACTTCGTCGCTTCAGGATTTCCCTTCGGTGCTTGGAAAAGGAAAAGGAGGCTGCTGGCTTGGTGCGTCGCACGAAAGGAAAATATTCGTGAAAGCTAGCTCAATAAAACCTTTGAAGCCACTTCGTCATTGTGCTTTGTATGTGATATGAATGTATCAATGAGCAATTATTTATATATGCTAGTTTGTATGCGTTCGAGGCCTTATGCATATATTTCGCAACGTACATGTAAAAGAGGTACCTAATTACATTACCCACTTTGGTAGTGCTCAGCTAGTTACTATATTATTCTTACCATTATGTGTAACGTATTCATATATACCTATTTTATAAGCATAGCGAGATATCAATCGGTTAGGCTTTCTAGTATATAACTTGGGTTTGATAACCGTTCAAAATGTAGGCCTTCCTAATTTGTAAATGACGACATTGGTGATTGGCGGATATCTCAGTTGATGCCAGCTGCAGCCTGCAGGCGCCGATAAAGGACAAGCGGCAAAAGCCTCCGGTACTAACCGATCAGTGGATCCGATCGGTGGATTTGCAGCCAATAGCGGGGCACCTAAAAGTTGGGGATTGCAATTGTAATCAATCGATATCGTAATCAATCGATATCGTCGCTCGATTTTATCTCAAACTATTTCCTACTGATCCGCCACACTGGCCTTGTCAAGTTTCTCGTGGCCGACGTAGTTACTGGGTGACCATGGCATCTTCATCGGCCTCACTGAACCGCCTTCGGGCGCCTGTCCAGCGTGCTATCTCAAATGCTTCCCGAAATGCTTCCCGAAATGCTTCTCGCTCCTACGCCACCGTCCCAACAAATACACCAGAACCAGCTCTCTCCTCTACCGACAAGCCAGCCCGCCGTCCTACATACTTTAAGGACACGACGGTCGCCTCGTTAGACGAATTTATATCTGGCTCATCTTCGTCCACTCTAACCGCTAGCGATGCGTATCAGCTACGCACCGCCGAAGTCGGGCCCGCGTCGAACCGGCGCACCATCACCCGGCTACCCGAATGGCTCAAGACGCCGATCCCCGCCGGCAACGATAACTACAAGAAGATTAAGTCGGACTTGCGCGGGCTGGGCTTACATACGGTATGCGAGGAAGCTCGCTGTCCGAATATCTCGGAGTGCTGGGGCGGTAGCAACAAGAATGCCGCCACCGCCACTATCATGCTGATGGGAGACACATGCACACGCGGCTGCCGCTTTTGCTCTGTCAAGACCAGCCGTGCTCCCCCGCCACTCGATCCCCACGAGCCCGAGCACACTGCTGAGGCCCTAGCTCGGTGGGGCCTGGGCTATGTGGTGCTGACGAGCGTCAACCGAGACGACATGCCCGACGGTGGGTCGCACCACTTTGCCGAGACGATCCGTAAGATCAAGTCCAAGAAGCCGAGTCTACTCGTGGAAGCACTGACGAGTGACTTCTGGGGTAATCTGGACTCGGTGGCCGTTGTGGCCGAGAGCGGGCTCGACGTGTATGCGCATAACGTTGAAACCGTTGAGGGTCTCACGCCGTACGTGCGGGACCGTCGCGCTACGTTCGAGACAAGTCTCAAGGTGCTCGAGCACGTGAAGAAGGTCCGGGGTCAAAACGGCATCATCACAAAGACGAGTATGATGCTGGGGCTAGGCGAGCAGGAGCATGAGATCATGGACGCGCTAGAGCGGCTACGGAAGGCCAACGTGGACGTGGTGACTTTTGGCCAATACATGCGGCCGACGAAGCGCCACCTTCAGGTCGAGAAGTATGTCACGCCTGAGGAGTTCGAGATGTGGCGGCAGCGCGCCCTCAATATGGGGTTCTTGTATGTGGCCAGTGGGCCATTGGTCAGGAGCAGCTACAAAGCTGGCGAGGCCTTCATCGAGAACGTCTTGAGGAAGCGGGCCGGAGAAAATGGTGCTGCTAACGTAGACGGCAAACTAGGGGCGGCCGTGGCAATTGAAGATACGAAGGAAGCATGAAGGCATTTGCTCGTCCTTGAATCAACCTGACTGGCTACTTCAACGTGTACATATACTATATATAATGAGACCGCCCGAGCCCAAGGCATAGGCGGCACGGACTCGGCGCATTAGAAGGGATAACCTTTTTTATGGTAGAAGAGATGGTGGGATTTTGCTATTGGGTATTTCTTGTAGAACCAGCTGGTCGTACGCAGCCTTATTCAACCAGGATGCAGTCGACTAAGCCAGTCAATAACGATCTTAAACGTTCTTTTATAAAATCACCATTTCTGGTACTTGCCTACCTAGGTTAGGTAGGTAGGTATCAATTACTTGAATGATGTCCCCCCTAGTCTCCTTCACCGCATCCCACAGCTCCTCCGCCAACAGGTCCTTCCGCGCAAACCCCATCGTCTCAACCACCTGCGCCGCCGGTTAGCAGGCCCGCAGCGGCGGGAGCAGCTTGGCTTCGGCGCCGCGGGAGACTAGGCTGTATTCGCCCTGGTAGCAGGCTGGTTTGGGGTTTAAAGATAGTTACTCTTTGTCCTCTCTCTGGTTCGGTGGCTGTTGGATGGGTGTTGGTAATTTCAGACTAGCATGTCGAATATACGTCTTTTAATATAATTAGGAAAGTCTGCTTCCAAAGTAAGTAGCCCTTGGTGTATATATAACAACGTCTAATCGTTGGTGATTGTTGTGTCGCGCAGGCCTTGGGGACTTTTCTATACGAAGTCGGACCAACGTTAGCACCGAGAAAGAATTATGCAAGGGACAGTTGTAAAGAGTAGATCCTTAGACATACCCGATTGAGCCCTGTCCTTTGGATCCGATAGCGCCGACAGCCTCAATAGACTGCTTTTTATTTTATTGTTAGTTAACTATAGCCGCACGTAGAGTTAAACACATATTCCGATGCGGAGAGTATGTAGTCGCTGTATATCGTGGATCCCTCAGTAATTATAGAAGTTTACAAGTAAGAGTTAATCATTAACAGTTCCATATAATAATACAGTTTAGATATGTCATTTGCTACAGTTTTGACTATAAGATTTCAAGCAAGTCTAACTGAACCCTTATTAGAGGCTGTATTCACCTTGATTAGTCCCATATACTCAAGTTAGGGAAGACATTCTATTTCGACTTAAGCCGATACACTTGTGTATACCTCGATATCTAGGTAAGCACTGGCTCTACAGCATATATGGTAGCTTTTCTATAGTTACCTGGTCTATAAGAGAAAGATATGACACAGCTTAAATACTAGCCAGCAGAGTACCATGTTTATAAGATAGACCGTACCTAGGTTCTTCGGGATTCACCTCAGACATGTTTATCCGGTCTAGTATTCTTGGTCACTTTATGTATCAATTCAAAGCCGGCCTCTTTGGATGTCTTGCATGATCTTCGTCTAACTCGCTAATTCAATTCGACTCGCATATGTCTCATAGTCGGCATGACATCAAAAAACGAACGTCATTGGGCTGTGTCGTGTTACTCAGACCCCCCAATACCATTGCAACGTACATTATAACTGTCGATCGCTACCCTTACTCATGCACAAGAGGTCTCGGAAGCCTTTCTAGCAGCTTATCGCTCGATTCAACTAGCAAGATGTTGTCTACAGTTGGTGGCATTATGTGCCCGACGTACGACGTCTGGCCTATCGCATCGTGAATGAAATGCCGATCCACGAGATACTTACGCAATAATGCCAACGAAGGCCGAACATGGAGCGGCCTTGCATATTATCTTAGGTACATATACGCCTCATATGCAAACCACCTAACCTAGGTTACTGAATTACATCTCGCAAAGTCCCTTAGACATATTCCCGGGATTCTTACCAAGATGCCCGAACATAGATCCCTTATGGATCTCAAGTTCGACGAGCTTCCAGATCCTAAAAGAGTATGGGTTGGGCAACCAGGTAGCTACGAGGAAGGCCTCGGGCGGCTTGTTCTACTGACGGAAGAACGTGTCCGTAGCGCGGCGGCTCGGGAGATCCGAACAGGCCGGCGTATCGGGTTGAACTGGGACGTCACGAAATTGGAGTATCCAAATATCGGAAGAGCCCCTTGCGACCACCAAATCACACCGATCTTAGGTGGCGTCGCCTTCGACGATATCTACACGATGAATCCTCGTAAGTGCGGTATTAGAACTCACTATAGTTTGTACCTGCTCTAACGACGACCCCAGAGCAGAGCAGTCAGTGGGATGGTCTACGCCATTGGAGCGCCAAGCCACCCGGCGAAGATGACCAGCAGGAACGTGTATTTTACGGTGGAACGACTAAAGGGGAAATACTCGATAGATCGAATGATCGCATAGGTACCCAACATTGGGCTCGCGAGGGTATCACCGGCCGCGGTGTACTGATAGATTATGTGTCGTGGGCACAGAAAGAAGGCGTCCAGTACTCTACCTTCTCTAATCATACCATCAAGCTCCAAGATATCATTGACATAGCCTGCGAGCACGATATAATGTTCGAGAGGGGGGATATCTTACTTGTACGGAGCGGTGTCATTGGAGAGTGGGAGGACAAAATGGACATCGCGGCTAAGACGGCCTACTCTTCGTCACTTTCACCGAAGCATGCGGGAGTAGAGGCAACACCGGAAGTGTTAAAATGGCTATGGGATACTGGGTTCGCTGCTGTGGCTGGTGACGCTTTATCGTGGGAAGTATATCCTCCACAAGGTGATATGTTTCTTCACGATATTCTCCTTGCCGGATGGGGCATGCCTATTGGTAAGTTTGAGACAGACTTGTGAGGAAATCAACTAGGTAGGTAGCTAATGTTTTTATTTAGGTGAGTTATTTGACCTGGAGAGGCTTTCTGAGATGTGCAAGGGGCTAAATCGGTGGTCCTTCTTCTTCACCTCTATGCCTATCAATATGCCCGGTGGTGTGTCGTCACCACCAAACGCACAAGCGATATTCTAAGAATCGATGGTAACGATCTTCAATTCAGTCCCCTATCATTTCCAACGTTCGCTAGATTGGAATCTCTACAACCTGTCCCTTAGCGGGTCCGCCCATAACTTCGAACCCTGCGGTAGTAACGAAAATACTCTTGCCATCATTGGCCACAGCAACGCTCGTCGGGCGTTTGAGAACAGTGCTGTCGCCTCCGCCGAAGAAAAGCTTCTGCTCGCCAGTCACCAGGTCGATGGAATAAACCTTGTTCGTATGGGCAGTGATGTAGGCCGTGGGATTCCCACCAGCGGGTTGTGCTACACTAAAGTCGTCATAAGAAGTGCTCTGGCTTACTGTTTCGGGCGAGCGAGCAATGATCTCGATATCTCCCGTTTTGCTACCGTCCGGTCCAATAGGGACGCGACCGAAATATCCTTTGGCGGAATTTGCAAAGTAAAGGTGTGGCCCGAAGACTCTAATTCCGTTAACACCTATCGGAATTGCTGTGTCTTGCTCCAGGGCTGGGTCAGAAAATGCAACATCTACAGCGCCGGTGATGGTGTTGATGCGAAAGATTCGGCCCTTGACCGAGTCGGCGCCCAAGACGACGTGAGGTTGAGAGGGGAGAGAATCTATGCCGTTGAGCATCTCGGTGTCAGGTACCTCCGCTACCGTCTTCACGACCGCAGGCTGGCCGGGCCCCGGGAAGAAAACGGTCCACACCTTCATTGATCCTAATTCATACCGATATGGCCTGTGATCACCACCGACAACAGTGAAGGTATCAGGTGAATTTGCGACAACGCTGCTTATCGCATTGGCGCCGGGGAACTCAGCGACCAGCTCGACTTTTGGCGTATCGGCACGCGGATCCAGCGAGTATAGACGACCGTTCTCGAACGTGCTCAAAAGAAGGGTGCCGTCAGTACGGACTGCTATATTTGAGACGAAAGTCTTGCCTTCGTTGAAGGCATAGAGTTCTCGTGATGATGGTTGGCCCGACATTGTTGTAGAAGTTACAGGCTGTTAAAGGTAGGAAAGAGGAAAACAGCGACGTTTAATAATACGAAAGATGATGGTTGAATTTAAGTCGAATTCAAGTTGAAATAATAGGAAGACGTAGGTTAGTTAATATATGAACGACTTACTGGACAGTGGATAAATACCTATTAATATACCGAGACTTCAACATGCGTAAGCTGGGGTTTAATTCTGCCGTTGCGGACTTACAATTCACGGGCCAAGCATCAAAATTGGAATCTGGGAACATTCTCATCGGTGCTGAAACAAGAACAACATATACCTGACCGTAAACCTGACCGTAAGGATCAACCTCCTAAACTACCCAAGCGACCAGTTCTGACAAACAATATCACAATCATCAGCTTGGCGAGCCAATTATCAGCTTGGCGGGTAATAGTTTATGGTGGTATAGTTGAGAAGTCTAATGATGTTAGAGGGAAAATATGGACGCTAAAATGGAATACTTCTCCGGCGGCCGAGATGGCGTCTATGGAATAACTCCGAACCCGTGCCGTATACATGGGTACCTTATACTTACCCTGCTACCTACAGTCAGCTGACAGTCGTGGGTGCTGTTTTATACCTATGTACTTTGTTAAAACTAAGAAATCTACCTAAAGATATGTTTAATGTATAATTCATATTGAAGAGTAAAGGGGGAGTAAAGTTAGGCTTCGATATGTGAGCTTCGGTGTAGTTGTCACCCAGACCCAGCTTAGACATTTTATAAGGGACACTCTCCATCTGCCCTATCAATAGTTAGCTATCTAGGTTGGAGATTCTACTCTAGGAGATGGACTACCTACCAGCTTTATATATATGTAGACTTGAATTACTCAAGCTGCAGGATACCCCCACGAGGTATTAGCCAAAGAACATCATTAGGCAGTAATATACATTTATAATATATAGGTACCTAGGTATCCATCCAATCCTCTAGGTTACCTACTTCCTCCCCGTCCCCGTCACAAGCAACACCGTGCTCCCCAGCTGCCGCCTAAGATCCTCCTTCTCCACGTCATGCGTATCCTCCACCTCGCCCCAACGTCCCGTCTGCCAATCAACCTCTATGCTCGCCAACCTAGCCGCCTCCTCAACACCGAATTTCTTCTCCCCGGAGCCCGCGCCGACCGGCCCCTCGCTCCACTCGACCAGTAATCTCACCGCCCCTAGCAACCCCTTCCCAGCCAACGCCGCGCGCTCCAGCCCCGCCAGCTCCCACGCGCTGAGCCCCGCCATCCACCCCTGCACCACCTGCCGCGTGACATCCGGGTGGCTACGCGGCATGATGCTCTCGCCGTCGAGCACCGGCTCGATCGTGATGCCCGGCCACACGCGGCTCGTCAAGTATCCAACCACCTCCTCCGCCGCGCGCTTCTGCACGTCGCGCAGCGTATCCGCGCCCTCGCCCAGCGAGTCGTGAGGCCGGGGCGGCGGCGCCCAGCACAGCAAGGAGTCCGTATCGAGGTATCTCAACAGCATTTTGGCAATCCCCTCGCGGAGACTCTCGCCGCCCCCCGTCCGCGCCGCGTCGTCGTCCGCAATATCGAGCGCGCGACACACTAGGCTCGTCAGCGGGATAAGGTGTTGCCGCGTCGTCTGCTGCACGGAAACCAGCATGTCCCACTCGATAGCCAGGGCGCTCGCGAGCAGGGGTTTGCTCAGGGGCAGCCTGACGATGTCCTTGGTATTTGGTCTGCGCAGCGGTCGTTTATCTAGATGGACCTCCCAGGCCCCGTCGACTTCGTGCACATGCACGTCTTTCCAGAACCTCTTGCGCCGTGCAGTTTCCTTAGTCTTCTTTGCGAATGCTCTCGGCGCGGATTCGGATTGTCGGATCTCTCGTGCTTTCTCGAGGAGCTCGGCGTGTTTCCGGCGGCGCTCGAGCCGGGAACTGGCGCTGTCGGCGGCGGGGATGGGCGGTTCTGGCGGTGGTCCGGTGCCGTGGATTGGCGAGACTGTAGCGGGCGCGCTGGGAGTAATGTGAATATGACGTTGGTGGGTTATTAAAGGAAGGGTTGTTGGAGTGGGATGTGTAGATTGGAAGTGTTGGCGTATCGCCGATTGCAGCGCTATTCGGGTAGGCGGCTTCATCTTGAATACATGTGTTTTCATGTTTATGAATTTGAAGTTGCGGTTAAGATCGAGGCATCGAGGGGTGGAATTTGCCGTATAAATTTGAGCATCGGAGGGTCTGTTATCGATTATGCAACAGCTTAACCTAATATCCTAGGTACCTAGGTAGGTATTATGTAAGTTGACCAATCAGAATTAGAATAGCACGTTCTAAACCGTAGGTACTGTACTGAATTTAATAGTATAATAGTATACCTGATCAACACTTATGATATACTAGACAAACGTATCGTCAACTTTTACTCCAAGTTTTTTGCTTTTAAATTGATATGCTCTTTCTATTGCTAACCAGCCTAAACACCCATAACAGATGGCTAACAAAACCCCCTCGAGAACCAAAAATCATCAGCCATGCTAAAAACGAATGACCGACGCAAGTACAAACGGACAAACGGACAAACGGACAAACGGACAAACGGACGTATAATATATACAAGCATGTGTTTATCTTAGATAGAGTTGCCCCGCGCAGTAGTCTTTTTCATTATTGCCCTTTTCCTCCTCTTTTTATGCTGTCGACCCTTCTGTGTAATATTCCCTGGCGTTAATAGTATACAACACCTCATCCGGACAAGCTACCCTCTACCCCGAGGGCATCATTACGAGTCAACTTCCATCTTTTTGTTTCCATTAAATCTAAATATACCTAGATAACTAAGTTAAGAAAGTACATATGAGCACTAGTACAGTGTAGACTGTTAGTAAGGGGGCTTCGTTAAATTTCCAAGCGTGTTTTGCTTCGATTTGCTGTCGATGCCCTTGAGCATCGCTTGTAAATCCATGCTGGCGGCCCCGGCGTTTGAAAAATTACTTGAAAGGATGCTATCTCCTCCTCGGCTCCTAACATTCCTCTGAGGAGTCTTGACGGCATGGTCTTGCTTGGCTGTACGCTCAAGATTGATCTCAGGAGGGGGCGACTTTCCCACCAATGATGCCGGTAGCGGCGGCACTGGCGGCACAGTCTCATCCTCGGCTTCGCCTTCCATAGGATGAGAAGTCAGAGGACCTCCCGAGTCTCCAGACACCTTTCGCTCCCGGGACTTTGATCGCAAACGTGTAAGGACTGCGTCATTGGTATCGGTGCCATCTGCCTGGTTTGGATTGAACGAAAGCTCTGATGGCGTAAACTCGTAGCTCGCCATGCTATCACTGCTGTCCCCGTCTTCTTGTAATGTCTGGAACGTGGCTGGCCGAACTGGTTCTCCGGTCAACACCGATTTGAGCTGATCAATAGAAGCGACAAAGCCTCGACCAGAAGCAGTCTTCCCGGAGCCGTGGCTCTGTCCGCTGGAGTTTCGTAAACCAGCGATATGACTAGCATGTGAAGCCGGCCTCAAGTTGTTTTGGCGAGCATACGCAGATTCTGGTCTGCTAGCGGCATAACCGTTAGACGAGGGTCCGTTAACAGTAAGATGGTTTCCCCTGGTAGCAGTTGTCCCGGCTTTGGACCCGCTTATAGAAGCGGACTTACTCTCCGCTTGGAGTGCAATGACGACGGCCTCTCGATTCCATTCCGCCAGCATTTCCTCTCTAAATTTATTGGGTAGCTCACGGTCATCGTCAGATAGTGGAATGTTGTTAAGAGTAGAGCTTAGGATTGGGTGCGAGAATACGCGACCAGGTGACGTAGAGGGACTTGAGGGAGGGGAGATAGTTCTCTCCTTATAGTTCACGCAAATACAATCTACTATCCCGAGGCGGTCGTCGAAGGGCAACAACGCTTCCGACTCTACCTCGCGTGTAGGTACTCTTGATTTCGATTTAGGCGAACCAGGCGTTTCTAAAGCATCCAGTGATGGTGTTGGGACGTGAACACCTTCAACCCAAAAATGTTTGCTTCTTCTCCGAACGATTTCATTATGGATCGCACGGCCGACTGGTGATGCTTCAAACTCGAAATGTTCACTCAAGGCCCAGAAATAGCCATGGCAGAGGGACCCAAGATGAAATTTCGCTGCAGGCGTTTCTGCCTCTAAAATATCTTCCTGGAGTCGAAAAACCATTGGAAGACCGTATCTGACAGCATTGACGCCGAGTTTAATAACTAATTTGGTCAACAAAACGTGGAGAATAGTAATATCCGCCTGATACTCCACGAACTGCAGAGCACTGTCATAAATGGCAAGATGGAGAAGTTGTAAGAAGCGGGACCGGGCAGCTCTAGCAGGTTTATCCCGATTCGAGGCGCTCGAAACAGCTCGACGAGCAATACTTCCTGATGGCATTTCTCGATTGCTTGCTCGTGGCTTCCGGCCCAAGTCCTCCCGTGCTTCTAAATCGGAACTCGTCGTTTCTCGGTCGAGCCAAGTGCCAAGAGCATCAACGTATGCCTTTCGGACCTGCCCGTCCGGATCGCGCAGAAGCCAGTGCGTACCCTCCCACACTTGTATAGGAACCTTGTTTCTTGTCAGACTAACGTTTCCGCTAACCTTCGTGTTCGGATTGGCAACAAGGAGGATAGACTTGACAGCTCGGAGAGCAGTAGTCTTAGCCAGGTCTAACGCGAAGTAGCTGTCGAGATGAGACTGCTCGTCCGAAATATTTCCGGCAGAAACTCCAGGTAAAGCTTCCGTCTTCTCCGGAGCCGGTGACGCGTTCGCTGTTGTACTCGGGTGAGGCCTGAGTCTCAAAAGGATAGTGGAAATCATGTCGGAAATTTGGTCCGCGTAGTAAACATGAGTGGCTAGATTACCAATCGACTGCTGAATCCGAGTCAATAGTTCTCTGTATGGCACTGAGATGTGTAGGGAGAGATCGGTGACCGAAGGTGGCTTGTCATCTCCCGAAGAACCGGCGCTTCCCCTTGAGCTCCCCGAGTGCTTTAAGACTCTCTTCATATGCAGTATCAACCCCGAGAGCACATCCATAACACTTAAGCCAATCAAGTTGATGTCAGAGCTCAATAGGGATCCGACAATGGCGGTAAGCACGATTTGGTCCGCCATGTTTTCCTCGGTCGGTGAGGTTCGTAGGAGCATATCTGTTGTGGTAATCATAATGACATAACGGTCTTGCACCGGGGCCCATCTTGTTGCGAGCTCGAAGACCTTGATTGCCCAACCATGGTAACGTCCACTGCCATCTTCGGATTGCAATATCACCGACTCTTTCTCCTGAACACGCTCTTTGATAAATCGTAGCAACGCCGTCGTCGCCCCATTTATCTGTGCTCTATTGGGTATGACAAATATCTGCTTCAGACACTGCATAGCTACAACACCAATGTCTTCTTCGGCGAGCTTATCGATGTCAACAGACGTGCCGGAAATGGCTATGGGGTTCGCATCGCCCCCAGTATCTGCCGTCTTAATAGTGGAAATACTAGTTCTCCGTCGTAACAGGACATTGGAATCATCCTTCTCTTCTACCTCGACACGCTGCGATAGTATACTAAGGAACTCTTCATCGTCGGTCCACAGGTTCTCAAGAATCATAGGCACTATAACGTCGAGCTGCCGTCCAGCAACAGACGATAACGCCTCGGATTCGGAAACGCTTTTGATTGCTTCTAAGCCTGCATTTCTCCATCTCAGGGCAACGGGTTTGCTGGGCGTGCCTTTACCAGGAACCTTCCGAGTTGACGCGAATGCGGCATAAGCGCGTACGACTTGCTCGTACTGGTGGAGGTAAGCTTGATCGGCAATAAGCGACGAGACATCGTGGTGTTCGCAGAAAGTTCGAAATGTAGGCAGCGACGCCTCGACCATAGTGATATCATCGGATCGAAGAACGAGGTCGAGAATCTTCAGTACATTTTGTGCGAATAGGGGTAGATCTTTGGGGGCTTTCTCGATCAGAGCAGCTAGTATCTGCAGGGTGACCTGGACATTTCTAAATAAATGGTCAATTATATGTAATTCAATAAATACAGCTGCGTCCAAATCGAATGGAGATGGAAGCTATTCGTGTTGTACTTTAACGGGAGCGGTGAACTTACCCAATGCGCACCCTCCACACATCGCTAGCTGTCTTTTTCTCGAGAAATTGGCCAACCTTCTGGATCTTGGTTCGTCGCGACGTGGCATAAAATAAAAGATAACTCAGTTCGCTCGAGTTCGGTTTGACATCGACAGCCCCCTTTGTAGTGCTAGGATAGCACTTGAGAACCAAAACTTGATGCTTCGGACGACATCTCTGCTGTATGGCATTCATAGCGCCCGGCGGTGCGCAAGCAGCCCAGTCAGCACGGGAAAGGGGGATTCAGGTCGGAACACCGAATATATGGTGTGACAACAAAGAAGAAACTAGCTTTGCATGAGTAATCGATTCGAGGCTTTGGATGTATGATATATGTACTATGTAGTGGCGGGTGTTGAAGCCGGGTTGGCCGTAGCGTAGAGGGTTGAGTTGATGAGGTGAGGTGTATTGTATAAAAAGGTTGCGTCGTGTCGTTCCCGGCCAAGAAAAGAAAATTACAGCAATGATTTAACCTAACCTAGGCATGTATCGTTGTACCGCCTAGGCGGATCTGCTGGGTGCCTATCAGGAACGTTATCTTAAATTAGGTACCTAAATGGCAATACAACTCCACCAACCTAGTGACAATTATTAACTCTACCCCTGTGACCTTGTCGAGAATGAAGGAATTAGATATTTATATATAAGAAATAATAAAAATAATAGGAGGAATTCATGAGATAATTGCTGTTGCATTAAACTATTTGGAAGGTCAATTATACTTGTATGTATGGAGTGTTCCGTCATTCACGGCACTAAGTGCCAATAGGGGAACAGCCTAACATGTAAACTTGCGTCATAAGGTGTACGTGTATCTGTACATGTATCTGATCTTCATGCCACCTTGGGTCTCAGGCGTTTAGGGGTCTAAACTTAAATCGGATTAGCAGTTGCCCATCTTAAGCTAAGGCTCTTTTATTCTTAATCTACGAAGGCTCGCATTAAAGGAAAATTAGAACAGGCTAACACATAGGTAGACTAACACATAATAAGGGATGACCATTTTTATACACCACTTATTATTACTTTAGGTAGTTATACACTGGTTATACATATGTAGGTATAGCTAGCTATGTAAAGAGCTTGAGGTGATAAGGTCATGAGCTTAATGATAACGTACATTAAAGTACGAAGTAGTCACAAGAATTGGTAACGCGACAGACAGCCTAACATTCCCCGCCAATAACCCCTTTCAGCCGACCAGTGCTGCATATGTATATACGCACACACACAAAGTCATAAACACCTTAACAAAATATGGAATGAGCTAAACTCGGAAGAACTGTATACTCGAGCTCGGATCTCCAAGTCTGTAGAAGGCACATGTATTCAGATAACAAGTACATCTGGAACTGTGTCGCATGCCACGTGCTTCTTTCCTTTAGATCCACGTATTATCAGGCAAGAGTAACATCTTACCTTATCTCACCATGCAGTGACCATCGCTATTCGGGAATTCAAATAGAGCTTTCACCTACCGCATCTACGTTACCCCTAATTTTGTTAGCCAACCATAGCAACTACAACAACCACAGATATGTATGATGCTGTGCCTGACTATAAGGTACAGTTACACCGGCAAGTTGCAGCTGCTAGCGGATTATCCAGATTCTGATGAGATTCTAATGACTAACCTAGAAGTTTACAATTTTACATAAATAAAGGACAGCTCCTTCAGTCAAGCCTTTTTCGGTAGACCTTCCAGAAGACTTGACCAGGCTGGCCCAATGCAAGTGCACACATAATTACTCGTTTTCTCACGTTTTCTAACATACATCTTCTGACATACATGTCTAAATACATAGCTTCACGAGTATACACCAAGTATACATCTATACGCCAGTCGTAGTTTATTGCATTAAAGTAAACCATTCTTCAACATAGGCGTGGAAGACTAATGCAACATCGAAGGCCAAGTAGCAAGCTCTTTTGACGATTATTTATCAATGGCTGAATCCGAGCCTCGGAAAGGTGATGAGAGGTGTTGGCTAAACCGAGAATAGGGAAGAGCAATAGATAAGGGAGCAATAGGAACGCGATAATGCTCGACCAACCACCTACGAAGGCCAACCTGTCGGCTCAGATGAAACCACAATTCAAGATGATAATTTAAATGAAGAGAACCTTCCAGCGAATAATAGCCAAGACTCTCCCACTGTTCAACTTGATTCAAAAGTTCAACAGTCTGCCGAAAACCAAACCTCGACTAGACACCGAACTAAAACTAACAAAATCCAACTGTAGAGCTTATGTGCATCTACGTACTTGTCTTACAAGCGACCGTCGTGTGGAGGCCTGCGATTTCATTGAAGGTCTCCGTCCTTACAACGGCAAAATCAGCAATACGACTTCAGCTTTTCAGGTCAGTTTAAGGATTAAGAATGAATCCAGTCTCGGTTTATCCCGTTGTTGCCAGATATATAAATATTGACTACTGGGTGTTTGATAGAAAATGTTTCTTCAGTGGTCCTATTGCAATCCCGAAAACTTGTTGTTAATCAAGCCCGAAATCACAAAGACATTATAGGTCCAAATTGCTTCGAAACTTTGCCTTTATTAAGGATCTACCTCCAAGGAGGTAGGCAACGTATATGGTATTAGAGTGGATTGTATGTATACATTACGGATAAATAAGGTGGATGGGTGAGCACTTATACTTTCTCTAGTTGAAGCTCTAGATTCAATTGATCAACCACTCGGCCCTGAATCAAGCTTCTTTGAATCACCGAGGGCGCCTTGATTCAACCTTAATTACCTAGGTTAAGATACATATATAACATGATTATACCGATTGGATTTCACTTATCTTAGCACTACTCTGGGGTTATCAATATGACGACAACCCCTGACCCCTGGAGCAGATCCTTCTAACGTACGAGCCCCAAATCCCTTATCGGCAGGAGAGCAATGCTTCGGTACTACGTCGATTCTGGTTGGACTTGCCTCATTGCTATTAGCGAATGGGCGATAGGCGATGGGCGATGGGCGATGCGATATGCATATCAGCCCCGAAGATCCAGCTCGACAAAAGCTTCTGTACCCCACGAATGATAGGTACGCAGTAGATAGGCAGGCCAGGGTAGGTTAGGCACATAGATAAAGCAGATAAAAAATCTTGACTAATAGCTATCTATCAGGATCATCATTACAGTACATAAACATGGCTGCATCAACTTTGCGCGACGTTACACTTTTCCCTTTCAACTCTGTTGAAAGTGGCCTGCCATGGTTCTCTTCGCAAATTCTCAACTTTTAATCCGGGTTCGTTGAGTGAACATTAGGTGCTCACATCGCTATCTTGACAATTGTGACTATCCTGTTTATCTCAACTAGAGAATTGCTAGCCTATGAGAACCGCGCGACGAACGCCTTGTATATAAGAGCTAGGCGGCGACCTCCTTGAATTCAAAATGGCAGTAAACGAAGGGCACCGTCGGGCATCGCAACCCCCGGCTGTCACAACTGTGTTCGCCCAGGGAGATATGCCGGACCACATCGCAGAGATGTCAGAAGATGAAGCTGCGCTCGCGGCGCTCGGTTATAAGCAGGAATTCAAGCGCGAATTCTCTGCCTGGTCGACCTTTGCTGTTAGTTTCGCTGTGATGGGATTGTTACCGAGCATTGCTACTACTATGTGGTACGGACTCGGCTATGGTGAGCTTGTTCTCGGAATAAAACACTCAAAGACATCGATGAAGAGATTGAAGAGCTGATAAGACTATATAGCCGGGCCAGCAGCGAATACCTGGGGCTGGTTATTGTCGGTCTTCTTCATCTTATGTGTAAGTCCTTGCTTGGTTAATTTTATAGCGTGACCAGAATTGACCTCCTCCCATAGGTTGCTGCTTCGATGGCAGAGTTAGCGAGCAGCATGCCAACTTCTGGCGGACTCTATTATGCGGCAGCGGTGCTGGCTGGTCCTAAGTACGGCCCTTTTGCTGCTTGGATAACTGGCTGGAGCAACTGGTTCGTTCAGGTCACAGGAGCACCAAGTGTTGACTATGGATGTGGTGAGTTACGGTCTTTCGCGCTCGCTTCTGGGCTCTAGAAATTAACTCATTACCTATTTACAAGCTGCTATGATTCTGGCCGCGGCATCAATTGTCAACCCCGAATATGAGCCAGAGAGCTACCATACATTTCTTCTGACCGTGTTAATCATGCTGACCCACGCCTGTATCAGCAGCATGCCGACGCTGTGGATTGCGAATTTTAACTCCGTTGGTACGACCATCAACCTCCTCTGCCTTCTGATTACCATCATAATCATCCCAACCGCGACGATGGGCGATCCCAAGTTTCAACCGAACGAGTTTGCGTGGGGAATCCAAAATAGCACGGACTGGCCCGATGGTGTTGCCGTCCTGATGTCGTTCCTGTCGATTATATGGACAATGTCCGGCTATGATGCTAGCTTTCACCTCTCGGAAGAATGCACAAATGCGGCCGTCGCTACGCCAAGATCTATCATCATGACTGCCGGGTCGGGATCGGTTCTTGGCTTCATATTAAACACCATTATCGCGTATACGATTAAGGATGTGGGAGCAGTCTTGGAAAGCGATCTGGTAAGAGTTGATACGTCAATACGCCGCTTATACTAAACTGTCTAGGGACAACCGTTCGCAGCGTACCTAATCCAAATCCTACCGCAAAACGTGGCCCTCGCCGTCCTTTCCATGACTATTGTATGCGCCTACATGATGGGCCAGGGGTGTATGGTAGCTGCGTCGCGGGTATGCTTCGCGTACGCACGGGATGACTGCTTCGGCGCAGTGAGCCGACCGCTAAAGAAAGTTAACCGATACACGTTGACTCCGGTGAATGCGGTTTGGTTTAATACGTCAATTGGGATCCTATTGGTGCTGCTGATTTTCGGGGGAGCGGCTATCGATGCCATTTTTAGCATTGGTGCCATCGCAGCATACGTCGCCTTCACGACGCCTATTTTCCTCAAGATCGCTGTCGTCGGAAACCGCTTCCGCCGCGGGCCCTGGCATCTCGGCCCTTTGAGTCTGCCCTCGGGTGTCGCCGCCTGCTGTTTCGTTCTGGTTATGCTGCCTATCCTGTGCTTCCCTAGCGTGCGCGGCGAGAATTTGACCTTGGAAGAGATGAATTGGACCTCGCTCGTTTATGTGAGCTCCTGGCCCCCGTAGACTGAGCAGGGATATAAAAAAATATACTAATTTTATACTAGGGCGCGCCGATGTTGTTCATCCTCATATGGTTCTTCGTGGATGCTCACAAGTGGTTTAAAGGACCCAAGATCAATATCGAGGTAAGTCTGACCAGCCTGCCGCCCTCTCTCCTCATCCAAAAATGTTACTGGTGCACGAAATCTAACGATACGATAACTACTAGCACCATATGCTTCACCAAAACCTTCCTAGTGTAGAGGGCGTCGAGACACCGGCCGTGAGTGGTAGCTCAGGCAGCGGGAAGGACTCGGATATAGAACGGGGTTCAGTAACGAAGTCACCATCGATTTAGTTAGAAGATGGAAACTGGTGGCGATACTAGTTAGAATGTATAGACGATTGGATCTATGATTAAAGAGGCGAATGGATAACATATCCTCCATATATTGTATTTAATCTGATGAGTTAATCCTAACTTGAAGAAAAGTATATACTATTGCGTTACGTCTTGTTCACATCCCATTCATCTATGAATATTAACATACTAGGCCCAGGGGATATCGACGGCCTCAACTTTTAATTTTAATGCCGCTTGGTTGGCGATTATGACTAGTACTACACTCCGCGTCTCATCCCGCAGAGTCGTTCACCCCTTGTTTCGAACTTGATGATGATTGTTATAGCTCTTGAAATGGGTCTAAAATTTCAAAATAACTAGCGGTAAAACTGTTAATATGTTTCCCATGCCTTTATTATGCTCACTAACCCCTCGAAATCTCTTCCAGTCCTACAGAACCTCATTACTGTATCTCAGCAAGCCTAGACTAAATCCGTTCGTTATATGTTATATTATACCCTCCCAGGCATATCACTTTTCAGCCAATCTTCACAGCTACCGCAACCCCTTTTAAGACGCTAAGGTATTAACTGAGTTGTCGAATTCGCTGCTCTATTCACCCATTCTTCGTCATTGTAAACTTCATTATCGCCGGATGGAAAATCGAGATACTCCGCGAAAGCGCGCTGCTCGACGTCCATATCCTTCCAGGCCATCGCCGCCCCCTTCTTGTTGGCAAAAGCCGCGTGCCGGAAGTATACTCTCTTCCCCCACTTCCAGCCCTCGACGCCACCGAAGAATAAGGCTGAGCTAGCGAACACCACGGCCCACTCCCACGAGATACCAACGTGTTTGAATACGATGGTGTTGAGGCCCGGTACGTATAGGGTTGGGAACAGCGTCACGAAGCCGATGACAATGGCCCAGAAGAGGAACTTGTTCTGACTGATATCGCGAGCCCATCTCGCTATAGTGCAGGACTTGCTCGAGCTGCCGGACTGGTGCCGTTGCGTCGAAAAGAAAGACCTTCGACGATCTATCATTTCCCAGGCCAGGAACAGCGCAAACCAAGTAATACACGCAAACGTAGTCGCGCGTGCGCGGAAGACGGTATCGCAGCTGTTGTTATACGCCTCGTTACAGCCTTTGCCCAGGTTCCCGCCACCAAATCGGTACACAACAAGGACGAAGCTCGACAGGCAGAGAGCCGTGATCCACAGCCCGTAAACGACCATATCGACCAAAAACTCGGCGTCAAAGATGCCGGTCTTCAAGCTCTGCGGGGGCCTGTCCATAATATCCTCGACCGCGCGCTCGAAGCCCAGCCCCATATCCGGCATGCCCGAAGTCGCCATGATGACCCAGACGATCTCGACGGGCGCGAGCGGGAACACGGACAGTCCGCGCTCGTCTCGGAAGGCTAGGCCTACGAGCAGGGTGCCGGCCTGCGCGATGTTCTCGGCCAGCACGTGCAGCACGAACTTCTGGATGTTGTCGAAGATGCGCCGGCCCTCCTCGACCGCGGCGACGATGCTGGCGAAGTTGTCGTCCGATAGCACCACGTCGGACGCTTCCTTGGCTACGTCGCTGCCCGATAGGCCCATTGCGATGCCGACGTCGGCGCGGCGGAGGGAGGGCGAGTCGTTTACGCCGTCGCCGGTCTGGCGGGTGTTAGCCAAGGAAGAGAGATGCTATCAAGTTGGTGGCGGGAGTAGTATATATATATATATAGGTATATATGTCTCCTAACATACCATAGCGCAGAATCTCTTGCGTCTGTGGAGCGCCTCGATCATCCGGACTTTGGTATTCGGAGCGCACCGGGAAATGACCAGAGGAAGAACTGGGAGCTTGTCGACTTGGTCGTCTGTCAACGAATCGAATCGGCTGGCAGTCATTGCCATTGATTCTGCGACGTCTGCTCTGACTCGGTCCATACGGCTGGGAAGTATGCCGACTTCTAAAGCAATGGCTTTTGCCGTTTCGGGGTGGTCGCCGGTCAGCATGTGTACCGATATACCTGCCCTGTGACAGCTGAGAACTGCGGAAGCAGATTCGGGTCGTGGCGGATCGTATAGGCCGATCAAACCGCGGAATATCAGGTTCGATTCTACGTCTGTCCGGTTTACCTCGTCCCCCTTTTCCAGGGGGCCTTGGAATGTCTTGCTCGCGAACGCCAGAACACGTAGGCCAGCACTAGCGAGAGCTTCCGTGTTCTTCATGACGTTAGCACGGAATCTCCCGTCTATTTCAGTTGCGTCTTGGCCGTCGTGTTCGCAATATTTCGTACAGATAGCTACGACTCGCTCAACAGCGCCTTTAGTAAAAACGAAGAGCTGCTCAGTCGAGCTGTTTTCAAAAATGACGGACATGCGCTTGATTTCGGAGTCGAAAGGCAGTTCGGCGATTTGAGTCCACTCTGCATTTTCACCTTGGGTGAGCTTGAGCCTATTCCAATCGAAGCGCGAGGCAAAAACTTGAATCGCGATCTCAGTTGGATCGCCTCGCGCGTGCCATACCCCATTCTTTAGAGAGATAGTAGCAAGGTTAGCGAGAGATGCAACACATAAAAAATCAAACAATGCCTGTTTGCTGTTTTTTAGTAATTGAGAGGGTTGTTCAGCTAAGCTGGTCTCGAACTCGTCCTCTCTAGCGTTGATCTGCCACGGCTGGCGTGTATCGAGTAGTATCATACCAGTTGTAGGGTTAAAAGGCTCCGAAGACGTCTCAACAGTATAGGTGCCGATGGCAGGAATCCACGCTCGTCTAGCTACCATTTTGCCTTGAGTCAGTGTTCCAGTCTTGTCGGAGCATATATCTGTTACGGCGCCCAGAGCTTCTAGGGACCTGAGATTCCGTACTATAACATGCCGCTCTATCATACGCTTTGTTCCGGCAGCCATGGTGATGGTCAACACGACTACTAATGAAGCGGGGATCATTGATAAACCAGTAGCAACTGCGTATATGATTACTTCTCGTCGAGAAACGAACCCGTTAACCGCCAGAACGATTATGGCGCATAAGATAGCGATACCGAAGAGGAGGATTGCGAGCTTCGATAGCTTCTGTTGGAGTGGTGTTCCTACATTAAGACCCAAAAAGCTGCCGGCGGCATCTACAAATGTTAATGTATAGGCTTCCAGGTAATGGTGAAGCCTAGCGGAGCCATCAGGATCCCGTTTGATGGGTCGTATTTTTAAACCACTTTGTCCAATCGCCGTAGCAACAGCACCGACCTCAGTGTAAGTCCCTGTAGCAAAAACTATACCTTTGGCCCGGCCTTTCGTCACTGTCGAAGAGCTAAAGGCAATATTGAGTCTGTCTCCAGGTCCTGTAGCATCACTAAACGTATAATTTTCGTCCTTGCGGACTGGAAATGACTCCCCTGTCAGAAGCGCTTCGTTTGTTTCGAAGTTGAAAGCTTCAATGACTCTAAAGGTGTAAATTAGTAACTATCACGGAGATGACTCCCTCTAGGATCAACCTACCGTGTATCAGCCGGAACAGTATCGCCAGTCTTCATTTCAACTAGATCACCTATGACAACTTCGGCAGTAGGGATAACCTTAGTATCCCCGTCGCGTACGACATGAGCAGTAGGTGAGCTAAGAGAACGAAGAGAGTCTAACGTCTTTCCGGCAGAATACTCCTGTAAAAATCCGACGATGATGTTAAGGAGTATGACCACAGTAATAACGGCGCCTTCAATGTATGACTTGATACCGTAACTGATAGCCATTGCCAGTATAAGTACCTCGAAAATGTTTAGCGCTGGTGATCTCTTCGCGTGAAAAAGCCATAAGGGTTATTATACCATGGTCATCGCGTTCACAATTTGCGCAACTATGATTTTCCACATAGACACGCCAGATTCGCTAAGCTCACCACCAAGCTCATTCCTCCCGAGTTCATCTAGGCGTTGCCCTGCGGCATTGCTTGACAAGCCATTTACGCCATCAGCGCCCAACTCAACAATGAGTTGCTCACAAGTTAGCGCATGAGCAGGTCGGGAGAGGGACTTGTTGGCCTGTCCTGAAATATGATCTCGAGAGAAACTGCTATTCCTCTCTTCCGCCATAGTGACAAAAAAGCATCAGAATAACGTTATATAAAATAGTATTAAATTCACTTTATGGGTCTAGATACCTGAGTATCGGAGAAGAAGCAGACGAATAATCATATAGATAATCGACTTCAAAGGAGACGATAAACTTAAAAGAGATAGCAACGAGTAAGATACTTATATTTTTGTATTTTACGAGGATAGCGAATAGCCTTGCAGCATATTTCTGTAAGGTACTCCTCTAAGGTATTCCTCCAAGTAATACATATATGCAAGAAATACTAGTATCATAAGATACCTAAGCATACACTCTTTATAACTGAAAAGAGTGAAACTCGGGTTGTGATTGGCACTTGCCAGGGGTTTCTACTACCGCAGATAGAGGACAAACCACTCTTGGAGCCTTAAAACTGCATGGAATAAGATGTCTCGCTCCTAGGAGGATCAGGACCGAAGTGCGGCGAAGTCCAACTAATAGCGTATGCGATCACGGCTAAGACGTACTTGGAATTGATCAATCGTAAAAATGGGACAAGGCTCTAGAGAGTTGCCCGAATTACAGACACTGCTGTTTTTATTTGCTATCTTGCATTGTGGCATAGCTGGTCCTGGAATCTGTCGGACCGGTACTTGGTAGTAGTATAAAGATATAATTTACCAATGTGGGTTAGAATGAGGCTATCGTCGTGCACCTAAAGATATAGAATTGACCTTCTGGAACATTAGAAGATTGAAGACCGAGGATCGAGAGCCGATAAACGTCCGCATCTCTGACCTTGACGATCGCATGCATTAACCTGTTAGACATGCACAACCCATATCCTTAAGGTCTTACCGACTGATTAGATATAACGACTATCGTTGATATCCGTCCTCACATTAGGGGTTTTCTTTTGCAACGTTGTCTTCTCCATGTTGCCCAATACTACCCTACGGCTACGGGTTAATCTGTTCGTGTAGATCCATCTTGAGTTCGGTAACCCGAGATCAGTCGGGACTGTTGTGATACCCAAGTTATTTTGTTGTAAGCTCGTGACTAGGTTTATACCGCCGATAATATATTGACTAGTAACGTATAGATGACCTATCGCATTGAATGAGGCTTTGTGGCTTGTCGCTTTAATCTTGGCTCTGCAGGCTCATGCGCTTTCAAGTTGTTTGACGACATCTTCGACGCGGAGGCTCCCACCCAGAAATTGTCTCATAGTTTCTCGGTCCTGTCCATCCTCGCCCTGTACGACCATCTTCACGATGTCGCCGTCGTCATCCATCACCAGCCGTCCCGAGCGCCCGTCGCTCCACTCGACACGGATTTGCTTTGCTTGTGCATCAGCCGCGCTGATATCGGTGATTGGAACCTCCAATTCTTTAGCCTTCCCCTTCTTACTCTCCAACCCTGCCATGCTCCGTAGATCCCCGATAACGGCTGTACGATTGTGGTAGCGAACCAGCTCCCGCCTTAACGCCCGCACGAAACTCGACAAATCTTGCCTCTTTGGCATGTCGCTGTCGTCGTCGTTGGCTACTGGTGGAGGGAGATACCGAGCCGTCAATCCAGAAAGCGGTATGCACTGGGGAACGGTATGCCGATGGACACGCAGAAACCGGGAATTCGAGTAGGGCCGGTTCAACATAACATAATAGGGTCGAAGGAACCGAGATTTGGACATGACTTCGAACCGCAAACCCAAAACATTACCCCCATCTACTGCATTAGGATCCGGGTCGCGCACTTTAAAAGTTGTGATAGAAGCACATGTTCGATAGAGACATTGCTGCTTATGCGCGTTCTGCTCGTCAGCTCTTGTCAACAGCTCCTGAAGCCTAGAGCTGTCGTTTGACTTTTTTGAACCTGATTTCTTCGTTGAATCAGCTTGCAATATCTGAAGCGTCGAGTCTGATGTTATTAGAGTAGCAGTTTGCAACTTGAGATCTCGTTTAAGCGATTCCACTAGGAGGTATTAGCACTAGCTTCATATATCAAAAGACAATACTATTAAACAGTTAGTTACCTTGAGCTCTCAAAGTTGCAATCTCATTGTCCAACTTCTCTGCAATAGACAGTTCTTGCGATTGTGGTTCCTCGGAAGCCATGCTTATTTATTAAGTCGAAGATGATGTTACAATGAATATTATATTATGGATAAATGGATCACCGACATTACCGTTGATTTATGATTTAACATTCAGTGAAGACGCGCCGACGCGTATTAGTAAATGAGGATGGCGATAAGATAAATAGATAAGGTACAAGAGTGGGGAGATCTAGATCTAGGTGGGGCACTCTAGGCAGGTACCTAGGTATGTAATCATGATTACCTAACCTAAGTCATTTCGATCAGGGATTTACTTTTCCTTCCCACTCCATTGGGTCAAAGCTGAAAGCTTCAGCTTCATTTGGACACGTCCACATATTATTTCCCTGCATCTATGCTCCAAGAAGCCGCAATACTATTTAGCCATGATGGACTAACCGGAGAATAAATCATATCTGGGGTTTTGGAGGTTCCCCGACTTCTACCATCATTCTAACCACTCGTTACTCGTCTTATTTTTAATTCAGGGTCCACTTCGCCACGTTCCAGCGCGATCCTAAAAAGGCCACGGTTTCTATTTTATTTTTATTGTTGACCTATTCGACAAGATCAAAGACTTTCCACAAATCATATACGAGATACGAGAACCATATAATTATCATACTTGTACGAGTCTAACAACGCTTCTTATACTACCAGCCATTGATCGGTCTGCTGTATTACCAGAGAAGTTTGACAAGAACACAACCCGCCAGCTTCAAGTAACCGAACACTTCCACTGCCCCGCGCTAAAGTACGAATGGGTGTCGAAACTCGACGGTCGAAATCTCAGAAACGAGATAAGCTTTCAGTCTCGACGAGCGGTCGCGTAAATGGTCACTCGAACGGCGACATGAGCAATATAGAGCTGCGGCGGAAAACCGCCGCGCCGCAAGAGTCAGGCCAGGTCGCGGCAAACCTCATAGGCCGTGAATCATTCTCCCTCGACGATAATATTCCGAAAACGCCCTCGGTGAACAATCATGGATTCTGGGAACTTCCCTTGCAAGATCAGAGGAATTTCATGTTACTTGTGCTGCTATATTTCTTACAAGGTGTTCCCATGGGTCTTGCGAGTGGATCGGTACCGTTCCTTCTCAAAGAACATCTCTCGTTTGGAGAAATCGGTGTCTTCAGCTTGGCGTCATATCCGTACTCGTTAAAATTGTTCTGGAGCCCGATAGTAGATGCGGTATGGAGTCCCAAAGTCGGAAGGAGAAAAAGCTGGATCCTTCCAATTCAGTTGATATCTGGGTTCAGCATGTTATACCTCGGGTCTATGATCGAGGGCTTGATGGCCACGACGGGCAAGCCAGGCGGCCCGAGCATCTGGAATTTCACGGGTTGGTGGTTCTTTCTGGTTTTTATGTGTGCGACTCAGGACATCGCCGTTGATGGGTGGGCCCTCACCCTGCTGACGCCGGGAAATGTTTCTTACGCTTCGACGGCGCAGACGGTCGGTCTAACAGCCGGCCAGTTCCTATCTTACACCGTCTTCCTGGCATTTAATTCCAAAGATTTTGCCAATCGCTATTTCCGCTCCGTACCGTCAGAGGAGGGCCTTTTAAGTCTAGGGGGCTATTTGACCTTTTGGGGCTGGGCTTACATTGCAATTACTATTGGACTTGCGCTTCTCAAGAAGGAAGAAAAGACAAGGAATGAGGACGGGATCTGGGATGTTTACAAGATCATGTGGGATGTCTTGAAGCTACGGAATATCCAGACCATAATTATCGTCCATCTCATTTCGAAGATCGGGTTTCAAGCCAACGATGCCGTGACGAACCTCAAGCTGCTGGAAAAGGGATTTGGCAAAGAAAATCTAGCGCTAACGGTTCTCATCGACTTTCCTTTCGAAATAGGCCTGGGTTATTATGCCGGCAAGTGGTCTCAGGAGTATACACCTATGCGCCTCTGGTGCTGGGGCTTCGTGGGCCGACTGATCGCTGCTATCTTTGCTCAGGTCACCGTCAGTGTTTTCCCAGCTGGTGGTGTCCAGCCTTGGTATCTTTTTCTCGTCATTGGCGAGCACGTCTTCTCGACGTTCACTTCAACAATCATGTTCGTTGCTGTTTCTGCATTCCACGCTCGGGTTGCCGATCCTGTGATCGGCGGAACTTATATGACCTTGCTTGCTACGTAAGTGCTATATCCCAAATTACAGTTAACCTTAGCTAACATTCAATGTCAGGGTTTCGAATCTTGGTGGTACATTCCCTAGATATTTCGTCTTAGGTCTAGTGGATACATTTACACAGGCCACATGCCGTCCCTCGACACAGAAGCTGGACAGCTCGGCGCTCAGAGGGCCGCTTGTAACGCAAGAGTTCTCCTGCGCCGTTCAAGCCGAGAGAGAGCGATGCGAGCACGGCGGTGGTACGTGCGAGACATTGCATGATGGATTTTATATTGTGAACGTCCTCTGCGTCATCGTGGGGGTGTTGACTTTCACTCTATATATCAGAAAGAGGGTTCTGATATTACAAACCCTACCATTAAGGGCGTGGAGGTTGGCTGGATCTCGGTAACGACTCTATATGTACAATATGGATAGGGAATAGAAATATTATCAATCATTGGTGGCTGCGATCTCAACTTGTCATTGGGCGTGGGCGTATTTGTAGCCAAGGTGAATATCAGGGCTTACCATTATCTAGTGGTCAGTAATGAAATTTTTGACTAGTTCAGCTATTGGCATCTAATACACACATCACGAATTTCGTAGCAGATCATTCCAGGTGACAGACGAAATGGGTGGGCGTTCAACAATAGAGTGGAATTGCTTAGGTGAATATTCCCCAAATCGGATTGAAAACAGTCTTTGATTGGCCAGAGTTTGGCGCAAGCGCATCTTTACCTTACCATCTAAAAAATAGCAATGCCAATGATAGAATGCTTAGATACAATGAAGCAGGCAGCTAGTTAAATTGTTCGCTCGACTTCTATGCAAAGACAACCTGGCTCTACAATGACCCAACCTAGTTCGTTCCTTTCAGCATTGTTCACCGGTGAACAATGATGCTGAAATATAGGCTTTCATCAGGAGGACAATGTTGTTTATAAGTAAGAAGACATTGTTTGGTTAGAGTCAAGTATAAATACCAAATAACATGTCCCTCTCCCCTTATCCATAGAGATGATACCATACCAAACTTGGAGCTTACTCAAATATATTTTCCAACAGTATTACCATCCACGGACGTAAACACCATTGCATTTCATCATGGAGAATCACAACATAAATATGTCTGAGTTGAGTGTAACTCTCCCCAGAATATGTGAGGACTGCGAAGCATTCATAGCAGCAGATGACGCTCTTCCTAGTATCGTGCTCTACTATTTCAGCCCTGCGGGCTTCTTCGAAGAGAGATATAGGGATGTCGATATCCAATGTACACAGTGTCAGCTGGCCGACCTCTGCGGCGTCCGCGATGCCCTCTCGGCGGTTTACGATGCGCCCCCAGAGCTGTTTACGGCAGAGATGTTCAAGAAGTTAATCAACGACCTCCTTGTTTTCGGCGGGTTCAATTACTCCGAGACGTGGCATAGTCTCCCGTCTATCATCTGGAAATGGAGACATCGTGTCCATCTTGAGACTGTATTCAACCAGATCGAGTTGTGCCTAGGCAAGGACTGGGCTATCAAGTTCTTTCGGTACACGGCGGACGTTGCGTTCCTTGCTGCGGACAGCATTTTAATCAGCCTCCAGCACTCGCCGCCAGGAGGTGGTAATGTTGAGGCTTTGAGACAAGCTATCGCAGACATCCGCAAATCTATGATCGAACCCATTCAAGGCCCAGAGGGCTTACAGTCGGTTTTTGACTACATAAAGGGACTGTTCGAGACGAACGGGTATGGACGTGATTTAGAAGCCCCGGTGACCGAGGTAAGTCCTAACGACAACAATCTTGGTAATGGCGCTTCCTCATGATTATTTTTAACGTCGTTTCTAAGCTGCCTTGATACACTAAAGCAGACCAAAGCTTGGATATAACGTATCATAACCAATTCTCATTACCATGGGCTCTAATATTTAGTTCTACCTTAAAGACTCTTTTTGTTATCCTAGAGACGCATAGACATAGTTACACGTACATAGCATAATAAAGATTCCCAAAAGTCCTTCGCAAAATCTAATCTTGTGTTTTCTAACCCTAGGCTAAGTATGCTGGCTCACAACTGTCAAAGTATTTGCATTTTACTCTCACGTTTGTAAACTCTATCCTAGTTTGATACTAAGCGGACAACTTAACAGACAGCCAATCACAAATAGTTGGAGCAGCGTACTCCTTTCAGTATCTATTTTTTTTTCTATTTTTTTTAAACTACCTAGCCTAAGTAATGAACTTAATAAGGCGAACCTACATGGGACTGTGATCCTGTGCAATAGATGCCACAAGAATTGAAGGCATTCCCGGAATCCACGGTTATTTCATTAGACCCAATACGAATCTGATCACCAAGGCAAGATGGCCGAGTTGGTTATGGCGTGAGGTTAAGGTCACCTTAATTCCAACATCCTCATGGAGCAATCCGCGTGGGTTCAAGTCCCACTCTTGTCAAAACTTTTTGTGGTGGTTTCCTGGTCTTTCGTACTAGCGATCGCGCACTAATATGCGGGCACTTTCAGTATAAATATCTCCCGAGTAAATAACGGGTCGTTATATCTTGCTATACCTTTTTACCTAGAAAACCAGCATTATCCAAGTGCTTTAAATTCGACATATATGTTCTTACGAGAAAATTCTAGGCTCGACTACGACATTAACCGATGTCAGTAACCGGAAAACTCACTGCAAAAAGATAGGTTCTATATCATTTAGTAGAATTTTTCTTCTTCGACGGCATCATTGTTATTTACTATTCTTTTCACTTAGGTATGAACATGAACATGAACATATAACTACTACCATAGTATCAGTACCATTAAAATCCCAATTCATACCCTAAACTGATCGCTTACCAAACCAATGGACATAACACTCAGAGAGCATTGAAAACCAAAGTTGCGCAGATATGTTCTACATATGAGCAGCCAGTGCTCATAGATCCGAAGTGCTC
This sequence comes from Daldinia decipiens, assembly GCF_022478715.1. NCBI lineage: Eukaryota > Fungi > Ascomycota > Sordariomycetes > Xylariales > Hypoxylaceae > Daldinia > Daldinia decipiens. The sequence continues at coordinate 1,410,434 of NW_026054545.1, forward strand.
CATTCGTCCCAGCCCTTCTTCTCTCCAGGTAGTCTCACACTTTCCCACTCCTTCCTGGTGACGTTCTTCCACTCATCGATAGGGATCCAGCCGATATAAGCTCTGTCGCCGAAGCCACCAATCCAGTATACTTGTGTAACGACAAGCCTCACGAACTCGGACTCGTGGATTTCGTTCCCGGGGAGCCAGTACTTGCTGTCGGGATGCGTATCTACGAAGCACGATGACAGTGCCTTAGCATCAGCCGAATCAATCTTCTCGATATAGCCCAGCAGGCTGTAACGCGGAAGATTGACCGCGCTGTACGGCACTCTGTCCTTGGTGTCGGTATCACGTCCAAACAGCCAGTCGAAGAAGGTGGATTTGATGCGCTTGTCTGGTGGGTATGGAGGAGTCCATTCCTGAGCTAGACTGATGTTGGAACCACTATCCACATTCCTGAAGGTCGACCCGATCTTAATAGCCAGGATGGTAGGGTTGCCCTCCTCCTCACAATCCGCTACATACTCCATTAGTCCGAGAGGCACGCCGCCGAGGCCATCTGGCTGGCGTCCGCGGGACGAGTCCGGGAAGACTGTGGAGAGAGTGCCAAGTGGAGTAAGAGCTAGGATGCGTCGACCGAGCACAGCAGACTCATACGAAGTCGGAATCCGATAATTTGATTCCGAGGCGGGAGGGTTGCTGAGGATGTACTGCGGTTCCGAGGTGGATTCCGCTACGCAGGAGCGCGCAGCTAGAGAGACGAAGGGCAAGCTACGTAGGAACCTCATTGCGAAAGAGTGTATAGGTAGGTAGGTACCTAAGTGCGTAGGGCCGTGCAGCTAGACTTCGGCGAAGACGGGTTAAGGCGTTAGAGTATAAGGAAAGAGGAAGTTTAAGTTTATAAGCTCTAAGATTACAAGAGATCCAGTTAGAGCTGAAATTACAATTCCATACCGTCTGTTCGATGGCGTTTGGCGGTCTGTGCCAGAACTAATCAAACGAGATGAAGAAGAGGCCAATGGCTGGTCACCCGGTCTGAAGTCAAACGATCCCATGTGAAATGATGCATCAAGTGGGTCTTGAACTAATCCGTACATACATATGTACCTAGGTGCATTCCGATAACATACCGATAAATACCCGCGGAATCTTGCCTCATCCGGGTTATGCAATAAACTTTGACGCGGGGCTTTCGGAGATGCAGCTAAGACATAGTCACATGACCAGGGCTTACTTAGCCCTTTGTGGAATTTTTGACGAAGCCAGACTCTCTTCGGTGTGACTCTTTCCACCCCAAACCCTCACAACATCGTTCTGAGTGCCAAGACTTGCGAATTTAGAATTCATCAGCAAAACCCGCCCACATCGACCCATTTTCTTCCACTCTTACCAACTTACTTCATCGACTTCCAGACAGTCTACAGCACAATCTTTCAAGATGGGAAAAGTTCACGGATCTCTCGCCCGTGCCGGTACGTTGCTCCAATTGAAATGCTGATGCATATTATTTTAATTCGAGATGGAAATATACTGACAATATCTATAGGTAAGGTCAAGTCTCAGACCCCTAAGGTTAGTTCATCCAGTATTCCGAGAATTCCATCCTTGCCATCAAAGAGCGCGCGTACGATTCAAGCAATTTGTTTCGTCGACCGTAAACGATTATTCGAATATCTAGCGACTCGCAGCAAAACAATCTACAATTTGCCACTTGCTTTGTCGAAAATATCACCTCAACCGAACCTTCCGAAGAGGGACCTACATCATCTGCCATCTCAATACGCGCGCTTCTTTCATCAAATACGCACTTGTTTTGGACATGGTCATCAAGGATAAAAAAGTACAGGAAACTAACAACATTAAAACAGGTCGAGAAGCAAGAGAAGTCCAAGACCCCTAAGGGCCGCGCCAAGAAGAGACTCACATACACCCGCCGTTTTGTCAACGTCACCCTGACTGGTGGCAAGCGAAAGGTGCGCATCTTTTTTTCTTCTTCCAAACCAGATCCATCTGGATTCTATACTAACACCTCAGCAGATGAACCCCAACCCTGGCACATAAGCGCGACGCAGCGCCTACCCTCTTGAGGGCAGCCGGTGCCGTACTCGAGAGGATTCGGAAGGCGATGGACGAGCAGACATTCGACAGGGTCTAGCTCTGAGCGTCCACCTCTTTTTACGTATGACAGGCAAGCACACTCTGCTCTATTATGATCGGAAGTGAATGGATGAAACGGAGGTTACGGATGCATAGGGATTTGCATCTTTCGTTAGGGAGTCATACGGCATCATCGTTCTGGCTTGGTCTTGGTCATTACCCACAGGCCTCGAGTCTGTACTTACGCAGGTATCGCCTGGAAAAGGCAGAAATACAGGGACAGTAATTTCTCTGCAAAGCTTGTTATTGGTAAAGGTGATTGTGATTGTTTATACGTATTGCTGGGATATGCTAGCATGTGTGAAGCATGTTAGCTGTATCCATTGTCTTTATCTCGACTTGCCGTAGCCTTAATATGTGAACAGCCTCCTAACCTAGTAATAAAATATATGGCCATTGTGTTGACTGCCAGTAGTGATGTCTCATCCCGGCTAACACCAAGTCTTTAAACACCTCTAGTACGCTCATTCTGTATAGAGCTAACGGGTATTGGACACGGTAAGCACCTGATGTATGAAGACAACTATCTCTAGAAAGAAGGTGAATATTTACAGTTTTGGCTACTGGTATACTAGGATTTTAGAGATGCGGCAGACTCTTCCACTCCTGCTCCAATATCAGCCTTGGCTAATATTGTGGGTGAATGTTATGTTTATCATGCTGTCTGGTTTCGAATAATCAATAATCACAACTCTAAGATTCCAACAACAGATAGAAACCAACAAAAGCCCGGCACGAACAAAAATTAGCAAAGCCACAAGTACTAAAAGGTAACTCGTCCTAGCTATCCTCCATGTCACATGCAAACAGCTTAAACAGATAACAAACTACACCTCAACTACTTACACTTACCTACCCTACAAGCTCGGCAGACAGACAAGCCGAGCTAAGCTAAGAATATACTTCCCTCGCCCCCTCAACACGAATCCAGCTTACCATCGGCTTTGGTCTCTATAAGCACCAAGTACGAGGCAAACAAAGAAAAGCAGAGAAACAGCATTCCCCCCCTAACCAAGCTTTGATCTATCTCCAAGAACAAAGACCAAATCATGCCCTAAACACCACTTAGCACCCCTTACCTCTTCAAGAGCCCTTATGTATGTATATCCTAACTTGACCTAACCTAACTTAACTTGTTTAGGTAGTTACCTAACTAAGGTACCTGCTGCCTGACAAGCAATCCGGGCCGGACGGGATAGGGGCACGTCTTGTAGTTCCCAAATCCCGATACATTCTGCTCCAACTCTGGAGTTATATGCCCAAGGAGGTATCTTAGTCAGCGAAGGGAGAGACGTATGGAAGGAATATGCACATGTACGTACCTACGACATTCGGCATACATCTCGAGGTAACTTATACGCCAAGGCCCTCCCTCTTTTTTCATTTATTGCTCGGTGAAATAGGTACACACCTGACAATGGGCACGGGGTGGTCGGGACCGGGACCGGGACAGGGACAGGGACAGGGAGCATCAGTGTCTGCCTACCTGCCTGTAGCGCTGTAAGTCCTAGCAAAAATAGAAACTCGGGTCTGGACTACTTGGTGCATGGCTTTAGTCTTATTATATTCTTCATCATCTACCCTAGCATCTACCTAGACAAGCGAGCGGACATTCGTAATAGCAGCAATTGTGTCCGCAAAGGGTTGAAGATCTTCTTCATAGGAATTGGGGTGGTAGAGTGCGTGCGCCTCGGATGCCCTTATCTTATAGCGTCGTCATTAAACCACGAAGTAGTGCAACTGACTCCTGACCCGTCCTCGTACCCCGTCCATCTGTCTGCTAGTCTGCTTACCCGTCTATACGTGTAGCTCAATAAAGCTAGGTCTGGTGGCCATGATCCTCCCCTATGCTTCCTAGGTCCGTACGTGACCTGCGTGCCTGTCTAGAAACAACAATGGTATCAATCCCGTATCTACAGACCCCTTATCCGAGTCCTAGCCACAAAGGCAAAGAAAATACAGCGCAAAATTCGTGGCACACCCGACCGAACCACTTCCTCGCAAAGTAAAGGGTTGTCCTAAATGGCTGTCGTACTAATAAACCATCACGGCATGTCCCGTAACCAATTTTCATTTAGAATCTTGTGGTATTGTGAGTGAGATCGTGTTGCGTAGGTACCTAAGGTATTCAAGGTAGTGGACGGATGCCAAGAGGAACCAAGTGCAAATTCTTCGTAAGTGTATAGAGTCAAGTAATCCAAACTGAGGTAGAATTGCTATCAAACTCATGATATAGCATTATGATATAAATTTCTCCTAGCACGTAGCCTTTGGACCATGCGCATAGAAAACCCAGTTTCAATGTTTGGGTGTATAATTATGTGAGCGATCAAGAACCCGATACCGCAGCAGTAAGCCATATGCAGAATTGGCGAAAGTGTCAGGCGAATGGTATATAAAAAAGGAATGGTCGCTCCGTCATAAAATTTAGAGAATCCAACGCCGCCGTATATGTGATGTCGTGAACATTCGTCATCCATGCCGTAGCGAGTTTAGCCGAGCCATTGTTCACAATAAATCGGTCCAGCCATTCGCTCCTTAGGTCGGACACGATTAGTCGAAGCCAGAAAACCTCCATGCAGAATCCAAGCGAAAGCGCTTGAGCAGATGCGTAAATCAGGAATCCCAGAACCGTGTCGTAAATAGTACCTAGTACAGACGTACATACCAAAATCCTTCGGGGAAGAAATATTAGAGACTCATAGTCAACCACTCCCATTCTTGAGGGCCGTTTCCAGATCCGGAATTCATTACACCAGTAGAGCTCCCGGACATTCCGGGCATGCTGTGTCCCATCATCGGTCTTTGAGACATGCCAAAACCGTTGGCAAGGCCCAGGTTTCCTGGGTTCGACATGGTAGTGAATCCGTTCGAAGAACTAATGGAACGAGCTGCTTCATTCGAACCAGTCGAATTCTCAGGGCTGTCAATATCCATGCCGTTAGATGACTCATTTGGCCCAGTGCTTTTACTACTACGGCGCTGACGCTTGGAAGAACCGTTGGCGCCGATATTTCGCGGGAGTGAGGCGGCACCCGGCCCTGGTACATTCTTTGGTGGAGCTGCTGCAATTGGCACAACACCTTTGCCGCCCACCGCACCAGTAGCAGAGCCCGCATAACTAGTTGGCGTACTTCCTGCCGTGTTACCTCCGGAACCGCCAGCGCCGCTTGCAGGACTTTCGCCCTCGTTGACGCTGCCGGCTCTGTTGGTCACCGATGGTGGCGTAGTCACCTGCGTTGCGCTGTTCGTAGCAGACATAGCTAACGTCGAATTTTTTCGGGAAGCGGGTCCAGAGGCGGTCCCTGCCGCGTTGCCAGTGTTCTTTTTGGATCTCGTGCTCGTTCCGCCAACAGGAAGGCTCGCGCCAGATCCGCGGTTACGTTTCTTGATAACGTCGGTCTTTAGACTTAGAGGCCGCACGACTCCGTGGAGCTTTAAAAACAGACCGCAAGCGTTGCACAGGGGCTGGCCTTCTGGGTTTCGACGCCACAGCGGTGTAGTTTGTGTAAAGCAGTTGGTACAAGTAGTAGGCGTGCCTCCATCGCCCTGCCCTCCCGCGGCAGCTTGCAGGTTGCTCGTGGACCCGTGTTTGGAACCAGGCGGGGAACCAGGTCGACTGGGTGCCACGGAAGAGAAGCCCGAGATATTACCTGATATGTCTGCTGGCGGAGAATTCGGGTTCGACTGAGCCAATTTGTCGAACGGATTCCCACGGCCACCCATGTTGGCGTTTGGCGTCGAAGCTGTACGAGGGATCTTCTGACGCCTGTCGCTGGCCGATCGAAACGACTGGGACCGCGGTAGGCTGCCTTGGCCGTCCCAATCACCCGATTCTAAATAATCTGTTGTCGTGCCTCCGATAGTGACTTGCTTTCGAGGCGGTCCACCAGGATAACGAGCTGCTTGTGTGCTAAATTGACCAGGCAAAGAAGCATCCCATCCCATAGAATTTTGATTGCCCATGTCCATCCCTGATTCGTTTTCAGGTGAAAATTGAATACCCATGTTACGATCAGCAAACGCACCACCCTCCTCATCTTCGTTATCGGAATCAGCACCGAAGTTAAACATATTCTCATGTGTCATGCCAACACCTGGAGAACGAACTGGATTGTCCGGCTGAAAGACTTGGCTTGGATCGACATGACCGAAATTAAGGGTTTGCGTAAACGAGGCAGAAGAATCTGCTCCGGTAGTGGTTGGTGGAAACATAGAATTACCGTTATGTTGGTGCATAAATTGCTGGTTCATCTGACCCCTCATAGACCCCGCCGGCCCTGGACGGAAGTTTGGTGCTCGCTGATGGCGCATATCCATCGAGCTGAAAAATATGCTCTCATTTTCTACCATAGGATGTGGTGTAGAAACAGCCGACTGGTACGCAGATCCCGGTGGGGAATAGTAGTCTGCGCCATTGACCGAGTTGGACGCAACACCGTGAGGATTATAGAAGCTCGAAAAGGGGCCATGGGGAACCATTGGCGATGACGATGGCGAGAACGAAAATCCCTGCTGAAAAGGTCCTGCCGAAGTAATAATAGGGTCGTTCTCCATGGGGAAGGTGTCAATAGGAAAGGGAACACCTGGATGGTGAGGTACATGTGTGTTGCCGTTTGTATGAGAGTTGTCTAAGGAGTATTCGTGGAGATCAGAATCGGCATCCATCTCGTTAGAGGCATAATTATTGCTGTTGAGGGCAGAGACGTGAGGGGAAAAGTTAGCAGGACGCTTCAAGTTTCGAGTCTATCACATTATCATTAGCTCTCTACACATATTTGCCGCACGAGAATAGGAGTTTCGCGGTAAACCAAGGTGAGAAGTAAAGGGATTAGGTATTATGTTTTGTTTTAGTACAGCAAACAAAGGCGCTTCAGCTTTACTCACTCGTCTCTCGTCAATGCTGGTTTTCCGATGGTGCCGAGTGACGTAGGCAAACTCATCCGGATTTCTCTGGTGAGCAGGGACAGGAACCGACTGGGGGACGAAATTCTGCGAGGGTGTTTTGCGGGATTTGATGGGGATAGCAGCGGCCGCGGTGTGAGCTATCTTCTCCGCCTCTTGTTTGCTCGCGTCTGGCGAAGGCGTCGCTGTGAATCCGGCCGGAGTCGCGACGCTCTCGGAAAATATAAATTCGTCAAGATTCATGGGATCCGTATGTACAACGTTCTGATCCGACGTCTTTCGAAGTTGTGCGATACCGCTAGGACCATTGGCAATGCTCATCGCAGTGTTGCTAGTCTCGTAAGAAGCGGTGCGACTGCAGAGACGGTTAGAGTCGCGATGCGCCTACACAACACTATACAACAACCAACATACCGAGCATCTTCCCGCCGTATTTTCTGTAGATTCAAGTGCATCATGCGCCACGTTAAATTTTCCATGCGCTCCTGGTTGGGCAAGCTCTGCTTCATGTTACGAAAGAACCTCCAAACTTGCGTTGCGAGCGGATCGTCTCGCTGCAGCTGCTCTAAACTCTCGTCGTTTCCGGTTATTCCATTCTGGAGACTCGGGGAGGTCGAGGATTGTAGAAAATCGAATATTGTAGGGTGGATGTCTGGTTTTGTAAAATCTAAGTTAAGCTCATGTATGCGCAAGTCACCAGGACTGCTCTCGTCGGTATTCCTCTTACTCGTGTGGGCCGATTCGGCGGCCGACTCAAAGGGCCTTCGCGGGAAGCGAAAGTCATGCTCTGTCGTGGTGGGATTCATGGCTGTCGAGGGACTCGAGGTCGGTATAGGCGACAGTATGCTGGCGGCCATATCGTAGAGGGGCAAAAAGGAAAAAGGAAAAAGGAAAAAAAGAATTCGGATCGAGGACTCTTTTTCTTTTCTTTTTTTTTGTACGGGGTCGTTGGAGAAGTGATTTCGTACGTATTACGGATCACTTTCCAAGTTTCCCCACGTTCCAAGGTTTGAACTGTCAGCCCAAGTTCCTTCACAAGCCAAACGTTATATCCTAAAGTTTGTGCCCCCGGGTCCTAGCGCCTATGAGGATAGCGGACGGCTTGTAAATCTACACGAGATAAAATGGAAACGGTAGAAGCCCAGCGCTAAACTTGTAGGTTGAGCGCGCAATTAGTGATTTTTTTTTTCTCTCTCCCTGCCTAGCTAGCTCGTTCGACCTCTCTCGTCCTTGTAAGATCGGAGAAGCGTGATGTGTGTATAGCACCTCCCGGTAGAGGTTTGTGGAGGGCGGAGGAGTAGCAGCAAGAGCGACAGCTACTACAGCAGAGCAAAGCAACGACAACAATAATTAGTAATTAGTAACTCGGGCAGTTCACTGTCGCATTGCTCTTTACAATTCCACAGAGCGGGTTGGGTGGATTGGATGGTCACTCATCAGGCAGTTTGGTTCGGCTTTGCCTGGGTGACATGGGTGTGGGTGCACCCTCAGACTTTGTAATGGAGGTGGATGCAAGTGCAAGTGCAAATGCAGATGCTGGTAATTCCTTGAACGAAGGGGGACCGCACTTGGACAGGCAGGACAGGCAGGACAGGACAGGTAGGGCCTGGGTTTTTCTCTCGTAGCAGCAACAGAGTGCAGCAGAGCTACTGGGCTAGGCTAGGCTTGGAATGATTCCGGTGCTAACATTCATGGGACCCGGCGATCCACGGTTCCAGCGACCCCAGTGGGCGGCGGGTGCTTCTGCGGCTTTGTTGTGTTAGGAAGGCTTGGGAAAGGGCTTGGGATTGATGATTCTTGATGGCTGATCCTGGACCAATCCCACAAGGACAATTGGAGCTCGAGGGATTCCTTCGACTACCTCCGCACATAAGACCAAAAAGCTCCTATGCAGCCGAAGCGAGTTCTGACGAGGGGTGGATCTGCACCGAAATTAAAAAGAAGTAGAGACCTCGACCTCGACTAGTGGGGGGATATTTGAAGGTGGTTACTATGTATGTATTTCGAGTCTTTGCGTTTGAAAACTCTCCTGTGATTTATTAATTACGATGGTTTTATGTTATGATATGTTATGTTATGTTATGATTCTTCATGTCTAGGTATATTCCGGATCAGGCGTGGGGTCTTGGAAGGAGTTGTAGAATTATAGAAAGTCTGCATTTAGACGGCTTGAGAGACATTGTCGAGTTACATGCTGCATGGAAAAGCTTGCCTATGTAGGTGGTTATGCGACAAGGTTAGGCGATTCCATATTGTATGCTACATAGAGGTACCTTTGTACATATATGTGGGACTTATGGGACTGTGGAACTGTAGTACCAGGCATATCCTTACACCTCTATCCAAATATGATGTTAGTAGCCCTACATGTACCCCAAGTACCAATGCTAACATTAAAACCGATCAAGTCAAGTTGGTGCAATTACCCGCACGTAAAGGACTGCCCATTAACTGATGACACGAGTACCTACCTAACGAGGGCCACTACTAGGTACCTAGGTATGTAAGAATTGTTAATAAAATACTAGCTATACGCCAGGGAAACATACAGGCAAAATTGAAAATTGAGAATTGAGACTCGAAAATTGAAAAAAATAAAAATAAAAAATAAAAATTTTGTAACCATGACTTGTGCGTCGGTCCATGGAAAGATCCCCAAGCCATGATTTTCCGTATGTACATCCCGGTCGGGCTAGGTACAATCATGTTACATTTAGCAGCTGCAGTGCTGCGTCAAGGTATTCGCCGCGTACCAAATACTTCCGACCTTCGCTTTCCTCCAGCTTGCGACCGCGCCCCTCTCTTTTTCTCTCTTCATCGTTCATTGTCCAACTGCAGTCCGCACTCTGCACCGTCCCTCGAGTCATGTTAGCATTGTCCATTATACATTATACATTCTACATTCTACATTCTACATTGTACACACAGTAGCAAAATATCCGGTACCGTTTACCATTACCTAGCATTGAAGCGGACTACCCCATACGATCAATACCTGCTTCGGAAGTATGTATCTATCTGATTTAGTTAAGTGACGAGCGCTGCTAAGACGTCAGGTACGTCAACATCCAAGATGAAAATGTAATATGTAAGATCAATCAGTTTTAGTCGAGCCTTTGGTAACTTCAATCTGCATGGACGTTGTAACGCTAAAAGAATAAGGCAAGGATAGTCCTCGTTCGGATCGTGATATATCGTGAGAGTATCGTCCGGTCTAACGCCGATTTGTGGAGCAGCGGGAAAGAAACAACGCTGCTCAGGTGCTAGCCAAACTCGTTAGACTCGAATTAAAAGCTTCATATGCTTTCGCTGCCTCGCGGCCAGGCGGCCAGGCGGCTCATACATACATACCATAGTAACCTAGTATATTCTTAATACACTCACTACTCGGACCCTACAAGTAAGCTAGTATCGACGCTATGCTCACTTGGTAAGGAGTCTTTATGGGTCTCGGGAAAAGCCGGTAAGATGTCCTACGGACGGCCAGACGGCTTAGAGACTCGAGCGTTATACTCACAAAGATTCTTGTCTCACTCATACTTACATACATACTTACCATGGGCGGCTAGCAAGCTTGAGCTCCGAAGCCGCAATTGCAAAGCTCATTTCTAAAAGCGTACTGTCATCCATTGATGGTGTTGGCTTTGTCCATTAATAATGTAGGAGGGTAAGAGGGTAAGAGGGTAGGAGGGTAGGAGGGTAGGAGGGTAACTTGGAAAGGTGTCTCATTTTCCAATTCGACGGCAGAACTGTGCATGAGGTTGTGTCACCAGCCTCAGGATGGCCAAGCAGCATACATAGAAGTGGAAGCAAACATAGATGGCGCGAATTGATTCTAATTGATTCTCAATGTATTTAATTAACCTAGCGGGCTCTTCAAACTACATGGGCAGCTCTAGACGTTCTAACTTAAGTAACCGATGTCCTCACAGTCCGCTAGGTCCAACACTTTCCAACGCCCGCCGCGGGATGTATTACAGCAACGTCGTCTTTAGGGAGACAGGTCGTCATCCCGTCGAGAAGCGAGAATTTCACCGAGGTGGGGGTTCCCATTGTTAAGAGTGATAGCTCACATGGTAAAAAGATGAAAAGATCATACGGACAACATATGGACAACATCAAATATTCATTTGTCTTGCCCCCGCGATACTTCGAAGTTGTGGTAAAATAAAACCAAAAAAATCCTTCGCTGGTGTCTACGTGAAACGAGATATTTCTAATTTCTAGCACAAGATTGAACACCAGCCTATATACTATGGTCCGATATGTAGTCGGACCCGGAGCCTTAAGAGGGGATTAAGCTTGCGATCTAGAACCGGGCCAGCGAGTTCCGATGTCGAAGGGACCAGTCGGTCACAACATCTTGCACCTCGACAGTCTTGCAGATGTGGGAAAGGGTTCGCAACGGATGAGAGCTGTGCTCTGTACCGGTAAAGTAAAGGGTACGCAGGACGCGCAATGTGGTCCAAGCCAAGGGTCGAGCCAAGGGTCAGAAGAACAAGGGTCAACCACTTAGTCTTACATGGACCAGATGAACGAACCCCCACACTTTTTGTACGAACCCTGACAAGATGTCGCAAGACAAGTTAAGCAAGGGCCCAGCCCACAGGCCATTTAAACCCCACTCAAGCCTCTCTTTCACCAAGTGTGGTAGGAGACAGCAAGCGAAACCGTGGCTAATGGATCATCTAAAGCTGACAAGCTCGCGGCACTATGTACATAGGTATGTATGTACTGACCATGAGTTGCCTCAGTACATACTGGAGTTACTTTATAGCCGTCCGCTACCATGCCATCCATGTACATAGTTGAATAACGAACTCCACCATACCAGCAGTATTCATTCTATTTTTGGTCAATAGATCTCGTATGAACCTGCGTCTCTCTTATACCATGGCTATATTTGACGTCCAATTGGTACTGCCCTCTTTTTCGGTTTTTTTTCTTCCTCTCTTGACTTCAATGCTGCCCATTTTCGATAAATAACGGCTTGACCAACACGGCAGAAAGGAACACTAGGTAGCTCAGCCTCGCGGCTTTCCCATATGGTCCTCTAACGCGAGCCTCTTTGGAGGATGATTCCGGTTCCCCGTCGTTCAAAACAATGATGACGAAACCATCCGTTGACTCGCTAGCCATTATTGCCATGGCTAAACCCTTTAGTCAAGCCGCCAAGGTCCAACGGTTACTTTTCGTTCGCGTGGTAGTGGGCCGGGACACCCCTCAGTTACTTGTTAGCTGCATTGGTGAAGTTCGTCTGTCTGTCACCTGAAGAAGAGGCTGGTAGGGTGGCCAGTCATCATCTCAGATCGGTCTTAGAATTTTCAGCGTTGCAAGATCAAGGCGTAGATCGTCGCCTCCTCTTGCGCAACAGCAGGAACTTGGAACCTGGCCGCTCGTAAATGAATTGAATTCCTTAAATCCCTACCGTAATATACCTACCTTACATACATGCATAACAGCTTTTATTGTTAAAATGTGGGATGTGGGATGTGAGCTACCGTGTCACTTCCCACATCTACATAGACGCACAACGGCAAGTCGAAATGCGTCTCGAAGACCAGAACTCCGTCACATGTCAAATCCTTGAAATTACATACATAGTACTAATACCCTCCATCTACATCCCCGGTGTAAGTAAGATGGGACAATAAATATAGCGCCTATTATAACGACTATCGCATATTCTTATTAATATATTTGGTGCTTATTCAATGTCTCTCATTCGACGACTTGGCTGCGTCTGGAATCATGCAGATTCGCTGTAACAGAAGATTTCGAAGTCGGCTTCTCATATATTTCCCCTTTTGTCTGCAACTCTCATAAGGCAGGTCGTATATCGTATACAAAGCGTTTCTTTCCTAATATGCGACCGTCGCAACTTGCAACTCGGGATCGCCACGTTTGTCGTAGCGTAATATCACGGAGTGCTTCAAGGAGCAACTACCTACATTAGACCAGGCAGGTCCTGCATCTCTCAAGTTCGTGAACTTGTTGGGACCCTGAAAACCCGGCCGAGTGGGTCGACTGTCCAAAATAGCCTCAATTGCTAGTGACGGCTTCGTTCCCAGGGGGGGGCTTATCTGTTATGCAGTATATACCACATAGTAGGTAGTTATGTATAACACACCTGATGTAATCAAAATCGATTCCACTGGTTCGTTGGTCCAGACTAGGGCCGGTAGTCGCCGCGAAGGTAATGTTGAGCCTATCCAGGCCTTCTGCTTCGGCTACACTACCGAAATAGGCCATCGTTGGCTGTTACATAGAGGTTACTTAAGGTGAGGAGTACGATGACATTATATTAACTAAGCTTGTACTATACCAGGTTGTAAATATAAGTCACACCTAGGAGGGTCTAGTCTTACCGAGCCGTTGGACTCTCGAGCCGAGGGATGATTTACAAGTAGGTACAATGCGATGCAGGCGTAGAACAATAGTGCAGTTGAGAAAGACCGAGTGCTTACCACCAATCAATACTCTGTATTCCAGCGAGACCTCGTGACAAACTACTAACAACAGCACTACAACACTTACTGGAATCCGGTACCGAACCGCTAGGTTAAGAGGTTAGGTTCTGGGCCCCGGTGATCTCGGTGGTACTAAATGCCTTCTGGATTTCGTCCTCCTCCGCCGGATTTAGCATTTCCTGCTTCAGGTCCGAGGGGCCATAAATCCTAGGGGAAGTCCCCGCGACTGCGCTCAGAAAGCTCGACAGCCGACTTGAAAATATGTTCCGAGGCAAAAGACGGACAGGAGGCCCGATTTTTGAGCGGTCTAGAACTGCTTAGTGTTGGCAAATACCCAACTGCGAGCAGAACAGGCGTGGAAGTACATATAACAGGCATTGAAGTATTTGACCGAGACGGATAGGCACGCAAAAGGCCAAAACCCGCGTGAGAGGTAGGTAGGTATCCTTTCCGGGTTTGGGAAAAATTCTTTTCCTTCTATCAATTTTTTCTCTCCTCGTGTAGTCGGCCTCGGTTTCCCATTCTAGCCGCCGACAGCATCGCAGCTGGACCGGGGTCGTCCAATAACCGAAATGACTCGGCGTGGGGGTTTCCCAAGGGGGAGAAGACGCGGCAGGGTCGTCAGCTGGTCCACTAGGCGCGGGGGGGGGGGAGAGGCAAAGATGATCTCGAGTTTCCAGCATGTAGCAGCGAAGAATCGAGATGGGGTTGGGGGGTTGGTTAAGGGAGAAAAAAGCGCCCGGTTGATCGTGAGGTCATCTGTCTATTTCTTGAGTGATCTCCCGCGTAGGAATGATGTCGTGCTACCCACGGTCTCCTGCTTCTCGTCAGACAAGCATGGAGTGGCTTCGAGCGGGTGATGTTTGTCGTTCCTTCGAGCGTCACCGCAAATGCTGATCCCTCAAGTAAGACCCCGCGCCAAATAGTCGAACCATTGACCAATCATCACGAGCGTATAAACAATGCGACAGCGAACTCCAACTTTTATACGACTTTCCCTTATCGTCCACGGCATTGGCAATGAGAGCTGTTGTTGTTAAGCTTAGTGTGAGTGAGAAGTTGAACCGTTTGTCTGACGAAATGGGGACCTCCTAAAAGATATAGACGGTAGATATGAGTGCTCCTCCTTGAGTATCTTGTAAGTGACCACATCTGCCTATCTCTGATGGGCGTTCGAATGGGGCAGGTGACCAGGGGTTATACAGCCCTCTATCGTTACTCTAGAAGCCCACCAGATAGCACAGAGCTTGAGAATCGTAGCCTTCAGCTGGATGGGACGGGCGTAGAATTTATATTGTTCTAGGTAACCTGTCACAAGAGCTGCTAGACAATTTGTTACATAATAAGTCGCAAATCCAAGTCAGAATGTCGTCTAATTGCGCCATCAAGGTCCTGTTCCACCAAAGATAAACCCCAGCTGCTATCTGAGCTTAAGAAACATCAGCTGTGATTGAATCTGTCTTATCCTTGGATATCTGGCATACGCATCTGGGCTAGACACACATATGCATGAGAGGTAGGTATACATACTATGTAGTTGGCGGCGTATCTGGGGTAAGATCTAGATAGAGATATCTATGACAACTCGACCGCCAGATTGCTCGAAATGGTAGGGGTCTCAGCAAGAGGCTCTCCCTCTTGTCGATCTATTCTTATCTCCCCTATCACGCAATCTCCGCCTTATCTTGAGGAATGTGAACACGGACATCTGCGTGTCCCAAGCCTTATTCAATCCCATAAAGCTGCTAGGCCATCCATCTTTATCATTCCGTCTTAGATTTTCTTGTTGGTGTTGTTGTTGTCCCCAGGCTGTTACGTAGCTTTGAGAGCCACCGAATAAAAGGTTCACTCCTGTGGTAAGACTGGTGAAGATTGGAACCCTTGAGCTGTGAGGCTTAATCCTGCTGATGAGAAATGGCTTTCTCAATTGATCAAAATGGCCTCACAAAGCCGCAAGCGAGGCATAGCCCTTTGTTCGACTTAGCGTTGTCAACAGTCCCTTTGTGTATGGGTCGACTCAGCGGCGATGGGGGCTGATGGGAACTCATCGAAATATGCTGCCCTGCTTGGGTGCTTAGGCATAATGGCACATTACAAAATACACATACATCGCCAGGACGATGTTGGCGATAGTCTCGACAGACTTTAATTTTAAGCGGACCTGCCTTCAAACTTTGTTATGGACTGGTCTACTTTTTCAATCAAGATGTGACAGTGAATGGACAGGTGGAAGCACATCAGAACTGGGAATACTAGGTCCACCCACCGTCCACATCTCAACCACCACGATCACGACAACAATAGCATACAACCCTGCTGCAGCACCACCAGATTCGATGTATTCGTTATTAGGGTGCTACGGACGAGGGGCCGGGGCCAGGTCCGGGCCTGGCAACCAGAACGGAAATCTTTTCGGAAAAGAAGGGGACTATGTTGTCCTCACCACGGTGCCTGATGACCAGTTGACGATACGGGCTTGCCTCGAAGGCTGTGACGAGTTGGTCCCGCTAAAGAAGACTTCTGACCATTATGGACTCGTTGGACTGAGTAATGGAAGGTAAACGATCATACCCTGCTGCGTTACTAGCAACCTCCAAGCTATTCTACCTGTATGCGTGATACTAACGAACCGGGTAACAGAGAGTGTTTCTGCGGATTGAAACTTGTGGCAGAAGCTCGTAAACTTACTCTTGGGGATTGCAACATGCCTTGTACCGGCGATTCAGGGCTATCATGTGGAGGAGCGGATACTGTCGCCGTATATACTCTCATCGTCGCCAGCGAGAGTGACAAGGTTACAAGCCATGACAGAACCCAGGATAGCAGCCAGAGCGATGAAAAAGGAGACGAGAGCGCGGCCACCCCTACAGGAACTTCGCTATCTTTCACTGTCGTCAATACGAGTGCGGCCCTCAAAGCTACAGGTGGCCTAGAGCTTACAGAAACCGAAACCCTAGGAGGTTCACAGGAGACATCAGGGAAGGCAATCATACCCTCATCATCACTTCTTCCCTCGTCAACACCATCAGATTCTCCTGATGCTCCAACCACCGGACCTGCCATCGCCGCGATAACGGGCAGTGTCTCGGGCACCATCATCCTAGTAGCGTTCGTGGTTCTGTGTGTCCGAGCCTATAAGCGGAAGAAGCTCCAGGAGGCCGCGCGTAAAGAGGCTGTAGTTATACCCGAGAGCCAGCACGAGGACAACGACAAGCAGCTCACGCGACGACCGGCCCCAAGCGCGATCGATACTACGGGACATCAACTCCGTGATCTGAACAAAGGAACCGGACCTGTCGCCGGAGACGGCTATGAACGTGGACATGGCAAACGAGACGAGGATTTAAGTACCGGCGCATCAACAGACGGCGCATACTTGGTGCCCTCCACGCCCGCCCTCGAGTCTGGTACCCGTCTCCGTCATCCCGAGCACTCTGCACGCCTTGCAACAGCTCCATTGCCAACCATCGAAAGTGACACCCTGTACTTCAAACTAATGGACGAAGTCCGCACCGGCCCTGGTGTATCAGTAGTAGCGACCCCTTCGCCATCCAGCCCGCCTCCGTCGGCAACAAGCTCATCGGTCCAGTGGCGAGGAAATCCCCTGAATCCCCTGACGCCGTCGGCAGCATCCACCGGCCAGTTCAGTTTCGACTTCAACGCCAAGCCCAGCGTGTCGAGCCCAACACCGGCTGCCCGTCCCGAAGCCACCCCTGGCGATCGTGCTTGGCACAGGCGCAAGGTATCTAAGACGTTCCAGCCGCCGGCCAGCGGACCTCCTTCTATACCGCTGCCCCCCACGCCGCCTCGACGACAGCAGCAGCAGCAGCAGCGAGCTTTCGATTCGGTGCACTTCACTCCCACGCCCGCGTCGAGGGTAAAGCCTGGCCACGGCCAGCACGATAACGGCGAGAAGAAAGAGGGTGCTCGCGCCGCCGCATTGCCCGCGGGCCAGGGCTCGGAAGCGGCAGAAACACCAGCGCCAGCGCCAGCGCTGAAGGACTCCCCTACGATACCGCGAGCACAGGGGGATTCTCAGGATTTTCGACAAGTAGGAACCCCTGGACAGCAAACGAGCGGCGAAGGAATGGGAGAAGTAGGAATGCAGCTGATGCCGCCTAGCACACCCGCGGGACCGTCTGGCTCTCGTCCGAATAGGGATACGATCTACACGGTGGGAGAAGAAGAAGAAGAAGACTGGCCTGTCAACGGCGGCAGTGAGGCAGAAGGACCGGAAATTTCGCCTGTGTCGACGGATACGGTCGGAACGAGCATTCTGTTCCCGTCGGATGATGAGCATTAGGCGTAGTGTACCTATGGCATAGGTAGTAAAGCCAACAATATCATGCGTTGTTTTACATGCTACAGATCTCTGGTAAAGAGAGAAACCACTAGGTTACAGGAGAAATCAATATACTTGATTCCACATCAAACTGACCATTTCTCACGTCGTCTAAGTGTCCTAAGGTAACCAACCATTAATCATTCTTCTTCCTATTGCATCAAGGAACTCCATACCTACTAATGTACCCAACCTACATTAAACGTCTCGTTTTGTATTATACCTAACCTAGGTACCTAACTATCAAAGTAGCAAAACTCCATTTCGTATACCCAAGACGCCATCTCATCTCCCTCTTCATCCCCAAGGGAGCGAACGAGGCTCGCGTAGATATGCTTCTGAAGACCAATGTATCTAAGTAAACCCAGCCCCTATATCCGGCAAGAGGCATATAGATAAAGCCAAGTTCCCTCATAGCATACCAGCAACAACCAATATCGCCCCCAGCGCAACCCCCATCATACCCGTAACAACCGAGCCCTCCGCCCCCGGCCCCATCCCCATCCCCACCGGCGCCGCACCGCTCTCCGCACCGTCCGTCGCAGTCGGCGTCCCCAGCGTCGTAGACGTAGTCAGCGTACCGCTCACAGCCAGCGCCACAGCCGCAAGTCCGGTCCCCGTCGTCGTAGCGCCGGCCGTATCGGTAGTCGTAAACGTGACGGTCTCCGTAGTCGTAGGGCCCCAGCTCCAGCCCGATCCCCAGCCAACCCAGCCGTTAAACCCGCCCAGCCCGTTCCAACCGCACCCAGGCCCTACGAACCACGGGGACCCGTCGAACGCGCAGCCCGTGACGGTGGCCACGCCGCCCGTCCACGTGCGCGACGACTGGAAGGCCGACGCCCACTCGCTCCAGTACTGTCTGTACGAGTCGACCGCAGACGCGTTCGGGGGCCCGTTGCCGTTGCCGTTGCCGCTGCCAAACGGGCCGCCGAACGCCTTTGCGCCGCCGCCCCAGCCCCCCGGCACGGCCCAGGTGACGGGGCCGCCCGAGTACGTGACGGTGCGTACGCCGGTGCTGCCGGCGGACGTGCACTCGGCGTACTGGGAGCACAGGGAGCTGGAGAGCGAGGTGTAGGACTCGAAGGCGGTGGAGGAAGATGACGTGGCGCACGCGCTGCTGATGCACGAGTTGATGCTGCTGCCGTGGTCCGAGTCGCAGTACTCGGACTGCGCGGGCCAGCCGCTGGTTATGGTGGCTGTGGGGCTGGACCAGGCGGAGGAGAGGCAGGATTGCTTTAGGGGGGGAGGTGTTAGTATATTGGAGTGAATAGATCATAAAGGAGCGTAGCTAGATAGGGAGCAGGGGCGTATACGGTAGGAGAGAAGGGGTATAGCGAGCAGGCGGACTAGAGGAGCAGGCAAGAAAAGGAACTCACAGCACAACCAGGAGCGCCTCTCCACCACTGCGCAGAAGCGGCCGCAGGCGCCAAGACGATGGCGACGGTTGATGTCTTCATCTTCCCCAAGCGGACTCGTATAAGCAAGCGGTATGTATGTGTGTATGGACGAACAAACGTATATCTAGGTACTTCCTATAACTATTCCAAGACCAACGATGCTTACTCCAAGACGTCAAGAAGCCTTCTTGAGTACGTATAAGAAGAAACCAAAGCACGTGTAGATAGGAAGAACCGAAGAAAGCATGCAAAGTCGAGAGAAAAAACACGAGAGCATATACTTATATGCTGCTCTCTCTGGGTGGCCGAACAAAGACCGGACGGCTCGGTCAGCAATCGAGACTTTTGTGTCATGTATGTCAAGGGCTATCACGTAACCAAGACGAGTGTGTCCAACACCAGGGCTGCGAAGACCGTTCGTCATCACCCTCACCCTCGCCCTCGCCTACCCATCTTTGTCTATCTGCTTGCTGTCCTGTCCTGTCCTGCATATTCTAATTCTCGGCGCGCGTGATCCTCTCCCTTCCTCTCCAAGTACGCACTTGCGGAACATTGGCTCGGCTACCACATACATACATACATAGGTGCCCTATCTCGGGGGGGGGGGGGGGGGGCGGACAGGGAGAAAAAGGAAAGAGATGCAAAGAAGAATTAAGGTCAGGACAAGTTCGGGCTGAGTTTCGCGGCGGGACATGTAAGCTTCCAGAAGACCCTTTCTCTTCCCTGGCCCACCGCTGGTTCCCAGTTGCCGATCCTACAACGCGTGAGCCCAGCTGAAGCCGCGCGTCCACGCAGCAGCAGTAGCAGCTCGCCGCCCGCGAGAGAGAAGAGAATACACGGCGTCTATGTACGACCATATCTGGGGAAGACAGCGTGAACGTGGTTGGTTGATGGAAGATCGGCTCGGGATATACCGTCCTACGAGAGCCACGACGTACGTACCTACTATGAGGTACCTACATAGGTCGCGTAAGCTGGGCTGGCTGTGTGGATTAGACCCAGGCTTGCCAGTGCCGTAGGAGTCGTAATCGCCCATGTTCGGCCTACCAGCACGCAGAATATCGCCGTGAGGAGTAGGTAACTAGCCAGTCTGTGTCTAAGGCAACTAAATGCAGGGCAACTTGTCCATCGACTTTCCCACACCTAGTTCACATAGTATGACGGCATACATAGTACGATCTTGGATCAAACGTGGACACATTCGATCACTTACTCTCCTCTACCGGGAACTGGGTGGCTAAGCACTATTAAGCTTCGTCAGTGCCAGGTTGTGTCTTGTAAATGGAAGCTTGTTTGCGCGGGGTTAAGCATTGGGGACGTCCGAAAGCTTGGTGAAGCATATTTGTGACCAATCAGCCGTCATCTCGGTGCTTTGGTAGTCCTCAAATGGCTAATTCTGCCAGCTTTCCGGTCCCGAAACCACGCCAGTTTTCTTCGCTTTCTTTGCTTACCGCCCTCTTGTACTCTCAACTTCCTACTAATTCATCTACTTCGCGTTTAAGTTCGGAGATTCTTAAATATAATTAGACAAGATTTAACCTTATCTATTTCATGACGAGCATTTTCTTTTTCAACCCCCGACTTGAATGGATCAGCAAACGGTATTGTAAAATCGAGCTTCTTCTTCATTATAGAAAGCCTGGAATATCCATATCAAAGACTGACGTGTGGTCTGCCGATCACCTTCGACGTTTCAATATTGAAGACG
Organism: Daldinia decipiens; assembly: GCF_022478715.1. NCBI lineage: Eukaryota > Fungi > Ascomycota > Sordariomycetes > Xylariales > Hypoxylaceae > Daldinia > Daldinia decipiens. Next base: position 1,431,395 of record NW_026054545.1, read on the forward strand.
TAAGCATATGCTCATCGGGACAGAAAACTTGACAGGGCAACAAAGATGGTACATAGTAGGCTATACCTGAGGCTGAAATAAGGACAGTCTATTGCGACACTGTTGTACACGACTGGTGCTACTTCCCTGCCTCTCGACGTCGAAGCCCTATGGCTTCCCTCGGAACGACCGTGCCGGAATTAGACGCGTATACCCTATACCCTATACCCTATACCCTCCATTAACCCCCCTTGGTAAAACTCCTAATACAATATGCATAAGACCTGAAAACGCCCTTCTTGGAATCAATAAATAGCTCCTCGAGGAGCCACTGGCCGAAAAACAAAGAAAATGCGGTATTAACCACATTACCGTGTGACGATATCTTAGGGGTATTGTCTAAAAACTACCCGTCGCCATCAAATCATGTGGATATTATGTGGCGGCGAACAACAAAACTTGTCAACCTAAAACGAGGTGGGTCACCGCCTCTTGAATTTAGACAGCGGACGCCTACCCTAGAGCATCGTGCCAAACGTCTCGTCAGTCTGGATCCGCTTCCGTGGGCTGCCGTCCTCCGTGGTAGGTTTTCGATGACGGAACGTAAATCCAACGAAGAGGCCCTTGCCCATCTGCTCTTCTCGATCGGCCATAGATTCAAGAGCCTGTTGTTTATCGTGGACTTCTTTGTACTTGGCCATATCAGCTTCGTTGGTGAAATCATCAAAGTACCCTGCGTCCGTCTCCGAATCCAGCTCGGGTACAAACGGGGCTTTCGAGTCTCTCAGGGTGTTCCAGTCTACTTCGGCAAAATAATGATGCTCGAAGATATCCTTAATATTGGAAAACCGCTTGGATCTCGAATTGATACACCTGGAGCCTGTTAGCCTTATATTTTTCACCCTAATATTCACACGAAACTTACGTAGTGATAAAGTTCCAGGTACGGGTACTTAAGAAATAGTTCGGATCCTCCCAGACCGGTCGCTTAAGCACTTCTTTCCAATGCTTCAGATTATGCCACGTCTCATCGGCCGTAGAGCCTGCGAAGGGAGGAAATCCTGTGAGGGCTTCGAATAGCATGCATCCTAGGCTCCAATAGTCGACAGTGTAGTCGTACTCCTCGCCGCGGAGCACCTCCGGAGCCATGTAATCTGGTGATCCTACTATGGATTTCGCATAATTCGTGTCCCTCTCACGCATGGTTTGATAACCCTCTCGGCGCTCTGCCACGGTTCGTTTTTCCATAGCTTTACCAAACGGCACAGTAGTCTCGGAAGCCTTCTCGAGTCTGATGCGCATCGAATTGATCTTTGACGATGCAACATTGCCAGCCGCCAAGCCGAAGTCGGTTAATTTGACGTGGCCAGTGGAATCAATAAGGAAGTTTTCTGGTTTTAAATCTCGGTGAATATAACCCAGCTTGTGAAGTGCATCCACGGAGCAGAACATCTCGGCGATATAGAAACGAGCATGGCGGTTGGATAAGACGCCCGTGTTGTTGAGGAGAGTTCTAAAGTCTCCACCAGGTACGTATTCCATGGCAAGATAGATATTCTTGTCGTCTTGGAACGAGTACAAGAGGCGGACGAGCCACTCGCTGTTTGCAGTGGTAAGGATGTCTCTTTCCGTGAGGACATGGCGGATCTCGTCCAACTTAAAGAGCAGCTTCTTGCTCATGACTTTCAAGGCGCACACCTCCTTGGTATCCTTTTTCTGGGCCAAGAACACTTGTCCGTAGCCTCCTTGACCAACCTGAGTCAGGATTTGGAAGTCACCCTGTCGAAGGCGTATACGACGCTTGCGGAGATTTGCCCGCTCTCTGCCAGTGTACCTCTGCCACAACTGATTGTACTCTTCTTGATCAGTTTCCGGAGGCGCAGGCACCTCAGCCTTGAATGCGTTTAGCCGCGACTGTCTGGCACCGACATAGGTGAGCAGGTCGAAATAGTAGTCTAGGAAGTCTTCAAGCAGTCAGCAGTGTAAACATGGTTAACTTGGCAAGGTAATCTTACACAGTTGCGTGACATTAACTAGACGGCGGACGTTGGGCTTCTTCAAAAGCTCCATTTCTTCAGGAGTAAGACCGCGAGAGGTGTTAAATCTCTTGGTCGTGGGCGTTATTGGCCGACTATCTCGGAGCTGGTAGAGTTCTGCCCGCGATATCGCAGCTTGGTTGTGCTGATAGACCGAGTCTCGCACCGGGATTCTAGACGGTGGCGTGTTCTCTTGTCCTTGCTTCTTTAAGGGAGTTCCCGTGGGCTCCCCTGTCTTATGAACGATGCTGTTATCCACAGTGGGGGATGCAGTCGGAAAGTATCCATCATCAGCTGGTTGGATGTTGCTTTTGGCCGGCGATAGAGGGCTAGCTCCATTTTGAGGTCTTCCAAGTCTGACAGGGCTATCGAGAGAAACCGGGTTGAGTTTCAATGCATCGAATGTAGTAGGAAGTTCGTTGGCTCCTGGAGGTATCGTCTTCTTGCTCGGGCTACCCTGAGGTGTAGAGACGGGAGTGATGAATGTGTTCTTGGTCGGCGTGCCTGGAAGGTCTGAAACGGGCGACTTTGCGTCTTTTGGGCCTGGAGAGGGAAACATGGTGGAAAGGAAGCTTGCCATAGCTAAAGACACCAATGAAGAAGGTTATAGTAACTTCTAGTGTTGAGGCGTCGAAGGACGACCAAATAGGTAAACACGAAGGCCGGGGTAAGGGAGGGGCTCGCCGTGGGAGCAGTTAGCAAAAAGATGAAGATGAATCCAATTGATAAAGAATAAGACCAATTCTCATTCGAGGGTTTATGGTTTATGGGATATGGATTATGGTTTATGGATTATGGATTATGCAAGATGCAAGAAAAAAGATCCAAACTCCATGCACGATGGTTGATCACTGGCAACCAAATGATGCTTGTTTTTATTACATGCCGGTTGGAAGAATGAAAGGTGGGATATGTTCGCAATTGGGCTGCGATGAGAGGATGGCGGGGTCTTGAATTCTTGGGGAACAATAATAGACACAATAATAGATTAAATTATGTACATACATCGAGATATGGAGGTAGATACCTTAGGTTAGGTACCTCATACCTAGTAAAGTCAAAAGTCAACATTGTCACCCCGGCAGCCGCTAGACTACGGAGCGCCTAAGCTTTCTGTTGTGCGCACCTGGTTGCTGAGATCTCCCTTCCCTTGGCTCCCTTGCTTAGTGCACCGTGCTACAGCTACGTGCCACGGTTGGTTACCCAGTAAGTATGTACGTACCGTGTGCACCTAACCTAGAATACACTAGACCCGGCTGCCCTGGCGTTATCCCCTGCCAACTTTAAGCCACTCTGCTGGAATCCCTAGCTACCAGCTTATCGTCCAGTTTGTCTTATCATCGATGGGGGATAGGGATACCGTTTTAATTACCTGGTACTCGAGTATCATCACACTGTGTCATTGATGTGATGCAATAGCGTTGCACAAGGCTGAAATAAATATCCTGCAAGAACCCATATTTCATAACTACCTACCTTTAGGTCCTACGTACCTACTTCAATGTTCCTTGTCCCCAACGGCGCGTTTCCACCCGATTTATGCTGAAGTGCAACGCAGTTTCTAACGACCATCAATCTTTCGCAATAGCTGTATATACCTTGTTATCTGACTACCATGCCGAAGGAGAAGAATTTCAACCCGGTGCAGGCTCAGCGCAAAGCTGACAAGGCTAAAGCGCTCAAGAAAGGTAATTGCATATCGCTACCACGACGTTCGACGATATTGAACACCTATTAACGGTCTACTCGTAGGCAAGGCAGAAGCCGCCACCCGCCGAAATGAGAAGCTCGCAAAACGAAACCCCGAGAGGTTGCAGAAGCAGATCGACGACCTGAAGAAGATTACCTCTAGCGGCGGCAAACTCACCAAGCACGAAGAATCGATACTAGAAGGGTTGGAACGCGACCTGAAAGCAGTTAATAAGGCTAGGGAAGCACTGGGCGATAAGGCACCATCTTTTGGCCGTAGCGGTGGCTTTAGAGGCGACGGTCAAGGGAACAATAATGTGCTGGGCAAGCGAAGAAGAGGCGGCGACGACGGCCTAAGCAGCGATAGCGACGTGCCAGACGATGTTAAAAGTATACCCATGCCGCGAGACACGCCGCCGCCAATTCCGAAGGAGATATTAGACAGATGGTATGCAAAACGCAGGGCAGCACGAAATGCAAATGATACACCTCTGGGCGGTCAAGACAAGCAACCGCCGCCAACCGCGCCGGTAGAATCTAAGACGGTATATGAATCGAAGCCAATAGTACGCGATTTGCGTAAGGAAGCCGTTAGCGCATTCATGCCCACGGCAGTTCGGATGAAGATGGAAAAGAGCAAAGGCCACGGTGGTCTAATGGAGCCTGAAGAAGCAGACCGTTTGGAGAAAGAAGGCTATCTCAAAGCTACCCCAGCCCAAAATGACGCGTCAGAACTCGCTACGACGACGACAGGGCCCCAAAAAGTTTCGATGGAGGAAGTGGGAGACGATCAAGATTGAGCCTATCGAAATTCAATAACCATCCAACTTATTCTCGCGGGTGGCCGTCAGAGTCGGGTCCGTTCCTATTAGTTGAAAGTGCGGTGGTTCCTAGCTAAACGCTATGGCTGCTGATAGAGTGCAGAGCTTGGTTGTCTTGGATGTCTTGGTTGTCACACTTTGGCTAAATCTAACCTAGGTAGTGTTTCCCCTGCTTCCTGAAGGAGGGACGTGCCGTCCCTTCGTCGCTGGTGCCTGCAGCCAGAGACGCTTCCTGGTAAGAAATACAGCTTATCAAAAGGTCTGTTGGTTCTAGATACCCAAGTCTGGAGCATTGGGTATCACTCTGTCCAGGGGTAGACCGGTAGTTAAAGGTTTTGTGGAGGTGAATGGATCTGTAGCGGCTGCGTAGTACGAATTTTCGAGACGTAATCCATATGCAAAAAGAGTGAGATATCACGTCTTTCACACCTTGCTGCTCGACGACTGGCTAAAGTGGGTTCTGGCGGGGTTAGAAAAGTGCGGTCTGTTGCCTCCGAGGACGGATGGTAACCTTGATGTTCCTGGATTTCGGTCGAGGTCGAACGCTAATGTGGACCCAGATAGTCGTCGATGTTAAAATGTAACTACCAACATTCATGTTGGGTCCACGAAAAGTTTGTAGCTATAGCTGCTATAAAAAAAAGCTTGCAGACGTGCCCAACTAAAAAACAGTAAAAATCACGATTCCTAATGGTCTTCAACACCACTCGATAACACCAGTCTTGCCTACCTAATGTATAAGATAGACTCGGCGGCGCAATGGAAGATATAGAAAAGGCCGGACAATTCCCACAACAGACCCCTGCTATAGAAACCCCTGGTTCGACTTATCTTGAAAAGGATCAAGGATACTTCGACGCAAACCAGAAGCCTGATTTGTTTGCACGGGGCTATGGGCAGGCCGTCGACAAGACTAATACTAACACCGGGCGTGAGACCCTCCTCGGGGATGAAACATACCCGGAAGGAGGGTTAGAGGCGTGGATTGTCGTCTTTGGATCATGGTGTGGTCTTCTTGCCTCGCTGGGGCTGATGAACAGCATTGCAACGCTCCAGACGTACATTGGGACGCACCAGCTCTCCAACTACGATGAGGGTATCGTCGGGTGGATTTTTTCTTTATATACAGCATTGTGTTTTCTCTGCGGCGTGTATATCGGACCGCTCTTTGACAAATACGGGCCGAGGTGGCTAGTTGGGCCAGGCGGTATAATTGTTGTCGCCAGTGTTATGCTGTTGAGCATCTGTACAGGTATGTTGCCTCCTTTTCTTTTTTTCTTCTTTTCTTTTCACCTTAACTCGTGGAAAATATGCATGCTAACTTTGTTCAGAATATTGGCATTTCATGCTCAGCTGGGGCATCCTTAATGGGATAGCAACATCGTTTCTATTCACTCCGTGTCTCGCAGCCATTGGTCACTTTTTTAATGAGCGCCGTGGGTTTGCCTCGGGGCTCGCAAGTACGGGCGGCGGGCTAGGCGGCGTAATTTTTCCATTGATAATGCAAAGTCTCTTCGACAGGGTGGGATGGGGATGGACAATCCGCATCCTGGGTTTTATTTGCCTTTTCCTACTTACTTTTGCTGGTCTTTTAGTTAAGAGGCGGTTGCCTCCGGCTCACAACGCGAGTCCGCATCCGGACTTTCGTATTCTAAGGGAAAAGTCTTTTTTGCTCCTTACCATCGGCGTTTTTTTCCTGGAGTTCGGGCTTCTTATCCCGCTCGCCTACATCTCGAGTTACGCACTCGCGAACGGCTTTAGTGAAAGCTTTTCCTTCCAGATTTTGCCTATTCTCAACGCGGCGTCGGTGTTTGGGCGTGCATTGCCCGGTTGGTGGGCGGATAAAATCGGTGCCTTCAACACGAATATGATATCTCTTTGCGCCACAATCTTTGCGTGTTATGTTGTGTGGTTGCCGTTTGGCCACACGACTCCGGGGCTCGTCATATTTGCCGTCATGTTTGGGTTTTCGACGGGCAACAACATCAGCATTACTCCAGTCTGCGTGGGAAAGTTGTGCCAAACGCAGAACTACGGTAGGTATTATGCTACCTGTTACACTATTGTTTCTATTGCTGTTCTACTCGGCCTTCCCGTTGCAGGTTCCATCGTCAAGTCTGCCGATGGTAACTACTGGGGTCTTATCGTATTTACGGGGCTTACCCAGATTATTTCTGTCGTCGCCATGTACGCGGCTAGGGCAGAGAAAGTGGGATGGTCACTTTGGGCTAACTTCTAGCTAAGGCGAGTCTGGCTATCTAAGGTTTTCTATCACCTTGGGCAGCATGAAGGACTGAGTACCTCGAAATAAATTCCTCGGTATCAGGTAACCGGCCGGTTTTGGGGATAGAATTTTGGGGTACGGCATAAATAAACATAGAGGGAAACCGGAAAAGTTATGAGGTTATTAGAGAAATTGGCTAATGAACACTGTACGTATTTCAGCTACTACGGGGGTTCCTAAGGATTGGAGGTTAATGGGTACGGTCATATTAGGATATCTAACAGGTAGTTTTAGACAAGCCATGGTTGGACTCGAGGATTAAGAATTACGTAGTTATAGCTAATAGGGTTAATACTTGCATAGGTATAAATGAATGTTGAGAAAAATATATTAACACATGTGAAGTGGAGCGTACCTAGGTAGGTACTAAAGGATATACCCACGTATATGTACATACTTCGTACCTAACCTAGTGTAATTGTAGGGACATAATAATAGAATAAGGTTGAACATAGTTCGTGATAGCGTTACAAGGATGTACTTCGTACCTACCTCTCTAGGTACCTACCTAGGTATGTAAAGAAAAAGAAAAAAAAGAAAAGGGCTGCAGGGATCTCCGCACGAAACTCTATTCCTTGGGTCTAAGCTTCCAGGCTGCCAGGGCATTGATCTCCCTTCATCCGATGCATAACCCCACAGAATTTACTCACGTCAGCGGCGAAGACAAAGTTGATTATTGACGATTAACTTGTTGACGACCCATACAACCATACAACTATACAACCATACAACTATACAACCATACAACTATACAACCATACAACCATACACCATATACCATAACAATTATAATTCTCTCATCTGAGCTGCCTATCTGGGGCTTACTATATTTATGTGTGTTTCATAGCTGCATAACCGTGCATGCATATCTATCTCCGAAATATCATCCTCATCTCACCAAAAACCCTCAACCGATTTTTGCGGCAATTTCTACAATTGCCGATAAGACTGTTCGGCCACGAGGTTATTACTATAGTAAGTAAGTCTATCTCTATTTCCTCTTGATATAGATTTATATGTTTTTAATTCAATCCGCAAGCGGGTGTAGTGCACTCTTTGTATGCTTTACGTTGCTTTTCTTTCTGTTAATACAATGTCGAGCCGGACAAGTGGTCCTCCGCACGGCTGACCCGGGGAGGGGGAGGGGGAGGGGGGAGCCGGGGGCCGAGGCTTCGGTCTCACCTCGTCTAAATCAGCCGGAGTGCCGGCGATTACTACATGTAGTAGTCGCCACATGCCGCGCCAGCTTCAGCAGCACATGCATATTACGATTATGTCCTATGTCCCCTGTCCAGTAATTATCTCACATATTCTTATCACAAGAGCCCGTGGCCTCTATGTCTACTATACTTACATATATTCATCCATCAATCCATCAACCCATCAACCCATACGTTGACGGTTCACTTCATTGCTGCATCACTCCACCCACCATGATCGATCCTCTTCTCACTAACAAAATGGCGTCACAGACCTTGGACTTAGATCCCCAGAACTCTTGCTCACTTAGAAAAGAACAAGATTTATCACACCCTTTAAGTCTCGCATTTAATCTATCAGAATCTCGCTTTTCTACTAGGTCGCCATCTATATCCTCCACCTCAAGTCAGGACACCATGTCGAGCAACACTACTAACACATCCGCTTCATCAAACCAAGTGGTTGAAAATGCCTACTTCAGCTCTAACCCACCCCCCAAGGCTTTACCGCAGCATGTTGCGGCCGCTGAATCATTCATAAATCAACACGCGGCGGCGAATAGGCGGGTTGTTCTTGTTACCTCGGGTGGGACTACCGTGCCTCTCGAAAAGCAAACAGTACGCTTTATTGATAACTTCAGCGCCGGAACAAGAGGTGCCACATCGGCCGAGTATTTTCTAGAGTCTGGATATGCTGTTATTTTCATGCATAGACAGTTCAGTCTACTCCCGTACAGTCGGCACTATAGTCATTCCACAGACTGCTTTCTAGACTTCCTGCATGAGGACCCGGATGGCAGTGTCGTCGCGAACCCGGCACACCAAGACAAGATGCTGCGTGTGCTACGCAAGTACAACGCTGCTAAGCGACAGAATCTCCTACTGATGCTCCCGTTCGTGACTATCACCGATTATTTGCACGAGTTACGCGCAGTAGCACAGCTCATGCGCCCACTGGGTCCTAACGGCCTATTATATCTCGCCGCGGCAGTAAGCGATTTCTTTGTACCGGAAGAACGCATGTCGGAACACAAGATTCAAAGCACAGATGCCACAGACATGCTCAAGAAGCAAGGGCCGAAGACAGTCACGAAAGAGCCTAGGGATTCGTCGAACCAAGAAGAGGAGACGTTCGACAACTTTGACTCATCACCAGCCGTGCCGCGGAGTAAGCGTCTTATCGTCGACCTAGATCCTGTGCCTAAATTCCTCAAAAATCTCGTAGACGGCTGGGCGCCCGAGGGTATGATTGTCTCGTTCAAGCTGGAGACTGACCCGGCGATCCTCGTCCACAAGGCCAAGTACTCGCTCGAGCGGTATCAGCACCACCTCGTCATCGGGAACCTGCTGTCGACACGAAAGTGGGAGGTCGTCTTCGTAGCGCCCAATTCAGAGGATAAATGGATTCGCGTCCCCATCAACCGGCGCAAGAAGACGCTGAGCGGCATCGAGGAATTGATTGGCGCATCAGACCAAAATAGTGGAGAGAACAAGCCGTTAGATCCGGCGACGCTGCCGGAGGGCGAACCCGAAATGGAGATTGAAAGTTTGATTATACCCACCGTCGAGGAACTACACTCGAAGCACATAAGGTTAGCTGCTGAGAGGAACGGGCCCAAGTAATAGGTTATTCGGTCCAAGTGAGTTGCTTTGTTAAATCATGGGCGGCGTTTTGTGTATATAGTATATATTCCCAATGTCGATGTCCCCGGCAGAATCCAGTAATTGTATTTTATCTTGCTATAGCTTATATATAGCAAGAAGCCAAGATTTTCCGAGACGCTGATAGCCACCTCAAATACGAGCTAAGCCATTTATATGTACATAGCTCAGAGTGGCGTGATGTTGCATGAAATTATATGACAGTGGTATAGCTACTACCCACTCCCCGATCATCAATGGCAATCTTTATAAGGACAGACAAGTCTAGAAGTTGCGAATAAAAAAAATTCTTTTCTTTTACAAACTAAGAACTTGGACATACCCCCGATGATATAACGAATTTTCTGTGCATTTGACTGCTCTATTCCTGTCCCTATAAATACCTAGGTTAGGAGGTACCTACCCCCTGATGAGAGGGACCCACGGTTTGAACAGTAACGAACAAGGTGTAAATCATCACAAGAGTTGACGCTATTATGCCACCTAAATTGCTTAATATTACAAACAAATTCGACAGGTCTGATTAGAGCGAACAGGGCTAGTAGAAACTACGCGATTCGCTAGATATATGATCCATGAGATACTTATAAAAGCTTGTGACCGAATTCGAGGCAAACCACGAGACATTAATATACCATTCTAGACTGGGGCGTCGTTTGCTATGCTGCTTGAATGATACTACGTCCTTGATAGAAAGGGTTTGTCCTCCGTTTTCGGTAACCTAATAGTGATGTGAAAGAAATATACCGGATTTGAGAAAAGACTGGAGGTCGAGTTCGAGGGACAATATATTCTACCTAATGCTATGCCCTTATAATTTAGCAAGCTTTTAAGCACTTGAAGCTACATAGAAATCCGCATGGAAACGTAAACAAAGCCATAATACCTAACACCGCCGGACGCAGACTTTTTAATGTTGCCTTCTTTGTGTCGTAATATGAACAAAAGTCCTGCTAAACTCGGGCAAGCTTTCCACCCCGTCATGTGCACCCGTAACTTTCCTATTTTTGTTGTTTGGGAACATCACATAGCATCGCCATGGCTCCTGTAGCCGAACCTTCGTGGGGTGCAGACCTCAAATCTGTTGCTACACGGCTACACGATAAACTGCTCAAGGAGGATAAAGCAGTCAATTTTAATGAAAATTTCGATGAAGACAAAGTCGAGAGCATTATATACGAGTTGTTGAATAGCCTGGTACCCGACTTGGTTAAGTCGCGACACGAAGCTCTGGAAGAATCTTTAAGAGAGGCTCGGGATGATGTCAAATGGATAGTAGGTGAAAAAAAGAAAGTTGAAGATATCCTTCAAACAAAGAATGACGAATTGGACAATTTTGAGTCGAAATTTAACGGGGCAATGTCCGCTCAGAGAGAAAAGCACCAAAGGCAGTTAACCGTTGTTGATCTTGAAAAAATGGAAAGGGATGAAATCATCGAAGAAATGAAAGTAAAGATGAGGGATCTAGAGAAGGAGAATAAAATGTTCGTAAGACGAAAAGAGAAGGAATATGCCGAACTAGATAAAAACTTTAAACAACTGACCGAGGAAAAGAATGTTGTCGATAAAGAGCTCAAGCGAGCACAGGAGAAAATCCGGTATAGCGACGTTGACTTGAAACAAGAAATGGCCTGGGGGAAAAAACAGGAGGCTAACTACAAGGCAATGATGGAGGAATTCACAAAGTCAGAGAAAAGTTTAAAATCCGCTCTCAAGACGTCAGAAGAACTTCAAACCCAGGTTGATGAATATGCCCGGAAAGAGAAAGAACTCCAGAGCACATTAGACGAAAAAGAAAAAAGAATAGTGATGCTCGAGACAAAGGTATCCGAATTTACCAGACTTAGGAGCGCAAGCTTCAAGAGTATGAGCACTTTGTCGGACGCGTCAGAAAGGGGAACAGACAACCTAGCCAATGAACTCGAAGCCGCGGCAAGTATAGAACGCATCGGGGAACTTGAAGAGCAAGTTGCGAATCTCCAAGGGGAATTGGCCGGTATACGAATAGATATCAAGAAGGTCCAGAAAGAGCGCGACGACTTCGAGGCACAGTTCAAGAAGGCCAATACTAAAATCGAGGAACTCAACAAGGAAGCCACTCGCCTCAAGCCGTTCGAGGATCAAGCAAATACCCTCGCAAACCGCGAAAGGGAGCTCCAATCCCAAGTCAAGGCCAAGGGGCAGGAACTCAAGAAGGTCGAGGACGAACTTAACAAGGCAAATGCCGAGATCAAGAGGCTTCAGCGAGGCCCTGGGAGCAAACCAACCACCCCGACGGTCGTGCCGGTAGCCGAGCTTAACGCCGCAGTCAAGGAGTGCGAGAAAGAAAAAGCTAAACTCGGAAAGCGTATCGAAAAACTTGAGCAAGAGCTCGAACAGGCCCAGGAAACCCTCAAGAAGAAGCCATCAGAAAACGACATGAACGAATTGCGTCGTCTCCTTGCTGAAGCACAGGAGGACCTTAAAAATAAGCCGTCGGAAGACGACATTAATGAGTTGCGTCGCCTTCTTGATGAAGCAGAAGAAGAACTGAAGAAGAAGCCATCAGAAGAAGAGATTGACAAGCTTCGCCGCCGCCTCGCTGAAGCGGAAGAAGAACTGAAAACGAAGCCATCGGAAGATGACGTCAAGGAACTGCGTCGCCTTCTTGCTGAAGCAGAAGAAGAGCTCGAGAACAACTCAACGGGTGACGACATCGACGAACTCCGCCGGCTCCTGGCCCAAGCAGAAAGAGACCTCACCCAAGCGGAAAGGGACCTCAAAACCGAGCAAGAAGCCCGCGCCCGGGTGGAAGAAGCTCTAAGAAACCTCAAGCGAGAGGCACTCGCCAAAACCGCGGAACACGAGCGCGAAATCCGCGCCCTGATCACGGAGCACGCAACCCGCATCAAGAAGCTCGCCGCCGACTTCGCGGCGAAGCAGGGCAACACCAACGACTTCAACTCGGCGCTCGCCGAGTTCTGGGAGGACCTGGGCAAGAGGATCAGCGAGCGAAGCCAGAAGATACAAGAGAAGTTCGAGAAGCAGCTCGAGGTGAACAACGCGATGCGCAACCAGTACATGGACCGCCTGGCCCGCATGAACGATGAAATCAGCCGCAACCCGCACACCCCGGAGGCGGAGCAGGCCAGACGGCGCATCACCGGCGTCGAGCGTGAGATCGAGCGCATGAACGGCATCATCAAGACCATCAACAACGAGGTCTCCTGGTTCAATACCATGATCCCCGAGTTCGCCGCGGGCGCCCAACACGCCCGCGACGCACAGGCTGCAGCCAGCCAGGCCGCCGCCGCAACCACAGCCGCCGCCGAAGCCGCCCGGGCCGAAGCCGCCGCTGCCGAAGCTGCCGCCACCGCGCGCGCCGAGGCCGAGTCCGCGGTCCTGCGCGCCCAGGCTCAAGCCGCTATCGCGCGCGCCGAGGCGGAAACCGCGACGGCGGCGACGCAGACGCGGAACCGAGCCGTGGCCGACCCCTCCCAGCGCGCGATGTGGCGGGACGTGTGGCAGGGGCTAAGCGGGCTGTTCTGGCGCGACAGGTGGAACATAGTGGGGATTGCGAACATGGGCGTCCTGTTCCTGGCATTACTGATGTACATGACGCTGTCGCGGGAGGTGGCGCTTTGGAAGTCGGCGAACGCGCCGGTGCAGAGGGCTCTCTACGTCAATACGATGCACGAGGCTGACTTTTGCTTCAGGGTGCCGATGTGGAATCTGCTGTGGGAGATCATTCTTGCGGTTTTCACGGGGAAGATGTTTACGAGGAATATAGAGTAGTTGGTAGTTGGTAGTTGGTAGTTAGTAGTTGGAATTAGTTGGGATGTTAGGAGTCAAACCGAGGTTTATTTGTTAGGTTAGAACTACAGGGTGGATGGATGGATGGATGGATGGATGGATGAAAGAGGTTTAACTTGATTTATTTCGTCTTGCTATCTTCGGCGTAACATATTCTGAATATGCATTGAAGATGTTAGCTGACAAATGAGTCGCTAATAATAGAACTGATTTGGAATTGAGTCTCGAGATTATGTAAGAAGAATCCACTCGGCTGGTGATGCAGTTTGTACAGTGCATATCGCGATTTATACCATGATGTCAACTGTACGTCGGTGATCGGTTTCAGGAGACTTCACCGAGCAGGGGGTTTAACATACATATGGACATACATACCTAGGTAGGTACGGAATGCAGAATATGTAACACGTAAGATTAGTCACGGGTATTTGCATAACTATAGTATAGGTATCTACAAATAGTACCATAGGGTTAAATTCCAAATACTCATTATACCTAGGCAATGTCACCGATTTATAAGAATGAGTATTTATCAACCTCGGCTGAGGATATTAAAACCCACTCTCGATTCAATTGTTATAAGTACCGTTGTTATAAATAAACCATCAAGACAATCATTCTTTGTCACACAAGTTCCACGACGTCACCGAGAGTTAATATCTAGAGGTCATCTAGCATCTAAAGATTATCTAGCATCTAGAGGTTACCTAACGATAGCCAACACTAAACACCATAATATATTATTCTACTTGAGAATACAACCAAGACAACCGCAATTCACCCGCTCTCTCAACATGTCTTCTAAACTAGTTCCCTCCAAACCAAGCGAAGTAGCCGTCATCCGGAACATCACACCTAACATCGTAACCGTCTCCGTACCGTTTGCGCGATTCGGCATCTTCCGCGTCGGCGGCCGCGGCACTATAAGTAAGCAAATCCCCCAACTCGGCCTCGGCCTCGGAGCCTAGAATATCCTAATCAATTCCAGTACGCCTCACCTCCGGCACCCTAGCAGTCTACTCCCCCACAGCCCTGACCCCCGAGGCGCAAGCCAAAGTCGTCGAGCTAGGCGGCCGCGTCGGGTACATCATCGCGGGGGACATAGAGCACCACATCTTCCTGTCCGAGTGGGCGCGCGCATACCCCAACGCCAAACTCCTCGGGCCCAAGGGCCTGCAGGAGAAGCGCGAGAAAGTGCAGGACGACCCGCGCATCGGGCACGAACCGTTTGCTTTCACGTGGGACGCGTCGAACCGGCGCGACGCTGCCGGCGTCAGCGACGAGTTCGCAGCAGACTTCGAGGTCGAGTTTGTAGACGCGCACCCGAACAAGGAGGTCGTGCTGTTCTACAAGCCAGACCGCGCGCTAATACAAGCGGACCTGCTATTCAACCTGCCCGCCATCGAGCAGTACTCGAGGGTTCCCGAGGCGGAGAAGAGCTCTCACGGCTTGCTAAATCGGACATTCCAGGCTCTCAACAGCACGGCGGGGGAAGCAAAGGGGCTGAAGCGGTTCCTGTGGTACGCGGTTAGCAGGGCGGATCGCGCCGGCTTCAACGAGAGCGTGCGGAGGATCGCCGCGTGGGATCCCGAGATCATTGTGCCGTGCCACGGGGAGACTGTGGAGAAGGATGGCGGGGAGCTGTTCAGGAAGGTGTTCGACTGGCATCTGCAAGGTCATAAGTGAGTGAGACTGCAGCTGAATGCTGGTGGCTGCTGATCACAGGAACTGTTGGTGTGAAACATGGCGGTTGGAGCCGAGTCGCCACTCTGAGGGTATAGTATATTGGCGTATGGGGAGTATATGGGAAGTACATGGGACGAGATATGTATATTCAAGATGATACCAATGTATGTACCTATGCATGTATATCTGTTAAGAATGCGTAACCTAATACGAATCATGTTCACATATGAAGATGAATATTAGTATTAATACGGTACCTATATCCCCCCCTAAATCTCGATCACGACGCGGACATATTCGAGCTCCCGAGTGTATGGACTATCTTATGGACTATTCAAATCTCCATCACCATCCTAGCCGAGACACGATATCATCATCGTTTACACAATACTTGCCATAACGTGCTTACACAAGACCTCTGTCCCACCCACCACCCGTAGCACCAAATCTCCACCATCCCAGCGCCACTCCTCACGCGCGCGCACATATATACATATACAATACACATATACACATATATGCCTTAACATAGCACATACCTTTTACCCTCGATACACAGCTCACGTCACAACACATGTGAATCGCAAAACTCCGACCTGAGCCAGGTAGTCTAAGACAGCGCAGAGAAGAAGAAGAAGAAGAAAAAGAAGAAGCGATGGTGAAATCTCATTAGAACGACCCGAGTCATTTCCCCCGTCTCTTGTTACCGATTCCCCCCCCCCCCCTCTTCTCCCCATCGAAAATTCCATCCAGATCTTTCCTGCCCAACCTAGTGCATGCATGTACGTATATATGTTGTTCACCCCCCCGTACGACCCAAAACGCCCATGATACCCACCCAGCCCCATACTATCATAAGGAAGGATTCGAGACATTCGAGAACAGTTACCCTGCTCGGAGCGCTGTCACCGCTGCGCGCGACTCTGTGTACCTAGTCCTTGTGTGTGTGTTCGCTTCCCATTACCCGTCGTCGGCGCAGAGGAGAAGAGCACGGCTCAGCCATTACTCTCTTCCCCTTGTTTTTCTCCAAGTTATTATTTTTTTTTCTTTTTCCCCCGTTGGTCCTAGTCTTATCTGGTGATGGTGGTGATGATGATAATGATGATTGGAATTTTTCGTATTCGTCTCCGCCTATCGTAACACCGCATCAAGCGTCATAATGTAGTTTGGTCGATCTGATTCGCTTCGCTTAGCTTCACTTCACTTCGACGAGTTCTTGCTATGGTCCCTCGTCCGCTCGTGTCCGTGTTTTTCTGGACTCGAGTCGTCATCGTCTGCGGCTTCGCTGTCATATGCGTAGTCGTTGGACGTTATCTTGAATAGGTCTACCTTTGCCGGGTGGCCCTCGTTCAATACCTATTTTTTTTTAATCTCCAAGTTAGAAAATGGTTGAGACAGGGCATTGGGTGGCTTAGATATGAGGGTCAATGACGTACTGTGCAGAGTTTACATCGCTGGCCGAAATGGGCGACTTTGTTCTGGCAATTGACCGATCCCTATTTCGGCTGTGTCAATGACGACGTTATTTTTCACCAAGAGAAGATTTCGAAAACTACTGACATAATAGTTTGCACAATAGCAATGCATCTTAATTAGTTTTTTATGTTTGATATTTCAACACTCGATGAAGTTCGAGAGGCGTGTATGTGTGTGTGTGTGTGTGTGTGTGTGTGCTGAAGTGAAGAGATGTGTATATGAAGAGCTAACTCGATGGATTCTAGAGTCGTCTAGGTAAAGCACTGTCTGTCTGTATTCAATGTTCAAGTAAAGTTCAAGTTTCTGATATTTGGCATGTGAAGAAGAAGAAACTTCCGTGGAGCATAAAGCTTCTGACGTGGGAGAGAAGAAGCCCCTTCTTATAACCGGACAAACTGACCGCAAGAGATAAGGTCACATATAATAGGTCACATATAATACCTACATAGATACTAGATGTATATAATAAGTAATGCCAGTACCTGGACGTACGTAGATATTAGATACCTATGTATAGATAGCTACATAGCTAGCTACCCAGCTAGCTCAAACCCCGGTGGCTTCGATCGTGATTTGCTTCAGCTCTTCCCTGGAGAGTTCCACAACATCACATTAGCACGAGCTCCCCCCGATCCAAACGGACCCTGTCCCGTCGAAGTCAAAACCTGGGGGGGCGTAGGGGTGTAGCTCCACCATCCAGTCCTTTCCGGGTTTCTGGACGAGTCCATATTCCTCTTGCACCTTCGTACTATGTACGTACGCTGCTGGCGCGAAAGGCCCCGACAGCTCGGTACCTTATGTACGCTTGCTCGACAAGCTTGCTTTTCTATAACTACACGAGCGAGTGGTCATCGTTGTATTACTATATTTCTTTTACGCAAGGGCAGCGGGAGCAAATAGCTTACTTAGGTACGATGCGGAAGAGCTAGGCCGATAGCGCAGCCAAGCTGACCAAGCTGGCCAAGCTGGCTTAGCTGGGAAAGCTGGCTGCGTTGCATTATTAAGGATATAGGTATACGTGTATATGCCTATATATATTATATGTAGGTATGTATACCTACTTATACATATACGTAGGTGTAGATTCATGTTATAGGGACTAGACCTTTTCCCTACATGTAGCACGACCAGTTCGTCTGATCATCTTTCTTCTGGCGATAAACAACTCCTAGGAGGCAACCTGTTCGACGACTAAGCGCGAATGCCGCAAGCACCCGTCTCGTCCTGCCCGGTTTCACCACGCGAGCTCTCGGAGTATTTAGATTTAGCCCCGTATTGCGATCTCATACCGGCTCGTCGCACGATCAGCGCACGTACTCGAAGCACTTATACACACCTGGGTTATACATATACATATACACCTATACATATCTACATATACCTAGGTAGGTATGTATGCATGTAACGCAGTAAACCAGTAACCACCAACTAAAGAATTCCTGCTGGCAACTATTGCATTACTCGGTCTGGGTGGAAATTCCCCGAAATATGTTCTAGAACACGGTAGCTTGCGATTTAGGAGGAGAAGAGTCTTCGACAAACCTAACGATGATGTCAGGAGTAACATCGTACCATCAAATACAATGCCGCTCTAATATGTCGAGATAAGCTTCTAGCCCCTTATATGCCGGGACGCCCCTCCAAGTAGTCATCAGAGTAGTAGGCACAGCGGAAAACTCAGATAAGTAGACCCAATGCGGCGGTTGCAGTGCAAAAGCAGAGTGTCAACGGCTCTTCTATAAGCACATAAGGCAGGTAAGGCAGGTAGGTATGCCGTATACGTGTATACGTGTAGCTCTACATGCATTACTTACATGTGCATACATATCCGCACACGTACCTGGCCTATACCTACAAGTCCAGCGATTCCCGCGTTGCATCGTACCTATTGCAACCCATCGACCCAATATAGCATAATCTTCAAAAATCCCATGTCTCCTGTACCACGATTCTAGACCCAGATCTTGCACGGGTGTGAACGGCCGGGGCGACACAACCCATCGACATCAAGCAACGTACGAGGCTCTCCAGATCAGAAAAAACTAAATCCCATCTCCATAATACCTGCGCTATAGGTTAAGCCGAGTAGGAGGTATGTAGGTACCTACCTATGTATGTAGACAGATGATAAATTGCGAAACTAATTACACTACTACCACTACCACCACTGCCGCATACCGGCCGGATGAGGGAAATGCTTGCGCTGCCGGCTTGCGTTACCGAAGCGAAAGACAGTTTTGACTCGGTGAGACGCGTGTATGCCACCATACCACCAAAACCACCAACTATCCATCCATCCAAGCATGTGAAGCAAAGCCCAGAACACCAATCCACAAAAAAAAAAATCCATGTCTCACCCCGTCACTACCTACATACAGTGTACCTGTCAGCCGTAAGAGAAGAGAATAATAATAATAATAATAATGAAAAAGAAATATAAAATACAAAAAATAAGTTATGCGTACCCATCCCTTAACCTTCCGCTAAACCTTAAGACTTGAACCTCGTCGAGCTTAACCTCAAGATCGACGCTTCTATAGCGTGATCCTCGGAACTCGCTTCCCGTAGACTAACATCATCGTCGGGTCGAGGGGCCCCTCTGCCGCTTGAACTACCTATATGAAATACTAGACACCTACCTATCTTAGCGCACCGTTCCCGGCAGATAGTTTATAGTCCAGTCTCCCGGTGGCCTGGTTGGCGCCCGAGTCAGGAAACCAGCTAGAGCGATTTCTCGATTTCGATTTCGAGTCCGTAGATAAACATTCTCTCTAGGCACACCTCTCGGATAGGGAGCAAGGCATAGTTGGACAATTGAGAAACTCCAGTTAGTCAGTAGGCCAAAGCAAGGAATCCAGCCTTGCAAGCTTTGCACTTAGGTAGGACTAAACACGAACAACTTCGAGAGCACAGATCTAGAACACGAGCGAAAGAGGTAGTAGCACCGTCTTCCTAAGCCTTGGGATTGGGTCTATAGTCTTCGGGTCTTGTTGTGATTACGGTAGGGATTTCCTACTAGGTAGTTTCTAAGCACATCCTCCCTCTCCCTCCACAATCCTAGGCGAACATCCCGAGTCGCTTCTTCTGTCTTTCCTCCTCTTTCTTTCTTATGCTACGACAAGCCGCTCGCTATTGCTTGTCGTAACTTCAACTTCACCTAACGCAGCGCAGACTGTGGCATATAACGAGCCCCCCTTTCCGGATTCTTCTTCACCTCTAAGTACAAGTTAGAGAGTTAGTTGCTAAGGGCCCTAGCAAAATCCAAAGTCCGCAGCCGACCTGTAATCCGGAAGCTTAAGGCACAATTAAAAACTATTTCCTCGCTACTGAAGACATTCTCAAAAATGAGGTAGAAAGGAAAATGAAATATGCTGGCCAGATAGACGAGACAAACCCCCGGCCGCATATATGAATTCGCATGCTTATCCAGTATCCCCTGGTTCTACACGGTCTGGGCCGAGCCGAAACCCCAAATGATCAGATGAGAGCTAGGCATGGCTTACGAGCAGGCATTTCGCCTGCTTTCAGGTCTTGATTAATAAGTATAGTACGGAAGTAGAGATCAAGGCGCGAGCATCTCAGACTTCCGGTTGTTTTTCCAGAAGTCGAGAGCCGCGACTACGTCGCCGCCGGCTTCATCTTCGTAGGCGAACAGTATCTAGATAGGGATTAATAATTTCGTACCTCATTAAACTCATCGAGTTGTAACTCACCTCATGTGTACTACTGTGTAGCATCCGGATGTTCTTATGCGGGACGATATGGACCGCTCCACTTTCAATGTTCCTGAGCTCAATGAAATTTGGCTCGAACGCCAAGATCCACGGGTAAGATAGCGCGAATGCTTGTGGCGTTCCCTCCCAATCAATACGCCATTCCGGTCTCGCTCTCCAACCGTTTCGGTTGACGAAAAACGAGAACTCAGAGTAGTTGAGAAGGAATTCTCCGTTGAGCCGTTCTATATGGATCGGTCTCACACCTTCCTTCCTTGCGACGAAGTCCAGCGACGTATCGGCCTGGTCTAGTAGCGACTGCGTTTCAAGCGTTTCGAGAGAGACTACTTCAAACCCTCTTGCGCATGCCACGCAGAGCTTGCTCTTTAGGAAGTGAACTGAAGACGATTCAGTCGGAATATAAAACTCCTTAAACGCCTTCAATTCGTCCTGACCGGCGTTAAACATCTTACCGAACCCTTTCTGCTTCTTGCCCTTACTCATCGAGTCATTTGGTTCGTACACCTTGATCGTAGTCGAAAGTGCACTAGACTTGACGCAACAGACCAGATGCCTACCTAGACAGATACCTGTTTTGAAAAAATTACAGTTGCTTTGAATCTTCTTAGGCCTCTTCGCAAGTGCTGGCTCGTTCGGATCCAATGCTGCGAGTGAGTATGACGATAGTGTCTTGTTCGATAAGACTAATAAGAGACCATACTCTTCCAACACATCAACCTGCGTGACGTGCTGCGCTTCGATGACGCGCTTGGGCACCTGGTCTTTAGCCTTACGATCAGACACGTAGATGCCATGATCAGTGCCGATAATTAGTTTACGACCACCATCTGTTAGTCTAGTTAGCAAAGGTCAAGCATCCAGCGTATCGTACACTCCTTACCGTAAGGTGTCACAGCGTTAACAAGGTTGCCAGTTTGGAAGAAGTTAGAAGAGAGGGTGTTAACGTTGAAGAAGTCGGCTCGTGCTCGGAGACGCTGTTGAGCTGAGTCGATGAACTCGAGCCACTTTTTCCTGGCTGTCTGATTCGATGCGTACAAAACTTGCTCGTAGTAATTTTTGCCTAGATGTCGAAATGTGATAGGCCAACCTTCCGTAGCCTTCTTATCGGAATCTTTGCCGCGGAAAGGCAAATTCGAGGACGCTCGTTTTATTCCTGCCTGAGGAATGACTTCGTCCATTTCTTTAATGGCGAGTAGCTCCAGCGGGATTGGCTAGATAGTTAAGATTAGCCACTAAATTCTGACATGGAGATCGTCAATTACTTACTCTCCTATATGCTTTCACTTCTTCGCCCTTGCCAACTTGCTTTATCCGCACCAGGAGAACAGCATGGTCGAACAGGAACGCCGTGATATCCGTAGGATCTGTAGGTGACTTTTTGAACTGGGTCTTAAATACTAGTTCGCGGCCGTCTTCTGTCAACTTAAGGTCGACACGATCAGCGGGGCGGAACTTCAGTTGCTCGTGTAGGCGGCGTAGGTTAAACCGATTTTCAGCTTTACCGGACTCGGCATTGACTCTGCTCAGCAAGTCACGAATCGTAACAAGAACTTTCGGGATATCCTCCTTGTCGGGGTTGCCATCCTCCGTATATTTCAAGACGTTCTCGAGGAGCAGGGGATAACGAGCAAGACGTGTTGTGGGTTTGGTCAAGTAACCGTTCAATTCCAACTTCCTCGACTCTTTTCTCCTTTCAATCTCCTCGACGAATTTAGCAAAATAGGGGTTGCTCGATCGCTCGTTTTCGAACTCAAATTTGGCCTCAAGTTGCTTCGAACCGTACAAGATGAATGGCTCAAACTGAGGAACAATTTCCAGGAAGATATCACCGAGGTTCTTGACTACAGGGTTCTTTTGTTGCCTCTCTGTCAAGGCCTTGGCAAACCTTGAACTAACATTGTGAATGCTAGGATGATCGATAATGTTGCTGAAAATATTTTGCACAACCTTGTCCCTCCTTGGAGCAGGAATAGGCGAGCCCTTCGAGCGCAAAGGCAAAATCCAGAAATCTCTGAGATATTCGAGATCTTTGACGAAGTCTCTTTCGGTATAACAAATTTCGGAAATAACTTCTTGCCTCTTCTTCTCCCTGTCACCAACACTCTCGGCGACCTCCTTGGGAACAGTATTGATCCAGAGCTTCTGTTCGTCTGTCTGGTCCGCATCGTCGTTGATAGTAGCGTCCTGGTCTTTCCTAAGGCCAACCTGTGGCTTGAGGTTAAGTCGAGACACCTGTTCTAATCTTCGTGGGCAGGCGATCGAATAGCAGAGCTGGTCCCTTGTGCATGTCGGAGAATAACACTCGGATAGTAATACGAATACACCATTGACCGGGTGCTTCTCTTCCGGTTCATCCATAAGAGTCTCCCTAAATTGATACATCTCAGACGATGAGTCTCGTAATCGGTGCTCGTAAGTAACATCGTGGAAAAACTTCTGCGCATCAAGAGCTCGACCAAGAAGCAACGCTAGGTTCCTATCTGTAGTTCTAATGATATATGATAGAACATCGACGGCCTCGGAACCGCTAAAAGCATTCTTGTAAGTCAACTCGTTCTTCGTCCGGTCGCCCGTGATTATCTTTTGGCGGAAACATTCGGCGACTCTCGAGAGAAGGGCAGGGTAAACCAACGGCGGCCGGATCTTGGCGGTAGGAGGTCGTTCACCCTCAATTGACTTCGATAGGGATGGTCGGTGAACTAGCTGCTGTCGAGCTTGTTCGGAAGTCTCAGGGACAATGGTACTAGCCATTGACATGGTGCGACTGTGATCTCCAGCAACAGTCGAAGATGCCATGCTCATTGTCCTTGTTGCAGTACCCGGCGCAGATGCGTATCCATTGAACGCAGGGTATCCACCCGCATTCCCATTCACCGCGGGAGACTCGTTCGAAGGTGCCCTCATACGGTTGGGAATCACTCGGCCGCTCATCATCTGATGAGCATCACGATCGGGAGGATAGCCAGTCATCGACATCGATCGATCGTCGTGGCGCTCGGGGACTACTCGACCTTGTGCGGTCGTGCGAGACGACATTGTAGTCTGCGGAGGAGTCCGTAAATTATTCTGTTGGTTCTGATAGGGGCCGGGCGGCGACTGATATGCCGGCTGCCGTGGCATGCTGGCGAGAGACTGAGATCTATACGGGTCGTCACGCATAGCAGGGGCAGATCCGGGTGCTCCCTGATACATTCGGGGAGCTGGGTTTCGCGGAGGATATCCTGACTGGGGGGCAGGTCCCCTCGAGTCGAATCGAGGCTGTCCTTGGGGCGGAGGGCCAGGATAAGGCCTTTGATTCGGTCCTGGAGGCGGCAGTCTTCCATACTGCCCTGGCATCGGGGGATGACCTCCAGAAGGGTTTCGCTGACTTTGATAGTAACCATTGGCCATACTCGTATCCATAGTCCTAGTTCGGCCAGTGTCTTCATAGCCCCTTTGCTGTTGGGGTCGTGGAGGAGGCCGTCGCTGCATATCATTCTGCATGCTCGACACGGACGACATAGTCTGGGTTCTACCCTCTTGCGGCTGCGCGTTCGGCGTGTAGCCTTGCGACGACGAGGTCATAGTCCCGGCTCGTCCTGGAGGGGGGGCGGAACCGAAAATGTTGGAGAATGCGGCATCTCGCTGATTATTCGAGGCCGGGCCATATCGCCGTTGGTCGTATGTGTAATCAGCCATTCTCGTAGTCCTAAAAAGGGTGAGGTTACGTAGTCAGCAACAGATTCGTCGCCCAAGGGTATAATAATGGTAATAAAAAACATCAAATTGTACGGCGGTGCCGGTAAGGTTGTACAAACACCACTTTGCATACGCAGGTGCAGCTTCGTATCAATACAAGATCTAGGGGTGTGTGGCGTCACGTCACTTACTCTTACAAAAGCCTAGGCGGCCGGGAGCCTAGACAAGAGACTGGGATAGTCCGCAGATGAAGATAAAGGGGTGATTGCCGACACTGACGACGGACTCACCGCCGTGGGTGGACGGCCGTGATGTGCGAGCGATATCCTACTCTCTTTAAACTGTCCAGTCTTTTCGTTCTTCCAGAGGTTTTTTTTTTTCCTTTCCCCCTTTCGTCTTTCGCCTAAAAATGTACAGGCTCCCGCTAAGTTAATAATTGGATGCAAATCGCTAGTGGAACGGGATAACAAGTGATTTGGAGGGGAGCGATGAGCAAGACGTCGGCATCGAATCGAATAGGTGGGTTTTAGGGACAGGAAGGGAGAGGTCGGGTTAGGTAGGATTTGAATGGGCGCTGTACGGTAATCTGTACAATCTGTACATTGATTGATATGATCAAGGATCAGAAGAGAGAGCAAGGACAATTGGTGTCTGCTTCAAACTGCTAAGAACTGGACCCCGGCACCTGGGCAGGACTAACAATAGGCCCGGGTTATCATCGGCTCGGAATTTGTTAGGTAAGGAGTTACAAACTACATGTACATATCATCTTACCTCATAGGGTCGGTCGGTCGGTCACAAGCGTTACTTGCAGCCGTCAATTAAGATCCATAGGGTAGTGATTACCTTTTATAGGAGCGTTGAGCATGGCCAGAAGAAAAAAAAAAAAAAAAAAAGGGAAAAGAAAGAAAGAGCTATCTTACGTGTTCGCGACTATAGAAGGTGCAATAACGTGTACGTCTTTAAGTTTTATCAAATTATAGTTCAACGGGAATAGAAAAAACAGATCAATTGGCTACGAACTGTATTACAATATGTACTAACGGAAAGTGAATCTACAGGCTGCATATCAACATATGCACTGGTTGCAGCCAGATGACGACTTCAACATTTTGCTGCAACAGGAGGGACGCCACGGACCATCTTCCCCTGCGCATTCGAATGAACGAATACGACAGCCCCGTAAACTCGTCTTAATTATATTGACTCGACTCGACTCGAATCTTAATTTGAGCCATTGAATCTGTTTTGGGACTCATCCATAAAAAAGCGAAAAATTAAAAAGTAGGACCGTGGCTACAGGTATCGTTAGTAGGTTACCTAGTAGGTGTCAAAGCTTTAGGTAGTTCTGAGCTAAAGAGACATACATGAGGTACCTAGCTCATGCATAATTTACATACTGGATGATGCGTAACAAATCCGCGTATATAAATACCTATTTATGGGGTAATCATCAGCAGGTGAGCATTCATTGGTTCATTCAGGTAACATAGAACCGTTAGGTAATTAAACAATCACGTGGTCCCGGGTCAGTAAGGTTGTTCGAAAGCCGCGTTTGGTTCAAGGCAAGTTTAGAATTCAGCTGGTTTTAGCTTCATAACTTTATCGAGGCTCGACAGGTTCGGCAACGACAACTCTCTATATTCCTCGAGCCCGGTTATTTTCTCTTCCCCCAACCCGTTTGTACACGTTTAAGAATTATATCCATCATGGCCGAATCAGAGATCGCGCCTAAGTTTGCCCCCTTCTTCGGCATGGTAAGCTCGAGATTCCATCAGTTCCGTTAATTTGAAGCTCCCTTAATTACCATACTGACAGCATCATCGACAATGTAGGCCGGTATTGCGTCCGCCATGATCTTCGGATGTACGATCCCCTAATAGCGCATTACCCCTCGATGATACCCGTGTGCTAAGACAATAATAATATAGGCATTGGGGCAGCATACGGAACAGCAAAGTCGGGAATCGGTATCGCAGGCGTGGGTACCTTCAGGCCAGATTTGATCATGAAGGTTTGTCAAAGCTTAGTCCGGCTCATTCCGCGCTGGTCTCCTTTGCCGTAGCAACCGACCTTCTAATATGATGACCGTTGTAGTGTCTGATTCCCGTTGTCATGTCCGGAATTATCGCAGTTTATTCGCTTGTCATCGCCGTCCTAATCGCCGGAGACATGGACCCACCGTCACGACAGAGCTACAGCTTATTTACGTATGTCCCGAAGACCATGTTTGGACGAATAGGAAAGCTCGGATGAAACTAATATCTAAAATAGGGGCTTCATGCATCTAGGATGTGGACTCTCGGTCGGATTCACGGGCCTGGCTGCTGGATACTGCATCGGGATTGTTGGTGACAAGGGGGTCCGCGCGTACATGGAGCAGTCGAGAATATTTGTTGGCATGGTTCTGATCCTCATTTTCGGTGAGGTTCTGGGACTCTATGGGTAAGTTCAAACCTCTACGGCATGACAAAATATCCCTACTCACCGCACATAGTCTCATCGTGGCCCTTATTCTCAACACCAAGAGCAAGGGCTAAGTTATTCGAACTCGAGCGATACCATATTTCATGATGGTCACCAAGTGTTCACATAAAGCATCAACAAACAGTCTGTAAGGACAATGTGTGTAATCAGTAGCTACATGGTCAATGGCGTTTTACGGGTATGTAAAACTAAGGGTAACCGTTAGAATCGTTGACGGCTGGCAGGTCAATATTTGGTCAGGTGTACGACTAAGGCCTCCATTGATGAATAAGATATTTTGAACTATAAGCTAGAGGTTCATCATAAGCAAGGTTATTCGAATTCGTGTTAAATTGATGCTAAATAGGAGTTGGCTAGATACTGCAAAGCCCAAAGGAATGCGGAAAGAAATATACAATCCAATCCATCTCCTCGCGACATATCTCATGACCTCATCCATTCATCCATATGGACATCCCGAATGTTGAAACCCAATCAGAAAAAATATGCCTCCTGAACCTATCTAGCATGCCTAATCGACGCCAAAACAGTAGCGCCGCCCAAATGCGTGTGATAAAGAGACGAAACAAAATAAAGTGCCAAA
Organism: Daldinia decipiens; assembly: GCF_022478715.1. Taxonomy (NCBI): domain Eukaryota; kingdom Fungi; phylum Ascomycota; class Sordariomycetes; order Xylariales; family Hypoxylaceae; genus Daldinia; species Daldinia decipiens. The sequence goes on from NW_026054545.1 coordinate 1,458,501, forward strand.
AGGAACGGAAAGAAGTGTAACGCGGCCACTGCCAACCAGTCCTAGCTACGGTTTCCTCTCCAGGGGAGATAGAAAGCCCAAGATCGAAATTTCTATTGCGACGGAAATAATTCCCGCGTGATAAGTCCAACAGATTATTCATCGACCGAAGCGGCGAGCGAGTCTCCCACGGCTCTCGATGTTGGTGCGGAAGCTGTTCCAACCTCGCTCACGTTCCTCAATACCTCTCGTCTGACCTAATAGTTTAAAAACGTTAGCACTCAGCTTCGATATCGTGTTGACCAAGATATCCATGCGCCTCGTCAGCCAAGGTTTCCATCACGTACGAAAATATGTCACCAAAGCTGAAAGTTTGGAGGAAAAAAAAAGAAAAAAAACCTACCCAGAAACCAATCCCAGTGTCTATCCTCGCGAATTAAAACATCATCTCCATTCTGTCTTGCTAGTCTCTCGCTTCTCGCTCTCGCAGCCGCTTCCTCTCCAACCAGGTACGGATCTTCGAGAGGTCGCGCTTTATAGGGGTCAGTATCGTCGGCCGCAGCCACGGCGTTCATGCGTTGGACCGCCGTCCGCAGGGCGCTTTCGACTCCTCCCCAGTGAGATCCATTAGCAGCGGATACGCGACGGTGGGCAACCCTTTGATAGTGGCGCGCTGTCGGGTTGCTGCTCATCGAGGACCAGCTCGGGACTTGGAAATGACCGAGGTGTGGTACCTCGCTACGGCGGCGCGGAGAAGGTATCCGTGGTAAGCCCGCTCCCGGCGCAAATGTTGAGGTCATGGGAGTTGGCGTTGGGGATGGGTTTAGCATAGACGTATACCGTGGCGGCGATGCCAACGGCGAGCCTCGCGGCTCCGGTGGTGTGTACTCGGGTACATTTTCGTTTGTAGGTATCGTCGAGTGATATGAAGGCGCTTCGGACACTAGAACAAATCTCTTTGTTAGCTCTTCCTACCATACGTTTAATATCGGCGAAAGAAGTGCCTCACTATAAGAGGGGGCGGCTGAACGAATAGAAGCCGTCTCAAAATCCTCGGGACTGAGAATTTCCAACCGGGATGGCCCGTTATGGATAACTGTTTCGGTTGCCATCGTGTAGATTAGAAATATAAGTCTCGCAAGCGAAGGTGACGGAGTGGTGAGTATTAGGGAGGCAGATTCGGTGAGAGCACTTCGCACATCTGGTTGAATAGCTCCTTTATTATTCAGGCCTAACACTCAATGTGGGAGCCAAAATATTAAAATTAGATGAATCAGAAAACGGCGACCATTAAATTAAGTCAGATAACAACTTGAGACAAGATAACTTTCTCCGGATGGTTAGACTAGGAATGACAGCTGGACTTGAACAAAAGACCAATAGGTAAGGGTTCACAATGAGGAAGACTAGTCACGACGAAAGCGAGCACACCACCACTCAGCTTCCTTCTCCAGGTACGTAAGTAGACAGGTAGGGTTCAAGCTAGAGGAAGCTTGAAGAAATAGATGAAGCGTGGTGTGAGATGTGTTATAGGGTGTGCTATGAGATGTATGCTGTGTATGCACACGTGAGAGTTGCAGAGAAGAACTGCTATGATAGGGATGGTATGGAGGGACAAGAACGGGAACAGAGTGAGACACACAACCATCCACCCACCATCCACCCACCACCCACCACGATGGATGGGGTTTACATATGCAAGATTCTACTGGCCCCGTTCCGTCTTACTCTTGGTCTCGCTGCTGTGCTACCTTCTATCCAGGGCCGAGCTGCGTCACGAATAAGCAGCCCGTGGAACCTGTGAGCCCTGGTTATGTTTCTCTGTACAGTAGTACTAAGAGAGGTAGTTCGAGGAGTTCGTAAAGAGGATACGATCAATGGAGATATTTTAGATATCTACACAAGTAATTTGCCGATAATCGAGGTTATCGAGAATCCATCCCATGCGAGTGCTTGGGGGGGGAGGGGGGGGAATAAGTTAGGTTAGGTACATGTCTCTAGGTACATATATGTAAGTTGGACAACGGAAAGGAACAAGAGCCCGATATTACGACTACCTACAGTACACAAGAATTACGACAGTTCAGAAGTATCCACTATACCTAATTAGGTAGACCACTATTCATCTGATTGGCTATACCTTATCTTATCATCCCCATGCCACCCCGGTCACAAGCAATGATTGGGTGAGGGGTATTGTGACCGAAAGCTAAACGGAGTCTTAGAACAGTTAAGACTATCATATTATCTTGACCGCAACGAGAGAAGTCTCCTTCCCAGAGCAAGACCAGCGGGGTCTATCCGGCGTAGATTGTCACGATGTAGCGGGGTATTTGCCTAACCTAGGTAAGTAGGGCTCTAAGACAGGGGTATAAACATCACTGTCACTTGAACAATAATACCGCATTTCTATTCAAGGCTGAGAATGACGATATCGTACGGGCCCGTGAGAATGTTTTCATTTACTGAACAGTAACATCAGTTGATCACCAATAAATTTTGGTTACCTATCTGTTTATAACCGTACAGTATGTAGTCTGGTAGTTTAAGGCTATGTATAATATTATCCACTTCTGAGAATTGACGACTCGGAGCTTTGGTGTTCCTGGCTAGATCTTCGCCTGCATATCCTAGCGATGCACAACGGCCCGCCTAGAAACCTGCTCGGGCATGATTGGGAAGGGAACCGAGACAGCTCAGCAAATTCGTGATTATCATTCTAGGTATACGAGATATCAGTACAAATCAACAGCAGAAGATTGAACAAGACACATATCTCTTCAGCTGTCTAATGTCAAAACACGAGCCTTATAATACTTGGCCATATACTTGGCTATATACTTGGCCACGTAACCTAACCGTTTCATTATAGGTAAACCCGGATGTATAGCCTACCGATGGAGGTATACACCCATCATATGCACAAGAAACAAGAAAGTAAGCGGAATATGGGCTTTATGAGGAACCACGTCTTATGGCTATTACATCAGGTAAAGCCGGAGTGTCACCATTCTTATTATACTATTACGTCGTTGCTATTCATTCCTTTCTAAATCTGCACACCGAATGTTTAACTCTTAGAATTGAGAGGCTGATAATGGATTTCCCATGTCTCCGGTAAAAGATTCAGTTGTCTTCGTTGCGAAGCCGAGTTATGCCGTGGTAGTTTAATCCGTACTACTACTACCGTTAGGGTGGCGGGTCTAGACTATTACATATATCAAGACGAGCCGAACCATACGTCAAATACATACATGTAACCTAGCGAGATTCCGTTTTTTTTCTACGTTCCTAAATACACGTACGTACTTAACAACTCCCTCGGCTCGGCAGTAACCCTAAGACTACTTACCTATATGCATCTATTGGTGGTCGCCAATCCGCCCCAGATCCTACCCGGAGTCAAGGTCCTTATCTAGCAATCAATCATCTGCAGCCCTCGCGTGAGACTTAATTCGCAACCCTTAGAGATTCGAAGCTCTTAATCGAGTGCAGGTGACACTACTTCACTACAACCTTGAAAGACACCATTTGCTAGACAAGTCGAAATAGTGTTGAATCTCCAAGCAAATATTTTCAACAGGAGTAATTCCAGGAGTAATTCTCAGTTTCGCTATTACACCAGCCTCAACACGGTCAATGACTCTGTTACGCTATACCGCCCAAGACTCTACTTGTTCATAAGGCAAAAAGATCCGCCTGCATTCTTACCCAGTAACCCTAACCGTTGTCCCATAAACTATTCGTACAGATCCTACGTCGTCGCCCCTTTGCCATTCGTTATATGTCGTGCCTGGAATCCACTAACCTATACCTATCTCATCCGAAAATCAGCCCCCAGGTTCCCTAAAAGCCCCGTTCCCACCAATCCTAATGCATGCCTATGTATATGAACAGTACCAAGTAGATAGTAGCTTTTAGAGAATAGCAGCATAGTGAGGTAAAAACTACCATAGTCGTCGCTGATAGTATACTCGTTCCTGGCCTTCCGACAACCGTCGTATCTCCTCTTTAATCTTCTGCCTCCTCTCAGCTCTGCTGACTGGCTTCTCCTCGAGCTTCTTCTTGGGTGTAGGTTCCTCCACAGCGTCCGGCGTTCCCGCAAATGCCCCAGCAACATCGTCTTTCTCCGACGCAGCCGACTCTTCCCACTCTGATTTCTCTAGCCCCTCCTCCGGCACGGTAGGACGCACAACGACAAAATCTTCCTCATCTGCCCCATGTTTCTTACGGCGGTGCCGCAGTCGCGAATCGCTTATCATGTCCTCGAGCTGGCTAGGTGAGTCGCGGTGTTCTGGGAAGTAGACTTTGGGGCTCGGTCGAGGTATTCGGTTGGGTTTGATAGCTGCTCGTAGGTCGCGCAGTGTTCGCTGCTGAATTGCATAGCCGCTGAGGAACAATGCTGCCGTGAACAAGACAACTAGAAGAAGAAGAAAACGCAGATCATTGTCAGTTTGACCGTTGCAACTATTTTAGGCTGTTTGCCCGTTTTGGAGGGGCTCATCCATACCAATTCCCGACGAAATTAAAACCGAGACTTGCGACGATGTCAAAAGCATTCTTGTTCGAAATTGTAAAAGATCGATAGTTATATAGTATATAGGTACCTAAATATATAAATTCGGAAATACAGAGCTAGGTGAAGATAGCAGTTTATGAAGCGATATACAATAAGTTAAACGCTTCCACAGTGTTGACTAAGAACCACCTTTTGAGAACCGGTTTTCCTGTTTTGTCTCGAATCTCGCGTTTCCCGGGCAACGCACATCAGCCCTCTCGGCCGGTGTGCCGGCTTGGCGATCCGATCCCGATCCCGATCGCAGATCATATGGTATCACCCTTGCGACGAACTGTTTAAATACGCCGGGTATGGTGACGATTAGGTATGTATTGTTTATCAGGTAGGAGTTTGATAAATTGTATTTTGTAACTATTTCATACTTGATGCATCCTACGGACCTACATACTACTATGCCAGCTCCCTTTTTCACATATGAATTTGACAATCACAACCGTAAGCATATGTCCATACTGTCAGTCTCCTAAAAAATAAAACAAATCTATTCTGAATGAGGTACACCGATCCAAGTCAAGTTTTTACATCTCTTATTTTCCTTCGTATTGATTTTTATACAAGGGGGTTGCACCTAATACGGTCTGTCAAACTTCGGCAAGACATTGGATTCGCCGAGGCTACGCTCTTCGCGTACTCCGTTAGACAACAGCTCGGCCATGGCTGACTTACTACTTAGTATAGCGTCGAGTGCAACTTTACATATGCCGACTATCCGATTTCCGGTAACATTATATTATCAGGTAGACAGTCATCATTGGTAGGTGCGCGAGAGAGATATGCGTTGATTGATGCCATCTAATCGGAACTGGCAAGTCGCATTGTAGTCTTCTGAAGCTGGAACTCTTCATTGCATAACGAAGAATCCGAATTCAACACCGAGACACTCCTACGAGGTACCATAAAGTGGCCCAGCACGGCAGCACGCATATTGCTCAAGTCTAAACCTCCAACCTCTTCTAAGCGGAATACAGCAAGTCTGCCGCGCTTCGGTCCAAACGTACTGTCTACCTTGTGCACCATATCTCCTTCCGAAATACAGTCCATAGCAATTTCTACTCCCTCACCACCTGTAGCGGTGCGCACTTTCTTGGGCTAGTTTGCATCTCAGTAGTTAACGAGTACGTCGTAGTTATATGGCTTCTACTTCAGGAAAGCGCCTCTAGAGGTGCTAGCGGCACTGAGTAGGCGAATAGGCTGCCTAGTCGTCTGCTCAACCAGATTAATCACCTGTGCCAAATATATGCCAAGGGAATTACTCGAGCTATATTAGGATGTTGACCGGACCATATTCTGGCTTGCGGTCGTCGAAGACGTCTCCCTTTCCTAAGTCTGTCCCGAAAGGACCAGAGATCCTCAGGCGACTAAAATAGTCGGAGCTGCGGTTAGGCCGTTTACGGTAATTGAAGAAGCCTGTTGAAGACTGAGTTGGTCTAGTACCCTCCAGACTAGGTCATATTCGATAGCCACGTTCGTTAGGTTGAACGCTACTAGGCCCACGCGAACCGGGGATGGACGTGGGAATATCTTCGAGTTGGACAACCCTATCTCGAGGATAGAGCACAAGAGCCTCCGTATTTCTTCTCGCTCAAAGCTTCTCTCATAAGAATGACGCTATAATTTCGTCCTTGAGAATAGTAGTGAGGCGCATGGTAAAAAAAACGACATTAAATGAGCATACCGTAATCTGGGAAAATCTGACAAATGACAACTAAAATTGTCTCTTCATTATACCAGATACCGAATGTGTTAAAATATCTTAACGGCGGTAATCTAATGAGTTTACGCCTTGAAGATCTTGAACGTCCTCAGCGTTTCAGGGGAGCTACGCTTTATGGGATCGTGGCTCATACAAGACTAGCAGGGACCTTACACACCATCATAAAGATATTGCATGCTGATCAATGGGCCATCGTAGGGAGTCTCATCCATAACGCTTCGAATGTAAGTGTCTATTGGACATCAGTAACAATCTTATAAAGGTGGAACCAACATCTTCCCAATTAAAGACCCTCCCGGTGCTCTGATTGGTTTGGAAATATAAGAGTTCGTGCACACGGAGTCCCTTGCATCGTCAACCTAGAGTGGTAAGTTATATGAGATCTCTAGAGCCGAACATCATGTTTGCCAGTACTCGGCATTTCCGAAGCAGATGATCAATTGGAAGGATGCTATCTTGTTTGAGTAGCCAAATCCTCGACGTAGGTACATAGAAATTCGGAGATTGGCGTACTCCCAACGCCCCTGTGCAGATTCCAATTTATGATATTGTCAACGCGTCGAATACAACAACCCCCTTTTAAATCCGCCTAAAACCTAGCCAAATTAGGATATTCCCATGATTATAGTACATTTGCGATGCTTTTTAGCTTCCCTCTCGCTTGAGCCCCCAAGTCATACAGCATTGTACTGGACATCTATCCGCGTATCCTTCACGATTATTAATTTGCGGCTCGAGGAATCGTCGGAGTCGCTATTGTTATCCCGCTCGTCCGGGCGCGACTGGGGTCCTGCTTGGCAAGTTGTTACCAGCGAACCACCTCGACTTGACCGCCTCATGGTTTCGAGCCGTATGGGGTGGGCTACAGCCTCAGGGGCTGCGGGGAGTGTTTGCCTGCCGTTAAAAACGTCGAAAGTAGAACCTCTATTAGTTTGACGCTTGTAGGTCGGATTATTGCTGCTTGAGCTGAGCCCGAAGCCGTATTTTGTGAGAAGCGGTCGTAGCGGCGGGAGAGAGCCCGCGATAATACCAATGCCGCACTCAACAACGGACCAAACCATTAAGATGCACCCCTTATCTACACAGTTGTTAGTTGTTAATGTATAAGTATCGGACGCGTAAAGACATTAAATGTAGCATACAGAGACCATCGTAGGGGGTTGCTCCAACATGTACATACGTGCGTACATATGGTAATCGAACGCAGGTGCATATACTGGCCCTGTAGTATAGAATACGAGTTAGTATGGTTCTATGATAATGTAGGACGGCTCTCAGAAGATCAGAGGATAGGACGGCATACAAAACACCAAGAGATAGAACAAATATAAGCGATGTCTTGACTCTTGCCTTCATATTCAAGTTCCACAGAAGAAGCGCAGGGAGAATCGCACATAGCCAGTCAGTTATGATGGCGATCGTCGCAATAGTGAGAGACATCTTGCGAACTGTTTCAAGCCCGCTACAGTCGCCAGCTTCTCCGGTCCAGCTGACGCTAATGGGCTTGCATTGACCTATCACGGTCCCAAAACCTATGGCTGACCCGATGATGCCAATAATTATAGTAAACCATATAGGAATAACGTAGTGCTTGTCTAAAGTGATTCGTAGGAGAGCGGCGCAAATACTGGTCTTGATAAATGGAAGAGACACCATATAGGCTGCCTCATAGACGAATGTCCCTAGAAGGTAGAATACTGGTTAGTTCCCCAGCTGCGATGCTATATTTTAATATAACTGGAAGTATTAGGGGCTTACACTTCAGCCCGTTCTTCTTTATTTGACCCGTTAGGTCTACTTTAGAAAGGTCATCGTCTTTCGCGCCCCAACCTGACAAGCAGCCCATAACAACCACAACGCAGCAGAAAATATAGATAACCTGTAACAAAACAATTACACTATTAGCCAGCGTTGAGATCCTCAGCATTGTCTTTAAAGACTAGTCAGAAACTTACGAGGCTTATCACCGTCAAGTAGTCGTCGCAGCCGATAGCCCCTTTCTTAACTCTGATCCAGATTCGCAAGGAGACGATGATGAGAGAGAGTGCACCTAGGATTATGGTAGCGGCTAGCGTTCCAGAACCGAGTCCTGGCGAAAGATAGATCGGATCGGAATCTGCCATGGTGTCTTTAATTCTAATCCCAAGGCGTTGAAGCTGACGAAATCCACAACCCTAAGAGGCGGGCTGGAGATCCTCTATATAGGAATAGTTCAATACCCCAATCTCGACCAAATATTATGAATGGACCTGTTATTGCGCATGTTTTAGTTGATACAATTGTTCTTCTCTTGGAATATAGCAACTACGAATAGGTAGCCATGATAACCCTGCTTACATTCGGTTATGAATTTTTTTGCTTGCCGAAAAAGACCACGCTTGAGCAGTCTTCTCGGCCTATAAGGAGCGAGAACGATGGTATCCAGATCCAGTTCTGCGGAATCGAGTGTAGTTCGTCACGTAAGCATAAAGTTTTTAATTATCAAAAATGAGCGTTGAAGAAATCACAATGACTTCAGAGGTCTCAAGTTTAAGCATGAGACGGTAGACATATGTTATGTTACCATTGTAACAGCCGCATGGGCTCGGATCCTAGTCCCCGAGCTTGGATATGCCAGTTTGTACAAATTGTCGTCGATACCGATTAGGGTTAACCGGTATGGGGCCTGTTGGTTCGAGGAAGCTCTACTATAGCCCTAGTATCTCTTGTTTGCGTATCCGAATAGGACGCCGGATGGGGCATCCGGTCCCGGGACAGAGGTTGCAACATGGTTCAGGTTGCTACCTGTGGTTAGCCTCCCTCCGAAGCGAGATCAAAGCACCGGTCCGCTGTCTACTATTTAGACATCAACCCCGCGATCAGATTCCAACACGCCCAGGGATAATACATGTCTAGGATAGGGTAAGAGGGATTCCCTAAGTTAGGTCGACATTACCTATATGATACGCACTGACCCGAATGCAAGGGAAGCGAGAGGAATGTGGAATATTGATCAAGCGAATTTAGTTCGGAAGATTAACTGGCATCTGAAATCCAAGTAGTCCTAATTGGTACTGAATCTTATCCGATAGAGTGGTGAGTGGACGACGGATGTCGATCCGGATGAGAGTTATAGCCCTGTGGTTGGAGTTCTACTATATGAAGAGCGACTAGATTGACCCTAATTATTTCCTCTAGATATCATGGTAATCGCTAAGCGATAATAGCCACTCCAATCGAAGTTGTTATGGAACGCTAGATATTCTATCCCATTCTTATATCTCGCGAGAGCGACATTCTTTGGAGTATAGGGGTAGTACTAGTGTTTGGCCGTGATCAAGTCTGTGGCCTATCATGTAACTCCGCTCCTTGTTGATATATGAAGGGGGCCTTGACCAATGTTATCCTCCACCAATCAACACATACAAACAGACATAGAAGATATCAAAGTTTCCAACGACCTATGCAACACCTACAGGAGTTTGCAAGTATTTCCTTACATGAAAGTTTCTTGCTCCAAAAAGACTATAGTCTACGCCACGGGTATGCAAGAACTCAAATGACCCTACTCTAGAAGCAAGGCATAAGTCGATTTGCCATCCTGTGAAACATCGAGCAATATAACGTGATCCGGTTCCCATTCTCTAAGCCTCTTCCGTGCCCCAACGACAAATTTTCATGCTGCCCTATTAGCGGAGCCCCTTGGCACGGGAATGAAAATGAAAAAGATTTTTTTGAGTATCGATTCTGTGGATATAAGAGGGCTGGGCATGTTTGTGAGAGCTCCACATGGATGTTGTAACACAATGTTAAAGAGTATACGATAGATCTGGGCCCGAGGCCCATCTATATGAAATACTAATCTGTAAGGCCATCGGATCTCGATCGACGAGTACGTAATATCAGTCAAAGCGTTCGGTGGAAGGGCTTTGTACTAGGTTACGGGGTTATACTATGGATAATTTCCTTGCCAGTACATGGAGGATGATTTGGTAGGGAAAACTCTACGAACATATCTTCTTACAAATAGCTTATGATAGAATTGAGCTAACTAATTTGTTTGTAATACTTATTATCATATTAATATTAGCATGTGTGGTTCTATGACGACGTAAATAAGTTGGCGATGTAGGAGAGGAAAAGAATGAAACCGAGCTACGTCTAGTTGACTTGTCCTTGGAGTTTTCAAGTAGCACGATCATTGCTACTTCATATGAAGGATGTATTTTGGATTTAATTATAAGCAATTATCCAATTATACTGTAAGCCTCTTGCCTAGCAAACTAGGTGTTTGAGCTCGATAGAATGGTGAAATAAAGGAAATAATCTCTGGTATTGGGTAGGTGATGGTATGAGCTATTGAACTTCTTGAATCCGGCATAGGATAGGGAGAGATGATTCCGTGTTGCTGTCTCTTGACAAAAAATAATTTTCCTTTTCTTAAACCGTCCCCTTCCTCCTTAACCCCGTTTTTATGAGAAAATATTATTAGATAATGCCGCTTCGTCTTTCTGTCTTATGATATGATATGGAACTTTTTATTAGCGAGACTCTTTAGGAAGCTTAGGTCCTACGAAGATTCGTGCGGGAAGGCTGACATTGCCGTATAATGTCTACAATTTCAACTTGTCTGCTGAGCTGTTTTTCATTCCCAAAGGCCAACAAGCTTACAAGAGTACTTACCTCCTAAGGTAGTAGGAATACGTAGAACCACCAAGTTACGTTCATTGGGTGACATAGTATTAGAAATCCCCTTAATATACTCGTTAGTTGTTAGCTGAATTGTTTCTCTTATCATCTAACCTAGGAGAGTACATATGAAGAACACCAGGAGTCGTCCTAATTTCCTGTATTTAGTGAGAGGTGACGAATGCATAGCAACATTCTCTAAGAAGAGCAGCCAATCCCTTTTGTCGAATTACTACCTTACTGTAGAAGCTCATTAAACCCGAGACCAGAGAGACATTACTAAATTAGGTAGGTAGTGATTCTAGTAAACTGTTCGAAGGGCTTAAAGCCGAGGTCCCTGGAAGCTTTATGTTAGCCCCGTATTCCGTACATTAGATATGTAGGTACCTATGTAAGATACTTAATCTTATCGATAAAAGCTATGACCTAGGTAGGTAATCCATCAGCCGATAAGAGAATATTAGCCAACATTACATTACATTAGGTACCTAGGTACCTACCTAGGTTGAAGCTCTAACGATAATAATAGCAACAATTCACTAATTTTCTTTGCTGGCGCTACCTTAACCTCAACTACGCAAACAGTACTCCAGACCTAGAAAATAAAATACCCAATCCCGACCTGTCCCCCTTAGCTCCCTCCTCCCGACAACAACCATGGGCTCCAACACCCACCGCGCCGACGAGCGGCGCTTCCTCGACGAGCGCGGCTCCAACGCCGCCCTCGCGCCCAACGGCCTCAACCCGGCCACCATCATGGAAAAAGCCGTGCGCGAGCGCATTATCGAGAGCTACTTCTGGAAAGAGCAATGCTTCGGCGTCAACGAAGCCGACATCGTCGACCGCGTCGTCGACCATGTGTCCTTCATCGGCGGCACCCACGGCGGCAACCAGAAGCCGAGCCCCTTCCTATGCCTGGCCTTCAAACTGCTGCAGCTGGCCCCCGACGACGCCGTGCTCGCCGAGTATCTGCGCTACGGCGGCGACCGCTTCAAGTACCTGCGCGCCCTGGCTTGCTTCTACGTGCGGCTGACGCGACGCGCCGAGGCCGTGTATACGATCCTGGAGCCGTTCCTCGAGGACAAGCGGAAGCTGCGGCGGAAGGGGCGCGCGGGCACCAGCTTGACGTATGTGGACCAGTTTGTCGACGACTTGTTGACGAAGGACCGCGTTTGCGCTACCAGTTTATGGCAGATGCCCAAGCGCGAGGTTCTCGAGGACTTGGAGTTGCTGGAGCCGAGGACTAGCCCGCTAGGCGATATCGAGGATTTATTGGAGGATGAGGATGAGGATGAGGATGAGGATGAGGATGAGGATGTCGATATGAATGGGGATACTAATGGAGACGCGAGAGCGGATAGTGATGAAGAGGGGTTAATCGAGGAGGGAGAGCAGCTTTCGGATAGGGGGCGTAGGAGATCGACTTCTGGGTCAAGTGGGAGAAGAGACTCGGGGTCCCGTGGTAGAGATCGATCGCGAAGTGGCATGGATGTTGATTCTAGTGGTGAACCTGGTAGGGATGACCGATGAGAGAATATGACTACGACGAGTTACGCGATTGGCCCTAGAGACAGGGCCGTACAAATTACTGCGAAATATCACGGCCACTTGGGATGCAAGATTGCTCTATATTCATAGTATGAGCAGATGGTAAGGGTTAGAAGAGATCTTGTTTTAAAGTCTAAGGGGTATTATATCATATAGATCCTCTCTAACTCTACGCTCATCGGCACTCTCCACGACTCCAAATCAGGGAGATGAGAGGTTTTATCTAGGTTAGTCTCTAGCATTGGGCTGCTCGGAACTCAAAAGAGGGGTTGCTGCAATATACGGGGTGCCAGAACGTCGGCCACGGAGAGCAGTCGCGCATCATCCCAATACTGCCCAACGAGTTGCATGCCTCCAAAGCTTAGCAGTTTTTGTTCTTCCTTAGCTGGATCAACGGGGATATCCATGGGAATACTGATAGCGGGCAACCCCGCAAGGCTAGCTGGAACCGTGAAGACATCGTTCATGTAGGAATCCAGGGACGTTTGCCTCATAACGTCCTCGAGCAAGGGTGGAGTCGTCGGTGCGGTAGGACACAGAAGAAAATCGACTTGGGCGGGGCCGAACTTGTTTTCTAGCTGTATTGTATCTTCCATTTCACTGAGGTCGAAAGGTTGCTGGTCTTCGAGCGGGTTTGACAGTTTGAAGATCCGGTCGAAATCTCTTCTGACGAGCCGACGGACTTTCTGGGCTTGAATGAAATAGTTGTCTATAGCCTCTGAGCTGAGCGTGTACGACCCCAGCAGAATGCGACGCTTTACTTCGTTTCCAAAGCCGGTTTCTCTCGTTTTTGCATATAAGATGCCTTCGAAAGAGTCGCTAGCTTGTTCGCTATTCCGTTGACCGTAGCGAATGCCATCGTACTTGGCCAGGTTAGATGCTGCCTCGGCCGGTGCTATCACGTAATAGGCAGAAAGTGCATTTTTCGTAGAGGGTAATGATACCGGAACGACACGGCCTCCTAATTCTTCGATCTTTTGGGCTACCATCAACCAGCCTTGTCGTATGCGCGGGTCGAGCTCTTCGATGTTGTATTCTATCGGGATGCCGAAGGTCAAGCCCTGTATTGTGCCGTCTCGGGCTGGATTCCACGAGTCGTAGCCTCTTCGCTCTGCGGTGCATCTTTGGCGCACGTGAGGAGGCAAAGACGTTGGGTCATTAGGATCATGTTCCAGGTATAGATTTTGTCCTACGATGGTCGTGCCTATAGGGCCCACGGTTCTAGAAAGTAGTCCAACCGTATCTAGGGAGTTTGCATAGGGCACGACGCCCCAACGGGACAACATGCCATACGACGGTTTAAACCCCACGGTGCCGGTATATGCGGCCGGCATGCGAACAGATCCTCCCGTGTCGGTGCCGAGAGCTAATTCGGCTTCTCCTTTCCTTACGGCGACAGCACTTCCCCCAGAGCTACCTCCAGCTGAGTACTTTTCTAGGCCGCAAACATTGTGGATATCCTCAAATGCAGATGTTGTAGAGTGTGTGCCCATGCCAAATTCATCCATACCGGCTTTGGCCGTCACAGCTGCGCCCCTCTGCTTTAACTGTCTGACTATGGTGGCGTCGAAGGGGATCTTGTTTCCAGAAAGAATGTTGGACGCACATGTTGTCGAGAAACCCAGTGCAGAAATATTATCCTTGACTGCGAGGCGGACTGTCTGCCCGTTGCTTTCAATAGGTGGTTCGTTCCTAATCGAGGGGTCCATATTTGCAGCGGTTTGCTGGAGACAACGGCGCTGTATAATACCGGCCCTCCATTTCGAAGAGATCACCCTACGGGCGGCTCTGATTTGGGAATGCCTGACATATGTAGACATGTGGTCCCAGCGATATTCGGCATTCTAAGCTGGTGTTAGTTTATGGTTTATAATGTTTGGCGGCTTTGAAGTTCGTTTCTTGGATGGTGTTTGTTATCGATAAGGTAGCGCACAACGGGTGCAGGCAAGTAGGCGGACTGGCGGGCTCCAGGTACCGAATCCGCTATCTTTAACGCTATCTTTAACGCTAAAGTAGTGTATCCGCATCTGTAGCTTTATCGGTTGCAGGAGAGCTCCGGCTGTTACCAGTGACGCATCTTAAAGCTTGGCAGGTACCCGGACGGTCAACGGTCTCTTGACCTATACATAGTAGGCACCTGCAGCCTCTAAGGTCTTGGAGCTCTTCCGTCCCGTCCCTAGGATGACAATTCTTAGGCTGACAACTCACATGTACAATACCACCACTAAACGCATCCATCCATCTGCATACATCAATATACTCATACTCTATGTATACAGGCACCTACATAAGCTAAGGTTGCCTTTTACATATGTCTATATCATTACCCCCGAGGCTTGACGGCTATGGGCATAAATTGCATCACTACCTATCACTACCTACCTCTTAAATAATCAAAATGATCTCAAGGATTATCTTCGTCGCGTCTCTGGCGACAGTCGCTAGATCCTCTCAGCCTGGAGCTCCCGCGCCGGTCGCTGCTCCGATGAGAGATCTCGAATGGGGACAAATCAATTTCATCCATACCACTGATATACACGGCTGGCTTGGTGGTCATTTGCAAGAGTGAGATACATACGTAAATATTAGATATTAGTTGGTCGACTATTGCCAATGCTAACATTGTTTACCGTCAGACCGCAATACTCAGCCGACTGGGGCGACTACATTTCCTTTACGAGTCATATGAAAAAGAAGGCCGATGAAAAGGGCGTAGATTTACTAGTCATCGATTCAGGCGATAGGATCGAAGGGAATGGCCTATACGACGCCTCCAATCCGAAAGGCAAATACTCCTACGACATCTTCGGCGAGCAAACTGTCGATGTTCTCTGCACCGGGAACCACGAGCTATACCAAGAAGATTCGGTCTCGCGAGAGCACAACACAACCGTTCCGAAATTCAAGCACTCCTACATCGCCTCCAACCTCGACTACATCGAGCCCGAGACCGGCAACCAGATCCCCCAGGCCCAGCGCTACACCAAGTTCACTACCAAGAACCTTGGCTACAATGTCGTCGCTTTGGGGTTCCTGTTCAACTTTGATCGTAATGCGAACAATAGCGTCGTGCAACCCGTCGAAGAGACCATGAAGGAGGAATGGTTCCAGAACGCTATAAGAGAAAAGCCTGATCTATTCCTCGTTGTTGGCCACGTCGGCTTGCGCATGAAGGAGTTCGAACAGATCTTCAAGGTCATCAGAGACCAGAACTGGTACACTCCCATCGCCTTCCTTGGTGGCCACGCGCATGTACGAGATACGAGGAAATTCGATGACATGGCATACGCAATTGCCAGCGGTCGATACTTCGAAACCATCGGATTCTTATCTATCGACGGCATCAAGAAGAAGAGCGGAAGCGCACCTTCGGCTGAAGCTGCAACCGTCACCTTCAAGAGGCGCTACATCGACAACAATCTATTCGGTCTGCACTATCACACCGGCCTAAACGAAACCACTTTCCCCACCGAGCTCGGCCGCAACGTCACCAGACTCATTGCCGAGGGTCGCAAAACCCTCAGCCTCGACAACTCATTCGGTTGTGCGCCGCAAGACCTGTGGATGAGCCGCTCTCCCTACCCCAGCAACTCCAGCATATTTAGCTGGCTCGAGACGCAAGTCATCCCTGACACCATGACCAACGAAGAAAGGAAGGACGTCCCGCGCCTAGCGATTGTCAACACGGGGGCTATTCGCTTCGACATTTTCAAGGGCGCTTTCACCAAGGACTCAACGTACCTTATCTCGCCCTTCGTCAGCAGGTTCAACTACATTCCCGACGTGCCCTACGCCATCGCCAGCAAGGTCCTCGGGCTACTTAATAGCGGTGGCCAGGTATTCAGCGGCGCCCTCGACACCCGTTATCTGACAATCCCCGAGCAAGCGGTTCCGCGTAGTCCGTTCTTCGAGATGGCTGCTGCTGCGGCGGCCGACGACGAAAGCAAACTCCCGCTGTTCATAGAAGAAGACGCCCTGCAGAAACCGCTATCAGGTGCCAACCGCTTGTCTAAACAAGATGAGGGCAAAGGTGAAGGCGATGACCCCGAGCTCGTAGGCGGCTACACAACGCGCGACGACCTGGGCGACGACGGCGACGACGCCGTACACTCGCCTATCAAGTTCTACGCCGTGCCCAACTGCATCCAATCCAAGATCTCGTTCCCTACTCCCGGCAACGACACAACACCCGCCCCGGACCCCGCGACCGTAGACCTAGTCTTCATAGACTACGTCCAGCCGTGGGTCATCACCGCGCTTAAATTCAGCGGCGGCGATTATAGCACCGGCGATGTCAAGGTGTACTCGAATAGCACGCTGACAGATATTATTGCGGGCTGGGTGAAGGGACATTGGAAGAAGAATTGTTAGAATGATGTGGGAATTTGTGAGAATGATATGATATGATACGATACGATACGATACGATACGATATAGCTTTGGTTTTTCACTTTGGATTTCAGACTGCGTACCTCTTTTCTACTTATTTAGCTCGACAGTGCTGGGATTCGGTTCTGGGTTTGGATAGTTCGCTACATAGCCGCGGCTTTTAACGGGAATAAATATAATAAATACCTAAGTAAACGATATATATCAAATGACTTGAGAACGAACCGAGATTGTTCATTTGGCAGCAGAACGCAAGTAGAGTAATTTGTCCAACCTACCCTAACCAGTAATAATAGTCTACAGTCAGTAGGTAGGTAAGCCACTACTAAACAAGATACTGTATAACGATCTTGAAGTCCGCCTTAACGCTAGCCATGACATGATATTGCCGTGACATGATATTACCATAAAACAAAAACCGCTTTTTGCAAAATATAGTAATCCCCAAACCCAATAGCACATGTCTCTAGAGGTATCCATCTCACCACCAGTGCAATTCCCCCACCGTCCCACAACAGTCCATACAAGGCAACCGGCCCGAGGAAGGAAGCAGGGCTGTGGCTGTGGCTGTTTAGTTGGTTAAGGAAAAATCAAGAAATGATGAAGGCGATAAACCAGGAAATGAATGGTAGAGAGAGGATGATCGTGGGGATGGCGAGGAATCCAATCTGCTCACTAAGAGACATGTTGAGGAACCACCTCCTACAGTCTCTCATCTCTCTTTGCAACCACTTCCGGGCGGATGGCCTACGGGGTGCTATTACTGCGCCCTGCTCGATATCAGGGACCACCGGTATGCCGCCTTGCTGAACATTAGGGGGCTGGTTCACACTAGGGGCCGGCGGCTGGTTTGCGGCACCTCTCTGTATCGGCTGGAGTTCTATCTAGGACTCCGGCTGGTACCCCGGCGGGAGCTCAGACCCAGGTCGTGGTTGCAGTCCCGACACCATCGCACGATCTAATTCCTGCTCGAAAGGAACCATCTGGTGAAGAACAGGCGTCCAGTCCGCAGGCAGTGATATGTTATCAACGCCCTCGCTTTGCGGTTCCTGCTCAAGCGTCGACGTATCGGTGCGATTTGCGGATTCTCTCTTGCGCGAAGTAGAGGTGTGAGCTTCGCCGCGGCGGTTGGCAGATTCCGCGTTAACTAAAGTCTCGGCAGACCCTAGCGAGGGGCCGTTGGATGGTTGATTATTCGTTGACGGATTTGGAGAGGACACAGAAGCCCCCGATGCAGGATTAGCAGTGGATTCTCCAGTAGGACTAGAAGCTCTAGTATGAACTGGGGTTCTCGTAGGACTTGTATTCTCTGCGTCATTAAGGGATGCCGGAGGTGATGCTTCTGTAACAACCACATTCGGTGTCGACACATGTTCATTCACCGTAAGCAAGTGATTGGGAACGCTGAAAGCAGGGCATGAAACAGGAATGCTTTTCTTTCCGTTATTATTACTGCCCTGACGAGCAGCGGTGAGGTTTTCAGTCATAGAGCGTGTGGTTTCGATATCAGACCATCGGATATGACGACCAGGTGCTTGAGTAGAAATACCAACACTTTTTTCCACACCCCCTCCAACAGCTAAAACAGTACCGCTAATACGGCCATTCATATTAGCTTGAATACCATCACTGATGATATAGGTGTCATTGCTATTGAATGAGGCGGTCTGAGTCGCAGCGTCAGTGGTGATAAAGAGTGCGTAAGCTTTATGAATAATCATCTTCATCAACCCGTAGAACGAGATATCCCTTGAATGTCTGCACGCGTTACTTATCCACCAACCCAGACCGTTCACAAGCCTATTATCTTCCGCATGGATAGTATAGCTTGACGCTCCGTCGGTAAACACGACCGTCTTTACAGACGAAAGCGAGTCTGATCTATCGCGACTGTGGCGCGATCCACTGTTAGCTTAGGGGACGACTACGATGACTTTGGGGACGGGACAGGACGGGACAGGACGAACAGCGATGGTGAGGGCGAATCGACAAATTCAAAGCGGTTTCGCCGTTCGCTGTATCGGCATGGAGATGCCTCTAGTCCATGATATTCGCTTGGTTCGTGTTCTCTTGCATACTTGCTCAAAAATCCAATCACCCCAAGGGGAATTTGTCCAGTTAGTAGCTTACGAAGCTGCGACCAAACCAGCGCTGGGCTTAGTGGGTGTAGTGTAGTAGTCGATTGTCCCCAGATTTGTTCATGATAACAATTCTGCTGCTTAATCGTAGCTGAAGTTCCGACCCCTGTGATCATATTTTGACGGTTGCGGAGATGCCGAGCCCATCGCTCTTCCATGGATAGACTGTTGAAAGCATTGTGGGGAGAGGATGGAGAAGTGGGTGGCGGCGAGAAAGACATCGTGCGTCCAATTTACCCTCGAGTACGCCGATGGCTATGCTATTTTACCTGCGATGTAATACCTTGACTGATTGGGTGTATAAAAGGGTATTTGATATATTAACGAATGAAATGCTGGAAGCCGTAACGAAAGACCCAAGAAAGATACCAAAATGTGGTTGATGATGCTCTCTCCGATGCCTCCTCAATCTGAACCGGGAGAAGTTGTTCCAACAAACATAGCAAGAAGAGATTGGTAAGTACCTACCTACCTACATGTAGGTAGGTTAGGTAGGTTGCCTATTGGATCTGGTCGAGCAGCTTCCGCCTTCTCCTTTCTATGAGCTCTTGTTGCACCTCCTCCAGCGTGGGCAACTCCCAGCCTTTACCATCTCCCACGTCACCAGGTAGCGGCTCCCATCCTAGAGGAGGTTCCGCCTTCCCTCGCTTTAATAGCTCATCAAACGCCTCGCGTTCCTTCTCGGCCTCATATTCGAGTAATGCATCGTCTTCTTCGTCGGGTGCATACCCGTAATATTTGGCGTCAACTGCTTTCCTTAGGTCCTCGCGAGACTCTAATGGCTTCTCCGAGTCTTGCAGCTTCTTCTGCGCAGCAGCCTCGAGCAGTTCTTTCACGCCAGGTAATTCCTTCGCTCGCCCGAAATACCTATACCCTTTGCCTCCTCCCGGTATCTCCCTACCCATTTCATCGTAAACTTTGCCGCCGCCACGCATATAATTAGGGCCTCCTAAATTCCGGATTTGTACCTCCCACATGTGTTTCTCTCGCATGAGCTTATTTATTTCGTCATTGAGATCTCGGATCTGGTAGTCGCTAAGAGATGTCTCCTGGATCCGGGACATTTTCCGGCTGATTTCCTTGAGTGTTTGGCCTCTCCATTTCTCGCATGCGGGGATCGAATCTACTTCTGTAATAACCTTGGGTCGCCGCGCTCGTCCTGCATCGATGATACCTAAATCCGCAGCTTGCGCCTCGCGGAAGCGAAATAGCATCGACTGGGCCTTCTCTGAATTACGCGCCTGTTTAAGGGTTAATTCCGGACTTCATCAACGAGTAAGATATACAAAATCGCGTTTAATTACCATTTTGACTAGACTATTATATCTTATGCAATTAGATCTTGGTATAATCGACCTGTAGAGAAATTGCTGGCTGCTGAGAAAAAGGATGGATAGGTCCAATGTATGTACCTATTTATTGGGCATAGATGAGCACAGTGAAATTTCTCAGCCTCGTTTCGATTGAGGCTGAGGATCCACAATAGGTACGGAATATGGTGGAGACAACCTTAGACAGCTGGTACTGGTCTGGTTAGCCAATCATAGGGCTATAAAACGCGACGCGACCTTCAACAGCTCAGTGCACTCTTTTTATTAATTCAAAGTACCTAGGTATCACTACGTATATGTATCTTGCACTTTCAGCGTGAACACTCTTACTTTTAACCATTTCATCTCTTTTCTATTCCGTATTTGACATGAAAATATTTATTTATGTCGCCTGAACTTATTGCTCCATCCAAGTCGATGAATATAGTTACATTATCAGATCTTTAACTATTATCTCATCAAGGCGAACATCTACATGCAGACTTCTAATAACCTGCAAGTTAAAGCGTGCGGTTGTTAGCTGTGCTACAAAGCGGCAATCCAGTCTTGCATATTTCATAGGTATTTATCACTTCATCCATCTTTCATATTTGATATTTGATATTTTCACCATTTTCCCTTTTAAATGCGCTTGGTTTCTTGGTCCTCTTAATGACTTGATTCCTCTACCAAGTTTGCAGGTCGACTTGAGCAGACGAGTGTCCAGCTTCGACCTACAAGCAATCCCCAACGATATCTTTACATAAATTTATTTCATAGCCTAGCAGTGAAGAAACTCGTCACAAAGACTGTTGGAGCCGTAGGACCTTCTCTTAGGCCTACGGCAAATGACAATACTCAAGAACAGAAATCTGAGCTAGGAGATACACGCCTGTAGCACGGCATCGGCTTCCCATCTCTAGGACCACTCGGTATTTTCAGACATTCAAGCGCGGGGGCAATGACGACAAATAGCACATGGCGAGAATGGCATACATTCGATGAATTCCCTCATAGTTTTCAATCGGAGCCTTGCTGGGTGTCTGGAGGACTGCTTAATCTGACGATGATGCGTTAGTCTATGATCGTCGATGTTAATAGGTTCTCCTTTTTCTTTCTTTTTCTTAGCTGCAACTAGCAGTGATACAACTTAAGAATGCCCGGTGATGACCAATTCCAAAAAGCCAAATTTGCAGGCAGCCTGAACGGACTCTGCTTTCGTCATAGTGCGGAAACAGGGCGAGGGAGTGGTTGTCAATGAGAACTTGAGAGCTAATCTGAGGGTACATATATATTAAACACCATCATCCACCGCCCGTCTCAGTATACTCCATTATTTCGAAATATTCCAAACGCTGAAACTAGGAAGTCTTAGTTACTCATGGAAAGAGACGGTGGTGTTGAGCACAGGATATAGGCGAAGGATCGTTGTTGGGTATTAGCAAGGAAAAGAATATAGAATACTGGGCTCATTTCTCTCAAACCATGAGATCTACTACGAGATAAAATACCCAAGTGGGAAGCATGACTACCTAACCTATGTAACAAAGTGTATACTGGCGGATATTTCTCTAAGTTTTCTCAAAGATCATCGTTGATTATTATTCCAAACCACTCATCCGTTAACCCCGGCAGATGTTGTTAGATGTTTAACTTAATATATGGCGCATTTGATATTGAGATGAGCCTACCACGTTCACGTCTACCCCTGTATACGATTTGCCTCCTCTTATATAGATGAATAGATTGCCTCATGAAGACTTCGATCCATCTGTCTGGTTTCTGCATTCCTTTTATCTTCTCCCTGTCCCCGTAACTATTCACTTGCCTACTACGAGTTAGATTTGGTCATTACAAGAAGCAAACCAGATAGCGCCATATCCCCGGATAGTGGCAGCGGCAATAATGCCTGCTAATAGAACTGGTGACGCAAAATTTACCTCTGTAACAGCTGTGTCCACGTCGAGACACTGCTCGAGGAAGATAAACAATCCAAGGAGTTTATAGTACCCAGACAATACGCGATTCATATCATGCATGCATATGAGAGCTTGAAATTATCTATCTGGTAATTCATAAGAATGAATTCAATACCATCTTCTGGATTATATTAGTTACCTTCGATACTTACCATATATCTCACCAGTAAAGTCACATGCACGTTAGAAAATCAATATCGTATATCTTTCACGAACGAGTTTTTATTAGCCGTTCATCACTGACAGCTTCCGACTAGCTAGATCAATCCATCCTCATTCTTAGACGAAGAGGAGCCACTCTATATGAGAACCGTTTTATTGTGCCATGGTCATACATCCATCCCCCCTCATAACCCCTCCAAGCCCCTGGGTAATCGTATGACCCAAAACGCACATCACGTACCGTGCCGTGCTGTGCCACTCATTCCGCAAGTACATAATTACTATGTAGTCAGTCACAGGCCCCGTAATTACATCATTTTTTTTCATTCGTATCTGCCTTAGTGCCTATATATTTAAGACACCTACATCCCATCACATCGTAATATTCACTGCCTCTTCTTTTCCGAAGTAGTCGCAGGCTTGCTATATAGCCAGAGAGCGCAGAAGCCCAACCATCCGGTAACAGTGACACTGATACCTGCGATCCAGGGCCAGGCGCCGCTGATGACGTAGCTGCGGGGCCATTCATCGTGGGCAAAGTGCCGGACCGAGACCGTGTTCTTCTCCTCGACGTTGCTGTAGAAGGGGCGCTTGTAGTTGACCTTGAAGTTGAAGATGCCGTGCTGGTCCGGCAGCTTGAATGATACTGAATATGTTGTACTGTCCTCGGATGAGATAGTAGGGTTTAGCTGGAGACGATGGAAGGGGGACAGCATGCTGAATTCCAGCTGCAGGTCGTCGTTGTCCGGGACGGTGAAGGGGGTATATTTGTCCCAGGAGTACTCGGAGAGGGAGATAGAGTATGTCTAGGTAATGTTAGTCAAGGGGCTACACTAGAAGCTTGGGCGAAAACATACCACGTCGTTCTTAATACGGTAGATTTTAGGGTTGCTGGCGTTGTTCTGGCCAACCTCGTTCAGGTGGTGCTCAATCCAGTTCACTCTCAGGACGCCAATCTCCTTGAAGGTCCAGCCCGCTACTCGCTTGGCAAATTCGCGGTTAACAGTACTGACCTCCTTATTCTCACCCACCTTCTTCACCTTAGCATCGAACCACTTGTCGCTCAACATCTCGGCGGAGCCAATAATTGTGAAGCGAGCCGAGTTGCGAGCTTGGAATGTGCTCACAAGGGAGAGCTGGGAGCCGCTTGCGAAGAGCTCGTCGATGACTTCGGCTTGCTCTTTCGGATTGTAGCTGTAAGATGTGGAGGGAGCGCGCAGGATCGGCGTAAGGAGGGCACCTGAGCCAAGGGTCTGGCCTGTGCCGCTTGGAAAGGCGATAACTCCTCCGTCTGCAGAGACTGGGCTGAAGAAATCCTTAATATCTGGACGAAGAACTCCCGGAGGCGGAAGCAAGAGCACGTCATGCTTCTCTGGGGCAGACAACACATCGTAGTTGAAATGATCGACAACGAGACCCTGTCGATCGGAAGGTAGGTGAATATCTAATTCGAGGAGTAGAGAGACGATGGATGTCGGGGCTGGTTGAGAAGCTGAGAGAGCTAGGAGGATGTTGCCATTTGCATTGATAAAATCGAGGAGGATCTTAGGTGTTAAGTTTGGGCCGAGTCCTTTCGCTCTGTCAGTTATATTACTTAAAAACTCCATGACACCCATGACACGGTTGCTATGGAACAAGTATACCTTTTGACTTGGTCGGCAGGAATAGAACATGGTCGTAAGACTTCTCGCCGAGGTGGAATAAGCTTAGGCCTTCGCTCTTGGGAGTTTCGTAGTTGATCTGAAATCCTCGACCTGTTATAATATTGTGTTAGTATGAATGATGTGACGAAGCATTTGCTTTACATTTGCTTTAGGTATTAGCTTTGCTCACCCTCCAAATCACCTAGGAACTTAGAGTAGCCCTCCTTCTCGGCGACATCCTCGAGGAGGACCAGCAACCTATTCCCGCTAGAGCTGATCGCATGGGCGAGGGCGACGAAGAAGAAGACGACGAAGGATATTAACGACTTCATCTCGGCGGTATCTCAATGATCAATTGGCTTCAAGGAGAACAGGAGAGGAAGAAAAGGAGTGCGACAGCAGAAATATTGCCGCGCATGGGACCTATATTTGTTAAATGTCTGGGTTTACGTTTACAAGTTTGGGATCGGACCAGCTTGTCTCCAAATCTTTGTACTTCGTTGCTGCCGGATTTTTGGAGGTCTGGTATACGTAGCCCGTACCTGCCAAGCTCTAAATGTACATGGGTGCACGATTACGTCGCCCTATCAGTGCACTTCATAGCACCGGCAGAGTACACTCCGATTTTCCGAGTAACGTCTTTATTAAATCTAATAGGTACGAAGTACCGATGTATGTGTACATAGGTACTTCATGGGTACCTAGGTACATATGTAAGCATCTAGGTAGGTAGGTTAAGGTTCTTCTTATTGCTCATCAGCAATTCCTAAAATCCTAACAATCAACTTCACTTGGTGACTAAATTTCTATTCTAAAAACAACATGTAGGATTGTAGGTGCACTTTGTAAAATGGAGGCCGGCCCCTCCCGCAAACGCTTGCGGCGTAGTACACGAAGTTGCTATCAATGTACGCATAACCGCCTTAAATTATACCTGACCCTCATAATAAGTTGACATATCATACCAGGTAGAAAGCGTAAAGTAAAGTGTCAGCTCATTGATGAGAAGGTTGATACTTGTGCTGAGTGCGTCAAGAGCGGGATTCGGTGTACTATTCAACCGCCTGAGGCAGCGTTGAGCAGCAAAGGCTCTCCTATTTACGTTGATAAGGAAGGACAAGAAGCAAGACTAGATCGCATCGAATCTCTCTTGAAAAGGTTGGTTGAGACACAAGAACAATCTCAACCGGCTGAGGCTTCATTCGAATGCGAATCTATGGCTCCAGCCTCTCTTTGGAACGATTTTGTAAGTGATACCTGGCAATTTCAGTTGAAAGACCAAATCCTTAGACAATATTAGTTGTTTCAATCAACGACCGATGGAACATTCCCTCTCTTCAACGATGATAGTCATCCTATACATCAGTTAGAAGACACGCCAGATGAGAAACAGCCACTTGTGGCCCTTCTTCCGTCTGTGCAGGATGCAGTTACTATAGCTACAAACAGTTCTGCTGGCCTGTGGGGAGCAGAAACACCCCTTGGCAGTGTCCTGAGGCCGAACGATACACTCCGGCTCCGAGACATAGCTGCTATTTCGAGAGGTAGTGCTATGCATGTTGCTAAAACATTGCTCTTATTCGCGCTATACATGCAACAACTCCCGTCACGTTTTGACGTGCAGTTCTTAGGTCCCGAAAGCATCGAAAGGACTATCGAATTGATCATAGACCGGGTCAAGCTATTCGTCCTATCTCACGAAGACGAAGCTTCTTCGTTAGAAGGTATAGAATGTCTCACTTTACTAAGCTCCATTTATCTTAACGATGGCGCAATTCGAAAAGCGTGGATGATCTTTAGAAGAGTTCTCGATATTGCCAGATTAAAGGGGTTTCAAAATAGTTTCTCCCTTTCTGCTCGCAGCTCATCTTGTAGCAATTTAGCCCTTCAACGGCGCCTGTGGCTTTCGACCGTCTGCGGCGATTGCTACTGCAGTCTTCTCCTCGGTCTTGAGCCTGGACTTGGTATTGCACCCTTTGGTCCTGGCGACGATACCTGGGTGGATCCGCTTGCTGATGAAGATACCAACGTCCAACGCCGTATTTGCCTAATAGTGTCACGCATTGCACAGAGGAATGCTGTTGGTCTCAGTGGAGACCGTAGTATCCTTCGAGAAATGGACGAGGCACTGAACAGATTACAAGATTTGATGCCTGCTTCTTGGTGGAGAGCTCCGTCGTTCCGTCAAGATCGATCTCTTGACTCATCCAGGGAGCCAAACCGCCTTATATGCCAGCTATGGTTTTATCAAGCGCGGGTATTTGCGCACTTACCTATCGCGTTTGGAAAAGCTATGAGTGACTCACTGGATAGCCTCGAAAGCTGTATAGAGGCATCCAGGTTTACAATTCATCGATACCTTGGATTGCAGCACGTCAAAGATCAATTATCTCGTTGCAGAGCCGTCGAGCAGTCTGCCTTTTTTGCTGCCGTGGTTCTTCTCCTCGCTAAAGTACAGCTCCAATATCTTGATAAGCGTGCTATAGCTTCTAGATACGACTCAGATCAGGCTCTGATTGAGCAAGTCGTTGGCTCTTTCGAAGTTTCTGGAGAAGCTGGAAGTAGAGAACATGTAGCAAGGCAAAGCTACGAGATCCTCTCCACTATGCTAGATATCATTACTAACTCAGAGAACACCTTATTCATGACGGGTCACTCCGGTTCCAACGCTCCCTCGACACTTGGATCGTCTTTCGATCCCAACATCGTTGGGAATACTGAGGATGTTTCCAGTGCGACCAGGTCCGGAATGGAAGATATAATTGCGTCTTCGATCCAACCAATGCTCGACGTAGAAAGCCCAGCTTCGCACCTGATGAAACTATTATTTACGAAGTGTGACATAGCAAAACTTCCTCAAACCCCACCACACGTAGCGCTTACCGTTGGTGGTTTAATAGATCCGACTATCCTTCAGTGAGACACTTCATAGAAACTACAACATTGACAGTTGTTTTTCCATAGAACAGGCAATTTTACTTTGTTTAGGGTGTTACCATAAAGGTGAAAGACCAGGAATACAACGATCATACAAGCCTTCAAATCCTATCTACATCTACTAATGTTTGGTGTTATTTTTTCCGTAATTCCAAGGCTTCCAATAACTCCCTCCCTTTTCTCGCTATGCGCGTATTTTCAATGCTAGAGTCTTCCCCCTGACCATCGATAGCAAGATACGTCATAAATGCGGCCAACACTTCAACTCGGACACTCAAATTCTCTCCTAACACCCCAGAAATCACACCAGGAACCATCATTCCCTTAGTTACAACTGCTCCTGGCCTAACCATGAAGGTCTTCCATATAGTAGGGTGGCTCTCTGCGAATGCAAAGGTTTTAATCTCGAGCCGGCCCTAAAAGACAATCAGATATGGAAAAGTCCCGATAGGTTAGATTATGTATACCTTCATCTTGCGTGCTTCTTCCAGGAAGTATAACTTCTCTTCTTGGTTCCGACGGACGAATTTACCGCTTAGATGGACGTATTTAAAAGAGGGTCTGTCGAGTTTCGTTTCCAGCACTCGTCCCATACTTTCTACGAAAGCTAAGGGGTACTCCAAGTCGGGGAGGATGTTCCCCGTATTGGTTCCCATGTTCCTATAGGCATCGTGTTAGTTAGTAACTCCTGTGTGCTCACTCTTTACGCCAATCTTACCAAAGCATACCCACAGCATCCGAATGTGCCTGTAATACGTCTTCTGGCCATTTTAAGAAGTCTTTAATTATAACACACTCGAGCTTCGGATGACTGGATACGTCGGCAGGTAGAGCCCGACGTACGAACGCGATTACGCTCGAGATGTCTGGGTGGGCGAGGCAGTGACGGAGAACTTCACCTCCAATGGACCCGCTCGCGCCGACAATGAGGATCTTCATATTGGCGAAAAGGCTAAGGTTGATAATGGAGAGCAGGGAAACCAACGGGTGGGAATATGTGTCTGAATAGTGAGACTTGAATGTTTACGCATGCATATTGCGAGGATATATATGATCATAGCTGTCGCCCGAGTCGGCCGAGGAGGATGAAAACGTCGTCATTTCCCAGCACTAGGGCTAGCGGAACTTAGGAGGAACTAGAATGACTCAACTATAGTCTATAATAGAAACAGAAAACAAGAGCAACCTACTCTCAAGTCCTCTTATTACGACTTTCAGTAGGTTGGCTGTAGCCTGTACATCGAATCGGACTGGACACTCCATGTACCCAGACATCCTATTTACGAAGTACTTATATACTGCTGTAGATCATCAGGCATTTATATGACGACAGAACTAATTTATGATACAAAGGTCGAGGTTACAACATGTAAAGAAATTCATATATTCTAGAAATATTCAATAATGGCAATAAGTACTAGGTTGTATATGTCTCACATGAGAATTGCGATGCTGGCGTACATAAGTTAGACAGTCCCGCTTATATTCGAATGTACATGTGTAGGTACATACATGCATCTGCACTTAAAGAGGTACTTAAATACTTATAGTATGCACAGACCACTTATGTCATTCCCACCGGCCCAATCGCATCGGAGCTCACAACCTCGCCTAACCTTCAAAACCAGCATCGCATCGCATCGCCTCGCCGGCCACTCTCAAGATCCCCCGTCCCCGTCCCTCTTCAGAGGTCAATTGAACCACCACCCACACCACGTATGTCCACCTACCCACCTAATACCTAAATCTCATACTCCCAATTCCCAATTCCCTATCCCACCACCACTAACCTCTAAATTCTAACAAACTAACATCGCCAGACAGCAGAGCAAAATGTCCGCCCCAACACCCGCCTTCTTCGCCGGCCCCCTGCGATACTGCCGCTGGGCCGCCCGCGAGCGCCCCGCCTACTTCTGGTCCGTCGTCATCGGCGCCGCCGGCCCCCTAATGCTAGCCACCGTCCCGCCCGCCATGAAGCGCCTGGGCTACGAGCGCTCCCCGCCCATCCCCTTGACGTATCCCGGTACGTATTACCTACCTACCTCCTACCTACCTCCTACCTACCTACCTCCTACCTACCACCTACCACCCACCAACCTAAAGAACAGAGAGACAGAGAGAGAGAGAGAGAGATAGGGTGGGATAAGGGGAAGAGGGTATACATTGTCGTCGAAGAAACAAAATGGCTAACGGACACCCATCCGCAGTTCCTACCGGCCCGCGAAAGACGTTAACTGGCTACGACGACTGAGCGCTATACACACCTAGTATCACACCTAGTATCTACGGCACATACCTAGGAATAGGACATGAGCATAGTAGGACCGTGGATCGATAGGCGGATCTACATGTATATATCAAAATTAAAACCACCCTCCAAGCGCCTCACGTCGTCGGACCTCGGGGCAAGGTATGAAGACGGGGCTATGCGGAAAGGCCTCAAGGGGGGAACGTATTAAAAAGAGTAATCAATCAAGTCAAAAGAATTATCATCTAGTTCAGTTCAGTTCAGTTCAGTTCATTTCATCGTCCCACGACCAGCGCCGTGTATTGTATTCATCATCTATTCGTTCACTCATTGGTTATCTGCGTCTAACCCGTCCCATCTAAGCGAGCTATCCATATCATCTATCCTGGAATCCGGGCTACCTAGCAGAACGACCCTCCGCCCGCTGTATATCAAGAGTGCTAAAATCTCAAGCAAACGCCCGTCTATGCACCAATGCTTTGCGACCGCATCTTCCAGCACACCGTGGATGGCCGTTTTCTTTGGGTCAGACTCTATCTTTCCCTTTGGATGAGATTCCATTCGTACTAGGTCATGTGTCAGCTCTAATTGTGTTCTCTAATTGTGTTTCCATGACGGATAGATCGACTTACAACTCGTCCGTCGTCGTCTCCGGTATACACCAGCTGCGGCATCGGGGTGATGCAAGTAATCGCCGCCTCCGTATTTGTCCCCGTCTCGCTGCGCGTGTCGATGTGGTCCAGCCGTCTTACCAACTCCAACCCCCACTTGCCACCCTTGATAATCCGTTTCCAGATATTTACCTTGCCTCTCCTGTGCCCCGTAAAGATGAGATAACTCTCTAGCCACTCGTTTCCTGACCCCTCGTAGAAGGAGCAAGAATATACGTAGTCGTCGGGCTCGGAACATACGTTCTGGTCCAGTATCAAGTCGCCATTGATTGTGTATAATGTCACGTTCGGACCTGAACACAGCATTATCTCCCCAGATACGTCGTTGATGCGACCACACTCGACAGCTCGAGCGCTCGACAGCTTTCGCACAAACTCGAGACGATTCATATCCCAGAGGAACGCGTGTCCGTCTCCGGAAACCGTGACCAGCGTGCTAAAAGCCTTTGACACCGCAATCGTCGTGACCGGAGTCTTGTGCCCGAATAGCGAAGAACGATGCATCAGCTCCACGGGCTTGCCTGAGGTGGTCTGTATGGTGAACACGGACACGACGCAATCCTCACCGGCAGTGATCAACGTCTTCGAATCGGCGACGACGATACATGATATTTGGCCTGTGTGCAAGTTTTCGCTGACGCCCGCACTCTTCCGATTTTCAGTGTGATAGAAACGCACACTATTATCCGCATATCCCCACTCGAGGTATTTGTCAAAGAAAGGGGGAAGGTTGAGGCGGAAGGGGGACGAACATAGGAGCCGATCCAGTTTGGGTGAATATACTAGGGAGGCGACCCGCTCGCGACTTTCGAGAAGCGGGTGAGGTATCCTGGCAAGAGAATGGCTGGCCGTATCTAGTCTCTTCACTGGAAATGAGACGTTCTCTCGCGGCGGATGGGGCTTGGTGAAGACTTGATGTGGTGTTTGTCCGAAATTATGGATAATACTTGTTGTAGCATGTCGTTCGTTCGAGTCCGTAATGTTGTCAAGATCTTTGGCACCGTAATACGAAAGGTAATGGAACACGTTCAAGTTATCTACAGCTGCTTCGCCACGTTGCTTATGACCGAATATCAGGTCGATCCAGAGATGAAGGTTTTGGCTCACGTAAGGACTCTCTAATGCCTCACGATGCTTCGCAACGAATATCTTCGGATCGCCTTTGGCCCATGGAGGTAACTCAACGTGGTTGACCCGGCCACCAGAACCTTGACGATCGCCAAAGTTATATCCATTTACGTTCGTTAAGAAGTCTGGGAGATAGAAGAACTCTGGTATTAGCTCTCGGACATCGGATCCGTTGTCCTGCGATGCGGATTTCCACGACCCTTCAATCGAGAAGAAGAGTCGATCTGCGTGGTCAAACGAGCCACCTTGAAGTAGGATGAAGGACTGCACAAACGGAGGCAGACGAATCAAATACGATGCAACAATCATGGCGGACGAGTAGTGCGTGCCGTAGTGAAAGGGTGTCTCGCCAATCTCAGCTAGACTGGTGTATCTGGTCTGATAGTCAAGCTGACGTCGTGCGGTCTGCGCACCCATAGGCTTCGACAGATCTCGGAACGTGGCGGGATTGTTCAAGTCTAATTCTTCACTCGTGTAGTCTGCCAGGACCCAGGGGAAAACTGGATATTGGGTTAAGTCATTAAATGTCCGGCCTGCCATTGTATTCACGAGCATTAGGTAATGGAAGTTAGATATTTCGCCTCGTTGCCATCGTCTCATGAGAGGATTCCAGGGGGAAGAGTTGAATATGCTGCCGAATTTTGATCCAAACGATTGAGGTGACTCTTCGAAGACTTTGAGCGACTCTAGACGCCAGGCATCCTCTGGGTTGGGCAATGAGTTAGCTCCTGCGGTGTGCGGAGTCTTGTTAGCGAGCTTAGAAAATATTTCGTCTCTCATCGCCGGATTCATCGCAGTCAGAAGATAACTACGGCCGTCGGTAAAGAAGACTTCAATAGCTACATCTCGGAACAAGAACCGGCGCTTCGATATACTTATAACATCGTGCCACTTCCAACTGCGGGAGTCCTGAGAGGTGCGGCTTATGGCCTGTCGATTTTCGCTAGACTTCACACCAGTTATAATCTGAGAGAAAGGGTCACGCTCTTCCACGGGCGCTTCCCAGACGTTGACTATCTCTCCATCCGCACACTGGAAGAAACTGTCCATCAAATAAAGGGCGTTTTTTCCAACTAAAAGAATACCCTCGAATGCTTCAAGACCAATGACGCGGGAGACATTGTAAACTTGCTGAACCGTGTCGCCCTGCTGTAGGCGTCTCATCACTCTCCTATTCTTGTCTTCGAACCCGTCATCAGCATCGTTAGGATCGTTCGGGTCGTCAATCATCTCGAAGTCATCCTCGGGGATGGCTGTCTGCCCAGGTTTTACTCCAGCCTGAGTACCAGCCGGGGCGTCATCGGCGTCATCTTCGGCGACTTCATCCTGGCTGCTTATCTGCCCTTGGGGTATGGATGGAGGTGCAGGCTTTCTTGACGCAGGTGTTGCAGCAGGCATATCAATTGACTCTCCTTTGGAAGTAGAAGTTGCCGGTTGGTCTGTCGTTTTCCGCTTGGGTTGGTATTGGTCGTGGTCGGTAGAAAGGTCCGGTAGAAGCCGGAGGCGCATACGATTCCGACCTTCTGTCCTATCAAGTTTCCACTTAATGGGCCTAGGATCGTATAATACAGCTCCTGGTCGGTTAAGGTCCTTTTGCATACGGGAGAACGAGGACGAAAAGAAAATGACATCATCCTGTTGGTCCTGCATTAGACGTTGATGCTTGAAATGCTCAGACGCGTAGATGGATTTCATCCAGGCGGAGTTGGCCATGTCATGGCGTAGTAAGATATTGTCCCGTTCGACCATCTCCGAATGCCATCGTTTCAGAGTCTCTTTCCGTTTTGTCAATCGTGATTTAGCTGTCTCTGCCGTGCGCTGGTTTTCCGTGTTGACGAATTCTTCCCAGGCCCGCGAGAGACCCCCTAGAAACAATGCATCAAGTGAAGGTCGATGTTCATCAACCCAATCGATGAATGCGTCTGTATCAAGTTCGGTAAGTTTCTGGAAATCTGCTGCAAGCTGAGTCTGGTCTGAGGCGGATGTCATGGATAATCGAAACAGCGACGTGCATTCGTTGGGTTTCTGTACAAGCATGATGCGCCAGAGATTGACAGCAGCAAGTCGTACGGCTCGCCTCGTATCTACTAACTTAGTATAGAGCTGGTACCAGAAGAACTTCATATAGTCATCATCGGGCGATAAAGACTCTAATACAACCATTTGCCAGTAAAGTATCTTTTCCATTGAAAAATTCGCCTCCACCTCGGTGGTTTGTGGATCGTCCATTTCTGAGAGTCTAAGTAGGACTAGTTTAAGAAACGAGCCTCGAATAGTCGTCACTGCTTGGCTGCATAGTCTTACGGTTTTCATCTTTGCGACGTCTGGCTTCTGGAGATATTCCAATAAGAGTCCCGCGAAGTTCAACATCGATTCGGTACCGTTCATAAACCACCCTTCGAATATTGCTTCAACCATGTGGAGACTGAACCTAGCCATGTTGGTGAGCACTTTCGGCTCGCTTAGAGCTTTCCAATCAAGCTTGATCGCTGTTGATATATGGACGATAGTGCTCTTCAATACGTAGGACTCGAAGTATGCTTGGTGTTCTTGGAATCCAGGAGGCACCTTAAGGAATAAGCCGAACCCCGGAAATTCCTTTCGTACCAATAGTTGGTCTACGAAGACGTTGATAACAAGCTCGAGGAGGCCCTCGACTAACCCATGGCCGATATTTTGATCGGCAACTTTCTTCTTCGGAGACATGACATGAACGAGGCGAGCTGGACTGGATTGGGTCGACTTCTGGGATGTGAGAAGTATAAAAGATGAAGCCTTCCGTAATTGACTTCCCCGATGAGCATGAGTAATTCTACTAGCAGGTAGCGATGCATCGGTCGCGCTAGACGTTCTAATTACGGGTGCAGCACTTGTTGTCCCACCAATCGGGCGAATGATGACATCTCCGCCCTCGAAAGTGAGTGTTGAGTCTCTAGAGTTAAGTTCTGTCTCGGGATTGACCGGATCCGTGCTTACGATAGCTGGGTAGAGGGCAGATAGAAGTAGCCTCACGTAGTCCGAGGATAGTGCAAAATCTCGGAAATCTGCCGATCGAGTATGTAGGTCTGCCATGAACCGAATAACAGTCTGGAGTACCGCAGCGTTCCCAGCGTTACGTTCGGCTCGCGGTTCAATTATTTCTTAAAGGACACTTAGTTTACATCCACAACAATGGAAAGACACTCACCTCGTGATTCAAGCTCCTTTTGAAGTGACATTGATCGTGCTCGTAGTCTTGTCCCCAAACTTTCATGCTTCGTTACGGCCATGTCTAAATCAGGTGGCGGTGAAGCTGGATCCTCCTGGGCTTTCAGAATATCTTTCAGTGCATGCTGGATCATGGCCGTGATGATCGACAACGCATCTGGATTGGCGATTTTGCATTTCCCAAACGTTTCTAATAAACTGAAAAAGTCGAAATTCTTCTCGAAGTCTATTTCTGCGACGTCATATCCAAAGAGGATGCTGAAGCAAATGGGCCAGAGAGTTGCAATATCCCACCACCGCTTAAGACGGTGAGCCATAATACAGAAGCCCCCGGTCTTCCCCGAAAACTTGTTGATATAGGCCGTCCCGTGGGTGACTAAAAGCCTAGCAAGTATCTTGCAGCCGTACGTTACGATTTCCGGGTCGTTTTCTGTGAGAAGATACAAAAGCCACTGGACCATCATCAGCTTGGAATTTTTTCGCAATGGCCTTGCGTCAAGTACCTTGTTTGTCACTGTTTTAGCGAACTTCCGAATAATTGCTAAGTTCCCTTTTTCGCATAGCAATTGGCTATACATATCCAGGAGACGTATGCCGACCTCTCTCTTCGTGAGCAACCGCACGTCATTCCCGCCCGCTCCGTTTATAGGGACCAGCGGTCGTAATGGAATATTATGAGAGGGCCGACGATTTGCTGCTTTTGGAGTACGCGGAAGAGATCTCGACGTGGGATGAAAAGCATAGGTAATGAATAGAGCGAGTGATTGGTGGACCTCGGTGTTATAATTGCATTTGACGAGGCTTTTGATAGCGCTTATGAAATAGGGGAGTACAGCTTCCAGCAGAGGCTCCGACTTAATGGCATCGAGGAGCCTTTTCACAATTCCTAAAGCACGATGATGTTAGTGTAAATTGGGGCGCTTACTTAGATCCCAAGTAACTCACGCATTCGAAGTAGCCTGCGGTTGTTGTATTGATGATACTTGCTCATCACGGCGAAACTCACGAACTGTTTATAATACAGCTCTTGAACAAGAGGACCGCATTTTCTCCAACCATCAAAATCAACTAGGAGAATGCGATATGCTAAGGGGTTTATGATCACTGATTCAAGAGGATCCCGGTGTTTATAACCGACAAATTCCAGTACAAGGCTGAGGATCTGGACGCATAACTTGTCCTTTTCGATATTCGAAATCGCAAGCTTCTCAGTCAGCCCTTCGCTTCCAGGCCCGCCAAAACCAAGCTTGGCTTTTAATAAAATTGCTAGGATCGCATACCCCCCATCCTTCTCCATAGCCTCGCTATTTCGCCAACTCGAATTGATACACAGGAAGACCATCTCAATAGCACGTACTAGCGTTTCGGCTGAAGAAGCCCGATCGATTAACTTTAATGCAAGTGGCGTGAAGCCCGCTAATTGCCAGAGGGCAGCGTCGAAGAACTGGGGAGTTGCAACAATGGGATTTCCAGTCAATACTGCCACGCCATTCGAACGAAGAAGCGCATCGTTAATCGAAGGCAACGCCGTGTTAATAGCTATGCCCGTGCCATTTTTGAGTACCATTTGTACCAGAGTATGAGCAGGTCCGCGAGACAAGGAACGATATAGCTGTGACTCGCCAAAGTGTTCCTTTTCCCGAAAGATCGAAGAGGGCAGTACACTGAGAACGATTTTATGCTCTGGGACCACATGACTGGCTTTATCCCTAATAACCTTCATGATATCAGAGTCATCTTTCCCGGTACTAACAAGATCATTACGGAGACCCAAGGCAGCGGATGCCGTGTAAGTTTGGAATCCGCCAAGGCAGTCCTGGAAGTTCCCTTGGTAATGAACTCCTAGCCGACTGGGAACCGATAGAAAATCATCACTTAATACGTCATCAAAAAGATGGGCTGTACCAAGAGACCATCTTGAATGTATTAATCCTGTACCCAGGTGAGAAGAAAGCTCACGCGGGGTCCCTAAAAATGCCTGGACTGGCATGGCCTTGTTACTCGAAGAAGTAAACGATGCAAAACTCTCCGTGCTGCCGTTTGATAACGGCGGCTGAGCGGGATAAGAGGCACGTATCTGCTCGACAAATTCACCGTTCACATATAAGGAAGCCTTGCTGGGTATCATTGTTTTAGGTCGTCGGTGGGCCACCACGATATGATACCATCTCCCTTGCTTGAACGTGAAGGTTCTAAACCTGACACTCGGCCGCGGCGAAGTAACTGAAGTTTGTAAAATGAAATTATGGGTATCTTTTTCGAGATATGCGAGAACAAAACAGGTTTGAGTTGAGTCAAATGCTCCAAAAAGTGTAGTATGTGATTTCGGATCAAACTGATCGATCCGCACCCACGCAGCAAATGTATATCCAGCAGAAGACGGAGGGGGGAATGGACGCCCTAAACTTGGCAATTCAATTGAAGAGTGCCCATTTTGGGACAAGTCGAATTGTATGTATGGAGGGCCACCGTATTTATGCATTACCTCTAAGCAGAAATCCGACGAGTCCAGAGAGGGATTGAGTAGAAGTTCCTGTGCATCCACCAGCCGGTTCACACCGAAAGGCATCAGAGATCGACAAATAGATAGAACTGTCTCATGCTCGATATCGTTAAGAGGAGAATTTCCGTCGAAAGCAAATTTTAAGAATCGAGACAAAACGCCTGTCTCGTGAACTAGGCACAAGTTGACGTTGGAAACGTCTAAAATCGAGGATAAGATCTTAAGTACCAGCAAGGATGCTGTGTTTTCTGGGATTTGCTTATCGCGTGGTAGAGATTCCCAAAAGTCCACGATAGTACGGATGACCTCGGGGTTTTGTAAAGTTGACTTGGGGCCAACAGTCTTTTGGATCGCCGCCTCAATCGATGCTATATGGTCACCTAAGCGAGCAACATCGTGAACCTCGCTCCTTGTGCCATCTTCTCCAGTACCGGGCTCATCCGGCGCGACCAAAACCCAGGGCGCGGCGTCATCTAACGTGGCAGAGCAACATAGTTGATCCAGCGCCGCATCGTTTACAGCCAAGAAAAAGAGCTTCCCAAATAACTGGCAGCTTGTCCACAGATCTGAATCGCTACCTCCAAGGCCAATGCTCGCTATAATTTGCTCCAAAGCATCCCAACCGCCACCCTCGACCCGCGTACGAAAATACCGTCGGTTACCAGGATGCGCACGGAAGGCGGCAGCGAGAGCACTAAATACGGCATTGAGGAGCTTAAAAAAGCTTCTCTTCTCATCATCATCTCGCTTTTGGAGGTTATAAAAGCCAGAGAAGGACCGCAGTACGTCGAGTAGGTGGTGAAAGCCACGAAGATGTCTAAAGTCGTCTTGGATGGAGCTTGGTGGGGCAGTTGCGGACAGATATTGTTGAATTTGTCGTATCTGAGCTATTAAGGGCTCGAATTTCGGGTAGCCGCTGTTTAAAGAAGCGGATATGATAGAGGATACGGCATCGAGGAGAGACTGGAGGACTTCGGAAGCTTTGGAGGTAGCTAGCGGTGTCGATGCGGAGGTGGACGATCGATAACGACCCGGGCGTGTGGACATGATAACGGTAACAGAACGACTAAAGCTTAATGAGGGATGACGATTATTTGTTTCTTCATATTATAGAAACTGATCCTGCTACTGCTAGTACCCTATCGGGGTCTAGGCTGCCGTTTACGCCAGAGAGCATCGAAGAATTGGAGGGGAAGTTCTCGCGACGAGATTTGGAATACGCAATGCGGCAGGCTTGACTTTGTGTAAGATTTTAGTTCTACTTGATCAGTTGTCGGCGTTGAGTATGGTGAGTAAAGGATCTGGGGTCGCTTTGATAAACCCCAAAGATCCGCGCCAGTGTGTTGAAGTTAATTGTTCTATGAATTCAAAGCTCTACAGCTAAGTTTAACGTTTAACTGTTGTTAGAAGTCGCTAGGCTGTCAGCCTCAACTAGACGTTTACTACGTACCTCATTCAGGACGTCAAGCAGGGAAGCCTTAGGTAGTAGCTTAGATACAAGGTACTTGAGGCAGTATGTGTGTCAATATGTGTGGCGCTGTATTCCGTACAATTGAATCAATGCTTGGCATTAAACGTGCAGCTCGAATGCTGACGTAATCAATTAAGTACCTAGGTACTTGCTAATATTGAATGGGTACTGATGAAATAGGGGTAATGTCACGGTTCAAAATGCACGAGTAGGGACAAATGAGGCAGCAAAGTCGAAAACACTTAAGCGTCAGTTTTTATGTAGGTGACTATGATAAGAAGCTAAAACAGAGGAATTACTTAGTAGGAGAGCCGATCCCCTAAGCGTCTGAGCCTTAAAGTGGCACAATATCTACCTTTGAATTGTAAGTCAATTATTGATGTAATCAACGGTTTTAATATTATATATTCTTACTTGAGCAGATCTAGAAGCCCAAAGAGCCAGTAATGAATTCCCAAGCTGCTTGATAGCTTTTGTCTGCCGGCGTCATGATCCGCAGTAGCCAGGCCGTGTCTCGGCCCCCTTCCCAGAAAGCCTCGCACCTCGATTCCGCTTTGAGCCATTCCCAATCGCTCGGGTACCATCCTGATTGGTGCCAGTCAATAATGGCGGCGACGTGAGGCGGAGATTCTCCATCCCTCGGAAAGACGAGTATGTTACTCCTATCTAGATCGCTATGCGTAAATACCACCGGTCTGTCATCCGTCAAGCCGGCCAACTCGGGAAAGTCACGCCGCGGGTTCCAGTCCGGATGCTGGCGGCAGGAGTAACGCGCAAAGAAATCATGAAATTGTGTTATGCCTTCAAACGGGCCGGCGTGCGGGTCACCCGCGTCACTGAAGATAATGTCCCCTACTCCTTGACGTCCGATATGTCCTTGAGCTGTCAGTACACTAGATTATTTACGACATATCCAGAATCTTACCAACATAGTACGGTTCCGTCTCTTGACGGAGATTGCGCCACGCCTCCACGAACGTACGGAGCTGCTCGCAAATTATATTTTGGTCTTCTTGGTTAAGCGATGGCCACACGTCTTCTAGTGTGTCGGCGTTAATAAACTCCATATAGATGAATGTCTCGCCTTCATCATGGCACCACCCGTACAGTTCCGGCGTAGGCACTGCATCTTTCATGTATTTGTTGAAATACCACAGACACTGTGCTTCGGCTATTGTGATCTCTGAGCCATATTTGACGACAAGTCCTAGTTCTTCGAACAGGATCGGTGGAGGTCTTGGTGATCGTGCGCGAAAACTATTGACTTCGATATCCTTTTCTCGAATTTCCTTCGGAGAAGGAAGGTCGTGCTCATTTTTCTTAAAAAATAAAGAATCAGGAAACACCATATTTTCTGCCCTGGGTAATTCTGCCACTCGCACCGTTATGGGCACTACACCGATGGTGTTCCTGGCAGCCATGTCTAAGGAGCCGAGCAAGGATTTAGGATCAATTAGTGCCGCATACTTCTTTTTTTATAACTGTTAATACGAGTAGGTAGTCGGTCTGATGCTGACCTTGGACCTTGGTGAACAGGCAGCCTACGTATCCTCCCTTGAGTTGGCTTAAAAGCCCACAGCCACGCTTCTTCGCCACAAACCAGTGCACGTTAGGTACCTATTGATGTTGGTCCGGCTAGCAAAATCCAACCGTATATTGGAGCATCTAGCTTTATTAATGCTGTGGCAGGCTACTTACTCTTAAAATCGGAGTTTCCCCTTCGTGCCTTTCGTCCAATGGTAACATAATTCCTATTTGGACTAAATGCGAAGTTGCTTCTTTGATCCACCACTGACAATCTTTAACTCTCATCCTCTTAGGAGGTACTTCAGCAGCCCTGTCAGTATCTCTGTTCACTTTATTAAGGCTAGGTCCCGGTGCTGGCACTTCCCTACAAGCCGCGTCAAATGCATTGAAAACAGCATTCTCTGCCTCTCTCGGATCCTCTTCGCTTGAGGTAACGGTTCCGTCCTTGTTTGCTAGATCCATATGTGTCTCCGACACCAGCCCGATAGGGAATGCATTAGGGTTCCTATCGTCTTCGCAAACATTGTAGTTACGGATATATTCATACTGAAACCCGTTGAGCCGATCACCTGTTACATGAATGCGGTCACCGATGTTTGATTGCTGATTGGTGTCAACATAAGGTAGCCAGAATGACCAATGCGCAGCGAATAAACGAGAAGGGTATACCAGAACGTAAATAATTCGGGGCATGGCGTTTGTATCGTAACAGACGTATATAATAACTAGTAGGTAATTGAGATAAATTTAAGGGGGTAACGATCATTGGAGTCTACACCTTATCCCAAAGTCATCCTTAACCATCAACCCAAAGTCTAACCCGATTTGGCAAAAGCTAAGGCCTTAGATCCAACATTTTAATTGGTTGCATTTGACGGGGTCCGCTTTGGGGTAAGCTTTATACGACTTTGGGGTAAGTTTTTAGCGTTTTTAATCATTAAAATAAGACTAAATGCCTTATAATTACAGCACATTATAACCACTAAATTCCCTATATTATAGCGCTAAACACTTAGGTTTTTAACGCACTTTATCTAATCGATTAAAAATTAATTAGAAATTAATTAAATATACGCTTACCTATTTTTTATCTTTTACTTATTTTAAAATAAACTTTTTATATTTAAATAAAATAAAATAAAAATTAATAGTTAATCGATTAATAATTAATTATTAATCAATTATATTAAATTTATTTATATTTTATCAAATCTTATAATACTATATAAAAACGTATATTTACATAAATATAATATTAATGAAATAGTAGTTAAGTTTTGGGTGCGCTAGTACTATTATGGTATAAAATGGTCCACATATGCCTAATTGGGTTAGACTTTGGGTTAATGGTCAAAGATAACTTTGGGATGAGCTGCGCCCTCCGATCATTGAAGTTATGAGAGAAACGGCAGTACCAGCCACCTGTACCAGCCACCTGTAATTTTGATTGGTTGAAATAGGTAACTGCATGCCAGCCTCATTCCCAAGCCAACCCCTTGGCAGAGCTATACCATTACATAATCTTCGAGCAACTGGCAGATCCTAGAAACAGTGTGAGAATGATAGTATCGGTTGAAATAATGAAATAACTATCGAATAAAAAAGTATATATCTCTATGTAGTTCTTGATTTACTTACGCGGCTATGATAAAGACATACTTCCCGAGACATGATAAAGCTGTATGGCTGAGACAAGCCTTTTTCTTATTGTCATATTTAAACCAGTTATAACTACCTATAGTAACCAATATCAGCCTAATAGATAGTTTGGTGAATACCTGTTTATACTATGACCTCTAGCTTAGAGTAAACTCTATAAGAAAGTCATTACACTTTGGAAGCATCAATAAACTTTTGCTACTTCAAACTGTGCACTGTGCTATGCCATCGTATTCAATTTGTCTGCTATTAGTAAATTTGCATTGATAACAAGTTGTTACCATAGCATCCCGATAGATAATACATACGGTGGGAGTGATAACAAGCGGTATCCGATTCATTCGAGTCAAGTGAGCATAGATGATGGAGGGAACGGATAGTCAGTCAGTATGGATGTAACTGGGGTCATTTTCGCGAGTGGGTGGGGGAGAATGCTCCCCGGATGGGTAACACGAGGTGGATAAAGTTTCACATGTAAGAAGTTGGGGATATTCTCTAATGTGGCATATCATAATTTCTAATAATGCGGTCTGCACTTCAATAAATCCAACTTCAGCATGATGTGTAGGCTTAATGCTCTAATACATAGGTAGGTAGTCCCTAGAAAGGGGAAAAGGGTTGTTGAGTACCTAACATATGTAGTAGAGCAGGAGAGCACGTGTCGCGTCGTCAAGGATCTGTTTTGAGTCAAGTACAAGCAGCTGATCCAGGGTGGCAGGCTGGTAAATTGAAGCTGCAGGGCTGGTGGGTTGAGTGGTCAGTAAGAGCCCGTAAAAGCCAGTAGAGCCAGTAGAGCTCGGGCGCTGAAAACAGATTCCAAGCCAATCAAGCTTGTACCTTACTACCCCTAGCTCGATTGTGTCATACCATCGTTATCTGAGGTGAATCTTACGAGCTAAGTCCCCAAGCTACACGTAACAGATGTAGCTAACTATTAGAAACAAAGTGAGTTCCAGGAGTCCGTCGTAAAATCGATTGTTCGTTTTAATAGGATGATATAAATAAAGAAAATGACAACTTGGTCGATTTAGTCTAGTATTGC
The DNA here is from genome assembly GCF_022478715.1 of Daldinia decipiens. Classification (NCBI taxonomy): domain Eukaryota; kingdom Fungi; phylum Ascomycota; class Sordariomycetes; order Xylariales; family Hypoxylaceae; genus Daldinia; species Daldinia decipiens. The sequence continues at coordinate 1,501,003 of NW_026054545.1, forward strand.
CGTCCTCGTGAGCCTTTGCGCCTGTGGCAAATGTGTAGCACTTTCAGGGTCCAAAAGCTGCATGACGGTAGGGAATCCACGTATGCATGCTGATACCTACATGTATCTCAACTCGGTCGATAAGATAATAGGGGAGAGAGCATTGAAGATGGTCATTCCTTATCACTGACCAATTGCCACAGGGACTCAACAGATTCAATTTGCCTATACCTGTTTAGGTGCTCATCGGCAACCGCGTGAGCCGGAACCGATTGGGATGGACCCTCTCCATTGCTGAATCAATTGTACATATTTAAGGTACATACCTATGTACGTAGGTACTGCTTAATTCCGATTCCGGCAGTCGCCTATTTTCTCTATGGCTACTAGGGACTTAAAGTGTTCCCAATGAGAGTGTTGGATAGAAAATCACTTGCATCTTGAGCAAGTCGGAATTCAGCATCAAAGCAGGGGAAATACAAACTCCCGGTAGATGACGACCTATTGAAGGATTGCTGGTATGTCCATATTGTACATAATACATACCTAGGTAGGTACATGTATGTAGTATCTTCTAAGGTACGATGTACCTACCCAAGACTCGGGGATTTCCACCAATAAGGGGGTCTAAACTCATTTAGGGTTAGTGTTAAGGTCAGCCTATGCCGCTAGCCCCAGTGCGAGCTAGCATTTCCGTTCTTATCTGGTTGGCCCAGCGGCTGTGTGCGTCACCTGCACCACTCCAGGCTGGGGAAGGCAGCCATAGTGTAGGAGTGTAGGTTGGTACACGGTCGCAAGGCGGTACCTTGTCACCGTAAGCTCGTGCTTCGGCTTGTGGCAGCCACCTTTATCTTTCCCGCTTTCGCTCGTCAAGAGCTTCCTCTTTCTCTTCTTCCTTTTCCTTCATCTCCTAATCATCTCATCTTCCCATCATCAACACAAAGTCGTCTCATCTTTGTGTGAATACTACACCTACCGAGCACCATTGGCTTGGCCTCTCGGATTTCCCCTGGTATTTATTTCCCCTTCAAGTCGCAGGCAGACTTATCATTCACTGGTGCATTGTTATCGGTCCGCAAACATCAATCGTCCATCCATCAATAAATCATCAATATGAGGGGCTTCATCGCTCTCTCTCTCGCCTGCGCTGCAGCTGCAGCGCCCTCGTTCAGCTACGAGACTATCCACGATGGAGCAGCTCCCATCCTGTCCTCCGCCACCTCTGAGGAGGTTCCCAACTCATACATCATCAAGTTCAAGAGTCACGTTTCCGATTCCTCGGCCGCTGATCACCACTCGTGGGTTCAGAAGATCCACAGTGACAAAGAGGGTGAACGATTAGAGCTCCGCAAGCGTGGTCAAATCCCGCTAGTTGGTGATGTCGTTGACAGCTTCAAGGGTTTGAAACACACCTTGAAGATTGGCTCCGAGTTCCTGGGATATTCTGGCCACTTCGATGACTCAACCATCGAAGAGGTCCGAAGGCATCCGGATGTAAGTATCAATCCAGCATTACAATGTATGAGACATTTGGAGTAGTCGTGCTAACTTGGGAACTACAGGTCGAATTTATCGAGAAAGACTCGGTTGTCTATGCTCTCGCGGGTGAAGAGCCGGACCTAGAGAAGAACGCGCCATGGGGTTTGGCACGAATCTCGCACCGTAAACAACTCTCTTTCGGTTCATACAACAAGTACCTCTATGCCGCTGAAGGCGGTGAGGGTGTCGACGTCTACGTCATTGACACCGGTATCAACACTGAACACGTTGACTTTGAAGGTCGTGCCTCTTGGGGCAAGACTATTCCTAGCGGCGATGAGGATGTTGATGGCAACGGTCACGGTACCCACTGCTCCGGCACTGTCGCTGGTAAGAAGTACGGTGTTGCCAAGAAGGCCAATGTTTACGCCGTCAAGGTCCTCCGATCTAACGGATCTGGTACTATGTCTGATGTTATGAAGGGTGTCGAGTGGGCTGCTGAAGCGCACTTAGAGCAAGTTGCTAAGGCCAAGAAGGGCTCTCGCAAGGGCTTCAAGGGATCTACCGCTAACATGTCTCTGGGTGGAGGTAAATCTCCATCCTTGGACCAGGCTGTAAATGCTGCTGTTACCGCTGGTCTCCACTTCGCTGTTGCTGCTGGCAATGACAATGCCGACGCTTGCAAGTACTCCCCTGCTGCTGCTGATAAGGCCGTTACTGTCGGTGCCAGCGCTCTCGATGACAGCCGTGCGTACTTCTCCAACTGGGGCAAGTGTGTCGACATCTTCGGACCGGGTCTCAGCATTCAGTCGACTTGGATTGGAAGCAAGACTGCCATCAACACCATCTCTGGCACGTCCATGGCTTCGCCTCACATCGCCGGTCTCCTTGCCTACTTCCTTTCTCTACAGCCTGGCAAGGACTCCGAGTACGGCCTCGCCGACATTACTCCTGAGAAATTGAAGTCCAACATTGTCAGCATCGCCACTAAGGATGCTCTCTCCGACATCCCCAGCGACACCCCTAACCTACTCGCCTGGAACGGTGGCGGTTACTCCAACTACAGCCAGATCGTTGAGCAGGGTGGCTACACTGCTGAGACTCCCGCTGACAAGACCATCAGCGTTGAGGATCTCGAGAAGGCTATTGAGCACGACTTCAACGTTGTTTCCGGTACCGTCGTCAAGGGCGTCTCTTCTCTCTCCGGTAAGGCCGAGGATCTTTCTCGCAAGATCCACCAGATCGAGGAGGAGTTTAAGGAGCTTTTCGAGGAGCTCCGTGTATAAAGTAATGTAGCAATGTCGTCCTTAGCTAGTAGAGCTTGCACGTGCTGAGTATTGGGCATCGGCAAGTATGGCATAGATCATTGAGGAGTAGTGTTTTGGGCATTCGGTCAACTAGGCCTGTTTATATTTGTACACGCAGAAATGGTCTCGGTAGTATGGTTACGTCTTATTAGGCTTGTCTCATTATGGCCGGAATAGCAAATTTGTCATTGCCATGTGCAATTCGAGCAGTATATGTTTTGGTAGTTAATGTGATGAAGTAATCTAGGTTCCCTAAATGACATTCGTAGAATATTTCTCTTACATATATCTCGTAGGTACACCTATGCATCCCAAAATGTTCCCTTACAGTCTTGTACTTGAATTAATACTTCGCTGTCCTGTCTACATGCATATGAGTTGCATATATTGGTAACAAGCCTACTCGTGATGCATACCTAGATGTCAACAGGTGCCTACTCACAATAAGTACCTACATTAGGTAGGTTAGTTAGCTACATGTGGTAACCAAAGAGTAGAAGGTATAAGACACTTGCATGTATACGTGTAGGTACACTGCCGTATAAGTGCGACTCCTATGTCGAAGCAACATCCATCGTATAGGGAAAGGGTGGACTTTCCTCGATGTCCTCGAGGTTATTGCCCTCCTCCTTTGAAGAGTCGAATGCGAAATGGCCTTTACTAATTCTACCACATTTTTATCTTCACATATTCCCATCTTAGCACATACATTCATCGAACTTCAGCACTATCATCTCCAATCGAGATCTTCCACGTTGAAAACGGTGACTTTTTGGTTAGTTTGTATTTCAAACGGGCTTCTAAAATAGTCCAACTTCGTTGTTGGATCACCCGATTTTTTGGTTTCTGCATGTGGACGCTATTGACTACCGTCTTTGGATTCTGCCCTCTGCACTTATTATATTCAGATACTTTATTCTACCCAGACCAGAATGCACCGTCGGAATAGCACAAAGTTCCGTCACCTTGACCGTCGAAAATCAGCTTCCTCTGCGAAAAGCGTTCATCTAGAGCATATCCATCCTGAGACTGCTAAGCGCGATGCTCAGGCTGCTGCTTCGCAAGCATTTGCGAGGGCTAGGGAACGCTCTACCACGGACGCAACTTTATGGCCACCACCGCGAAACAGCGATCCGACCAGGGCCGCTGGCTCTAGCAGTATACACGGCAGACGCAATAGTGACTCTCCCATCAAGCGCCAACAAAGTGTTCGATTTGTACGGGAGAATACCATACGTGGTACACGAAGCAGTACCGTGGTCGAAAGTATGACGCCAACTTTCACAGCCAGTACATCCCAAGGTAAGACTGGTGGAAACAATATTGAGCCTCGTCTGGCAAGCAGTGCCTCGGCGGCGGGTATGGTCTCTGCAGCCAAAGGCACAGCAGGTGACTACATTAATGCACTCTTTACAGGCGAGGAGTATTATACGCCTGAAGACGATATTGCTTCCGTCCCTTCATCCTATCGGAAAATCCGAAAATCCAGGTCGATGTTTACCTGCTCTGAAGTCAGTATAGCTTCACGAGGCGACGATCAAAGCCCATCCTCCATAACAATAAATCATCTCCCAACGATGTCTGTGGGCTCCCCGAATATGGGTATTGGCGAAAATATGCCTGGAACAAAACTCAAAGCGCCCAAATCTATGTCTTTCTTAAGGGGTCGCTATGATCAGTCGATGTTATTCTCCAAGCGCCGTGGAAGCGTTCCTATGGGGCTATCTAGTAACGAAAGCGTCAAAACTCAGACTAATACGGAGCTTCCCACGAAGTCACAGCCATCAATCTTCTCTCGTTCAAAGTCTACCAACGCCGAAAAGGTTCTCAGGAAGAGCATGAGAGATGGGAGTAATGATACCCTACCAATAGATGGGGAAATTCCCAAGGATGGCAGTCTAAGAAACCGGGCTCGGAAGGTCTCGAACAGCTTTAAGCATAAATTAAAAAGCTTCTTTAATCTAGTCAAAGGAGATACCGATGAAGCAGAGTTTCCCCCTCAACAAATTGAAGCTTCAAAATCCCATATAATAGACCCTGGCTCTCTGGGTTATACGGGATATGACGAATTTCAGTTCGAACCGACAAGTGACGAAGCGGCTATATCACGCGTTCCTTCAGGAGTTCCCTCATTACATGCTGTCCCGTCATACCAGCAACTTCGTTCACGGCAAGGCAGTGTCGAGAGCCTAAGAAGCGAAAGAAGAGCCTCGGATGAAAGGTCTCGAGTAACAAGTTGGTCGAACTCAGACACCAACACACTTAACACGTTAAGCAGCCAGAAAAATGAATGGGACCGACAGCGTCTCTCAGTTATAAAAGAAAATGGGATGCATGTCTCTTCATCGTCAGCAAGACCTTATGCCAATACCTACGGCATCAGTCCAGACACTAGCGTTCGTTCTGGTCAACCACCACTGCCACCACAGCCAGTAGGCATTGACAGCCAAAGAATATACTCCGCACTTATGAAAAGGCTTAACAATACGAATAAACATTCGCGAAGAAGCGAAGCTCAAAGGCAAGAAAATGTCGACGGTTTCATTGATACGGATGCTATCCCTTTGAGAGGTAGCTCTCGGGACCACGACAAACGATTGTCTATCTCGCGAGCAACCATTCGACATGTCATTTCCGACGAGTCCTCTGACCCATCATCGGAGAGGGTAGCTGGAAAGAACCCAAATTCAAGTGGTCTGGAGCTTGACGCGAAACTGGACCAATCCCCTTTCCATTCCACCAGTGAATTAAACACCAAGAAACAAGAGCTTTCATCCTTTACATCAATAACCACGGCAAATGAAACTAAAGGGGTTACCAATGAAGATTTTCAACCACTCTCTGTACCACGCGTCGATAAACTCTCACCTCAGGCGAGAACATTGTCGACTCGTAGCTCGGCCTTCTTTGCCAGTCCTACGTGTCATCTATTCCGCACTCGCAGCCCATACAGACGTGCACTCCAAGATTCGATGAAAGCCGAACCTCAGAATGCACAAACTAGGTCCCCAGAGTTTAATCCTTGGATGCGTTCACTGACGAACCTACCCATTAGATGTCCGAGTGCATGCGAGTCTGAAGTAGATAAGAAAATGTATTATGCGGAAAGTGTGTACTCTTGTACAACAGAGGAGCCATCTACTGGACCCTTGAACAACAATGTATCTCATACCGTAGATAATTTGCCAAGGCATTCAACTACGCATGGTGATGCCACAATATTTGTCAGTCCTCCTGTCTACCGACCTACTCCGCCACATCCACCTAAACAAAGAGTCACATCTTCAGCAAGTTCTGTGGAATGGAAAACGTGGCTATCTGCCAATGTTTCAAAACTCGAGGGTACGTCTGGTCGTGCGGACACAAATGTTATGGAATATGCCGTACCATCGACTCGCCCAACAGGCCATATTCGCGAAGAAGCCCAGATAAGCGACGAGGACGAATATCTTCCATTAGAAGTATATAAGCCTACAAGACCGGATAGTGCGCTTGCAGCAATTGAGAACAATGCGAGAGCCTCACCCCAAACCCCACGACATGCTCCAAAGAGTTCATCGCCAGTTTATGACTGCGGAAAAGAAAATGAGGTCCCGGAGCGACCTGCGATCCTTTCCAAAAGTATATTACGTACCACGCCATCATTAGCAAGTATGAAATCGGGTACCCAAGGAGCAAATGCATCTACAAAGAAAGGTGTGTTCGATTCTAACTACCGGAAGTCTCTCGCCCACACGCCCTCGCTTGACACCCTTGCGGGTAATTCTACTCAAACATCAACTAGGAAATTGGTGAGAAGACAGCCAGGACACAAGATTAATGCTACGCCCACGACGAGTCCAGGACATGGGTTAATAGTGGATAAAGGCTCGGGAAAGAACAGTGGCTTGACTAATTCGATGCGCATATTTGGCACAATGGCATTGAAGAAGACGGAAAACGTTAGCCCCAAAAACATCGTCGACGCTGATGCCGACCCATACGGTGTCCAAGGGTCCGGTATCCTTGGCCCAGGGGCCGACCTAAATCTAGAGTCGATAGGAAGCAAGAAGATAGTTGATCTCTTCCTTAGTAGCAGGCGTAAGCGCATAGCGAGCGGCGAAGATGGCGGCGTATTTTCATAATAGACGTGTACAAGAGCTATCGGTTGGGTAATCTTGAGTTGGTTGTGAAAGGCGGGCAGGAAACTAACTTGAAGCACAGCACTTACGTAGCTACGGCTTTTTCGAACATATTAGGCATCAAGAAAGGAGGCTCACAGCATTATACTATACGGCTATAAAGACGGACGTGTCGATAGGAGTGTATAAAAACACTAGTTATACGACCATCGCTTAGTATGAATGAGGAAATGGTTACTTACGTCAAGACTTCCCGGTAGCGTAACCATACAATTGCAATAGAAGCAAATTAATTCTGGTACCTGTTCTGGGCAAGCTTACCAGTTATGTTGAATTATTTGAAAGTGGACAGACACATTTGTATGTTCGTATGAAGGTATTTTCACGTCTTCACAATCCCTCAGAGAGCGAGTAGAGAGATGTTATCTCAGCAGCCCCTGACCATTCGACTTGAACATAACCAATATATACATATTTTCAAAGATTGTTACCGGACAGGCACTGGTTCTAATAAGCAACTAACAATGTTGATAAGGAGTTGCTGCAGATGCGTGATTACTTTGATTGGGAAAAGACTTCCAGGTGATGCCTTCGGTAGTACCGGAGTTGAGAACCTCCCTAGGTTAGACTGTGCAATAACTGCCAAGAGTAGTTGGATTTTCTTCGAGGGAAGATTGTTCCAGCGTCATATTCTAGGCACATCGATCGCTATTGACTTGGCGAAACCGCGGTCTTATACTATGCTAGGTACCTACGTACGTACGTATCACGTCGAAGGAGCGCGTGCGCCGATACGTCGTATTGCGGCTCCTCTGCGCAGCACCGCCGGCCAATCACGGACGGCTCCGGGTTCTGACGTGCGTTCCGCACTTGCCGCGAGTTTCAGAAGATGCTGGTGGACGGGGGCTGTGATCCTCTGATGTGAAGCTTGGTGGTAGGTACCTATGTTATGGTTTGTGGCGTTGCTTGGGAAAGCTTGTTATGGTTGCGTTGATAGCAAGCTTATTCCCGTTTGAAGAAAGGGGGACAGATCGTCGAGATATTTGGTTTGGATCGAGATTTCGGGATGAAACAAAAGTTATGCCCTGTTATGGTAGGCGTATATATGGAACTAGGCATCCAATTGATGCATATTGTTGTGAATGTCATTTATCACATAGACATGGACATGTATAGCATAACCTAGGGCCTGCTTACGATGTAAGCAAGCTACATAGCAGATACATATCTGCATGGCCTTGGTGGTGGCTTACCAGATAGGAGCAGATAGGAGTTATGATAACTATTTTCGGTCACCTGTCTCAAACTAGAGCAATATATTGAATTAAGAAACATGTGGCGGTCGTATAAGCCAAGGATACTTTCTGCGACGGGGGGGGGGGTACCATGTCTCTCATTTATGAAGGAGATGTGACGTAGATACATGGCAGGTCAGCATATAATAAGTATACAGTCTGCTCGTAGTACTCTGGGAGATGAATTGTAAAAGTTTACTTGAATTTCGTCCGTCTTCCCACGTGGGACCATGGATGTTGTCGATATAGTTCTAGTATCATATGATCACGAAGTGCCCCAGTCGTGAGCCTCCATGGAGGACAATCGTCGTTACCGCGTCGACTATAGCGAGAACGTCGCGCCGAAGTACCCAGCAGGGAACCACGACGGAATTGAGGTAGTTCCTAGCGACTCCCCTTTCTACCCTCATCCTATATATACCGCTCCTCCGGCGAAAGGAGGCGAAGAGTGGCCTTCGGTGCCGAAGAGTTGGGCAGATGCGCCGGTGTCAGCGGTAACAGCACCGGGGGAACATAATAAAGAAGAAAAGCGGCGCGTGTTGGGACTCACTATCCCGTTATTCTGGACAGTCGTCGTCATTATAGTTATCGTTCTGGCAGCGGCTATTGGAGGGGGGATAGGCGGGGGCTTAACAGCGCAACGGGGAGCCAAGACCAGCGCATCAAGGTTCGTAACACCCGCATTATACCATATTCCCTCGCTGAACGAGTCTAAAAGTGATACGGAAAACGCGCCCCAAGCATCCTCAACATCAGCCTCGCCGGCTTCTGCAACAACGACAGCACCAGCCAACGGCCCTCTTCCCTCAGACGGCGGGTGCCCCCTAATCGACCGACAGAGGTATACGCCGTATGCTGTAGATGGTAAACCGATCCCACTCGCGCAAGGCCTTGAGGGGCAGCAGTTCCGGCAGCAATGCTACACGAACTATGTCTCGTCGGGAACATCACAGACGCACGATATCCTGCGCATATTCATGCCGACTCTCGAGAACTGCATGATGGCTTGTGCCGAGGCAAGTTGTCCCTTTCCTCTTTCCCGACTTCTGTGGCGATCGATCGACACGGGCGTGTCTCGGGGGTTCGAGAAGTAAAATCGTCTTACTGGAATATTACCCGAGACATGCCGCGCCCCTTTAATTTCCTTGAATTTCGGTGCTGACTGGTCGTTGTTAGTACAACTCGGCGTACTACGCCAACCTGGGGAACGGGACCGGTGTCGGAGGCGGCTTTTGCGTAGCTGTGACCATCGTTAAAGTCGATGCTGGGTTTTGCTACTTGAAGAACGGTACTAGAACGAATGATACTCTGGGCCATCCGGATACATATTCGAGTGCCGTGTTGCTTACCAAGATCGATATACCGGATTCTTAAGGGATTTGGGGGTATCGCGATGACCGTCTTATGAAGTGATATCAATTATAGAGAAAGTCAGATTAATTTATAGATCCGAATTAAAATAGCTGTGTAAATATAATGTATTTATAAGATATGGATGGGTGCATGAGATCCTTGGTTCCTTATCACGCTGTCATTAGACAGTGGTACTCCGTCGTGAATTAGCCCATAAGTTGACAACCTAGGGCCTTATTTAAAGGGGGGATTGGCATAGAATAGACAGTCAATGCAGTATATTACCTATCATTTAACTTTTGTTTATATTATCCAGTGAAGGCGTGCCGCGGAGCTGGTGATATAGGCCATAAGTTCACAACGCGTACTTTTCGACCTGCCCTTTTCCAAGCCTGTGGTCCAAACATTCAGAATCCGTAGATTCCAACCACACACTGCTCTATAACTACCCTATCCTACATCCCACCAACCGTGACCGACAAACTTTTAGACTACCACATCCATATCTTACATGTGCCCAGAGCTTAAGATCGACTCTTGCCCAGTTCGCTCTGCGCCGTAGCAGTAGGGCCGCCTTTAACCCGCTGGCCCCCGGTAACCTTTTTTTCTCCCTCGGTGATATCGTGGAGGTTTTGGCTGTTGATGGGTTCATTGGCGTGACTCTGGGCCTGCGCCGTGGGACCCCCCTTTACGGGCTGGTCTTGGCCCGTCAGCTCTGTCTCCGCACCGTGGATTGCGGGGCGGAATTGGTTGTCTGTAGCAGGGGGAGTTAGCTACTGGCGAGTTGTACTTGTACGGTTTGAGGTTCGGACAAGGACTTACGGAGGAGGCGATGCTCTGTGCGAGAGCGGCGGGGCCGCCTGATACGGGAACATCACGGCCTGTTACTTTCTTCTCTCCCTGCGCGACGTCGGAAACCACGTCGGAGGAGACGGGCTGGTTGGCGTGTTTTTGCGCTTGAGCTGCTGGGCCACCGGCTACAGGCCGATCTTGACCTGTGAGTTCCTTCTCCTTGGCTGTGATTTCGGAGATGGACTGCGAGTTAAGAGTTCTGCTACTGGCCATGATGAGTGTCTTCGGGACAGCTGGTCTAGGGACCGCGATGCGTGAGCTGATATTAGGTAACCTAAAGAGGTTGGCGATTACGGATCGAGACATGATTTCGAGATGGGTTTGTATAAGTGATTGTTGTGTAAGCGGGGGGGGGGGGGGGGGGGGGGGGGGATAATATGCGGGAAAAATTTTAAATTAATAAAAATTAATTATTGAAAAATAAAATATTAGAAAGGTATATAATATAAAAAAAATTATAATA